>NC_056551.1:3526250-3840000 GCF_910596095.1 Thunnus maccoyii
TCAATTTGCAGCACATAAAAAATGTATTACATTTTGACATGGGCTGCACTTAAATAACATCTGAGCTCATATCTTTTTCAGTCTGAAGTATCTGCACACTATTTGAGTCATCATATTTGATTTTAAATAGAGTGCAGTTAGAGTAAAGCTAATTAGCTTTGACTCATGGCTGTAGCCTCATAATAAGCAGCACTGTCACCATTTATCTTTAAATGTCAATTAAATAAAATTAAAGAAACACACATAAATTACTCTATTAAAATACTAGAGGGACAGGCATCCAATCTGAAGGTACTTAAACCACATGGACCGGAAATGGACTGCTTTTATATAGTGCCTTTGTAGTTTTCCAACCACTCAAAGCCCTTTTACACTACAAGCCTCATTCACCCATTCACACACACATTCATACACTGATGGCACAGCCATCAGGGGCAATTTGGGATTCAGTATCTTGCCCAGGGACACTTTGACATGTGGACTGGAGGAGCCAGGTATCTTCCGATTAGTGGATGACCTGCTCTACCTCCTGAGCCACAGCCGCCCCATATGCAAGCTGTTGTCACTTTTATAAACCATATTATTGTATATTATTATATAATAAATAACATAATACAAATGATAGAGAACATAGGCCAATGCAGAAGTACCTTAAGGTGCTGGTATTGTAGAAATAATAAAAATGAGGTTTGAGATTTAGGGTGATAGTTGGCCCTCCTGTGCTGTAAAATTACTCAATTCTATCTTTTTTGAAATTCACAGCTATAGAGCGAGTGGTGTTGAGGCTGAACTTGTTACTACATGACACCTAACAGTCAAATCAAATATGCAGGAAGCTTTAGCATGAGGCCACCATTGCTCAGCGCTATGCTGAGTGCATACCTAACTTCTGTAGTTAGAGTTTGCATTTCAGCCGGATGACGAGCAAAGCAAGACACTTGAAGTGTGCTAAAGCGATGCTAACAACCTCCAGCTACTTTGTTAGGAAATTTAGATCCAATCTCATCATTCTGAAACATCCTTTTGAAGTCAACAACAGGTTCTTCCCCTTAATTCATGATCAGACTCCAGTTCATAGACTGCTAGATACTGTTTTACATGTCCAGCGGCAGCCATTACTCTATGTTGAAATGCGATGTAAGGGAACTTGCATTATTCATTAGGTCGTATGTCGAATAGCAGTAGGTGCTCATTAATAATGCCTATTTTATGTAAATAGCCTCTGAATCAGCCTACTGCAGGACAGAGGGGAATCTGGACTGTAAAGAAAAATGGATTTAGAGAAATCTAAACAACTTTTGGTGAATAAAATGTCACAGATATGTTTAAAATAGACTCAGTATTTATAAAAATTAGTCAAAAAAGGCCATAATACCAGATCTTTAAAGTGCAATGCCAACGACGGCTCCAACTGACCCCCATTCAAAAAGCCTCAACTTCTCTCTACAAATAGTAAGTCAACAAGTGTTTTCCATGAGTTGTTCTGGTCTCAATCTCTAAATTCAGACCTTCTAATAAGTGTGCTGGTGGTCATTTTGGACATTATTGCTCTGTTAGTAGCTTTGATGTCTGCTGTGCGGGTGTTGATTGACAAATGTGATTGACAATTGGCTCACCTACTGCTCTCCCCAGCTCCAGGACTCGCACTGAGTTGGACTGTTGTTGTAATATTTCACTAAATTTAATGTTACTTGATAACTATACCTGCCCTGTTAGCATAATTTAGCTAAAGTAGCTGATGCTAGCCCAAGTGTGCAGCACTCACTGTTCCCAGTAAGCAGTAAACTGGCTCCAAATGGAAAAGATGGCGCCAACCATAAACTGCAACTCTGGGCTTCAAACTGGCTCCAATGTAAACCAATGGGTGATGTCATACAATGCTACATCCATCTTTATATGCAGTCTATGGACTTGACTCAGCTCTGAGTTGGACTTGGCTGAGTCCAAACGTCCAGACTTCACTGCACTTTCAGACTCACTGATTTAACGGCTCAGTCCTGGGAAGTCCACGCTGCTGAAGGCTAATCCAAATCCATAATTTATCAAGTCAAAGAAAACACAATATATATATATATATATATATATATATATATATATGTATGTATAAAAGAAGTATGTTAAGATGTTGAAAACCATAACCATATAACACTGCAGAAATATGTGGAAGTAAATAAAGCATTATTATTAATCCTTTTTTTGATGGTTTTAAAGCCATGCAGTGCTTTACCAAATATGGAAGAACAGCAAGGCAGAAAAAACAGCAACAAAAAGAAAAACAGAGGAAGGTCTTCCATTGTAAGTAATACCCAATTTAGTCTTAGTCCAGCTCTTATGTTTGTATCCTTTGTTAGTCGTAGTCTCAAGCGTTTCCACAGCAATGAGTGAAACAGGCTGAGGCCCATCTATCAGAGGCTTATGCAGCCTTACAGCCTGGTTAACATGACATGATAGTGAGCACATCACTGTGCATATGACTGAACACTGACTGGACATTTGGATTCAGCCATGATGAAACAACTTGAACCTGGTGCTGTTTGTTAGAATCATTCAAGCCTGGCTTTTCACATTAAGCCTGACTTTCCTGAGCTTTCATGAAACACCCCTCTGCTCTGCATAAGGTTTAATGTAAACCTCAGATATAGTCATCTCTTAGTATCATTAAGGGTATTACTACAGAACATTGTGACTGGATTTAGACTTAACAGCAGGTGCAGTTTAGACAATTTATGAGGAAGCAGCAATGTTTTTGAGACATTTAGTTCCAGACATCATGTCTGAGCCTTATACTGCAGCTAAGCTAATGACAGAACAACAGCCCCATAAATAGCTGTTTTTGTTATCATCACCAAAATGTGTTACTTTTGTTTTCATTTGACTCTGGTCATCTATCTGTTTAGCTCAGTGCTACATACACACATATAGTTTATGTTCCATTGTTTTGTTGATATAATTGTGTTGCAGTTGTGTTGCATTTTCAATTTAAAACAAAAACAAAAACAGCCGAGCTGGATGAATAATTCATTTACCATCTGCATGTGTGTGTGTGTGTGTGTGTGTGTGTGTGTGTGTGTTAATCCCTTCAGTTTTGCTGCTGATTTCCTTCGTCAAGCGTGAGAGAGTAATTAATCAGATCTGAAATGAGATTCTGGAATTAAAGCCATCGTGTGTGTATGTATGTGTGTGTGTGAGACTAGTTTAGCCCTAATGAATTCTGACAGGCAAATTATATCAGCTTCCTCCTCCTCATCAGTCCTATGCTGCATCTTCTCTCTTTCTTTTCTCCTAGCTTTCCTCTTTTCTCTCTTTTCCTTCTCATATTATTTGACAAACAGACTGAATAAAGTTTTACACGCCTAAAACATCCAAATGATCTGGTTTTATTTGCTGCTGATGTTAAAGAGCAATTGGCAGGTTGAAATTTTTACTTTTATGTGTCATGAAAATTACCCTGTGAAAGGTCAATGTATGATTATATTGGTTTAACAAGACATAAAGGCAGAAAGTAAGGCGCAAAAGTTAGTATTTTGAACAGCGCCCTTAAAACAAGCTTTTTTTTCCAACAACGTGTCATATTACATCACAGAAGGGAGTCACTGTCCTTGTTCCAGCTGTAGTACACTGTGCAGTAATAGGTACTAATGAATTTGAACGGTCGTCATTTAGTGAATTTGTTTTTTTTTTGCTTGTTTTGTTTTGCATTTTATCATTTTTCAACATCATGAATAAAATTCCAGCCAGTCAGGACCTGAAGTTCACTTTCCCTGCAGGAAAGGCGGCAGCTAGTTTTCATGCAGGTGAAGAAACGGACTTCCTACTGCCTCTGTGATGGAAGAACGCAGTCCTGTGCAGGCTCATTTTAGACAGGACGATTGTTATTTGCGATATGATGATGCGATGGGATGTCGAAGCCAGGACTGTGTGAGGCTGTATTCGACCAAATCAGGCAGTGCAGCGAAAATGCCAGTCCTCCCATTCATTTGAATGGGTGTAGTGTGTTTAGGCTGTGGGTGTTTTGGCCACAGCAGCGCCACTCCAGCCTGCAGCGAGAAAGTTGATCCAGAGTCAACTTTTGGAGAACCACAACCCTACGTTACGCTGCAAACGATAAAGAGGGAGAGAGGGCTGAGAGCACCAGAAAGAGAGAGCGGGAGCGGTGGTAGCGAGAAAGCCGGTGAATCAGATCAATGAAACGTTATTTTCTGATTGTTTTACAGCGGTTACATTCTAGAGCACAGACACACCCACAGAACCCTGTATTGGTGTGCTGCAGCGCCTGATTTGGTCTGAATACAGCCTGAGCACTGTAAAACAATCAGAAAATAACGTTTTATTGATCTGATTCACCGGCTTTCTCACTACCACCGCTCCCTCTCTTCATTCCCTCTACAGCTCACTCAACCACAGCTGCTCTCTCTCTCTCTCTCTATTTCTCCTGTCTTTTTAAAAATGAGTCAGGAAGCCGACAGCAAAGTCTAACTTTACTTTTAGCGTAAGTCCCTTCCTACCTTTAAAACATCCTCCTCCTGGTCCTGGGCCCTAACAATGTCATTTTCCAACAACATCAATGTTAAGTCAAGCATGACTCTGTTTTAATTTTATAAATTGATCATTGACAGGTGTTTCATTTTAACTAGTGACAGCGTTAATTGGCAACTTTCAGCTGAATGTGTTGTGGTTGCTGGTAGTGACGGCTGGCTCCTAAAAGCCTTATCAATTTTACTTTAATACATAGTCATCTTTGTTCATTATCTATGCTAACCATTTACATAAATAGAGTAGAGTTTGTGGCTGAATATTATGTAGACTGTGTGGTCACCTGGTCAGTACACACTGGGTTTGACCAGCCCAACGTCTGTTTTATTTGTGACCATCAGTGTGGATGCTGCAACAAGATTTAGTATTTCCTCTCAAGCAAGCTATTTAAAGGTTAATTTCAGAAAAATAAGAGAGGACATGTGAATGCTTCTTGTTGGCAACACCATTTAATTTACATAATGTAATACTAAAAGGACCAGATGAATATGTACTGTGTTGAACATACGATAATTTAAGACTTTAAGGTTGACACTTACATGTTTTGTTTATGTTTTCAACAGCTACCATCACCACAACAACCAGTTAACACAGCCACTGATTAAATTGAAACACCAGCCGGCATGCTACCCTCAACTTCAAACTTCCCGCTCCAACATTACACACCAACAAACAACTGCTGGATGGTTAAAAAATCTGAATAACAGTTAGTACCTGCTGCACACTGACGCTCAGCAGGTTAAACAAGCTTCTTAGAAAAAGAAAGAGATGACAGAAGGATTGAAATAAGAGTGAAACTAAAGTGTAAAGGCGACAACTATTGCTGACAACAAAACAAACACCGTAATTCCAGTTTCCGTTTAGGAGCAGCAGAGATACTAATCACAAGGACAGATGTTTTATTGCTCTAAATCCAGACACCACGAATGGACAAAAAAAACGTACAAACAAGGCAGGGATTTTTTTTCCTTCCCTGTGTATTTTATTTATTTGTTTTTTTCCCGAGCCTCATGTGTATAGATATATCTATGCTCGTGGGCCCTTCCATGTCGTCGGGCTAGCCCGTGCATTAAAACAGCGTTGATGCTGATTTCTTCTGGAAGGGCCATAGACTGTAAAAAATATGGACGTAGTCACCATGATGTCACCTGTTGGTTTGCAAACTGCCATTTTGAAGCCTCGAGTGTAACGATTTGACCATCGCCATCTTGGATTTGGCCAAGTTTGATTTTTGGAGCCAGAAGTGACCATATTTGAATGAGAGGGTGGAGCTGATCATAGCGCCACCTGCTAGCTTGGTTAGCATGGTGCTTTTACAATCCATGGTTAACAGTGATAATGCTAATGCTAATGCTAATTTTTCCTAGCGAAAAACAGGCCTAAAACCGTTAAAACAAAATGTACTCATCAGAAAGACTTATCATCCGACTCACTGATGGGTCTTTTATTACAACCAAAAGCTGAACAAGACTGTTTTTAGGCGACCACAATGTTACAAACAACTTAAGTGAACTGAAAACACACTGTGAAATAGCAGCAGCTATGCCCATATGCAATGGTTACATTACATAAGCAATGTTGTCGCTGTGGTAGCGACTTGTCAATGACAACGTAGCCACGCCCTAAAGCATACGCTGCCATAATTTACAAAATGAACATCATGCTGTATTGAAGACTTGAAACTAGCAATTGAGATCATAAACTCATTAGGAAACAGTTTACTGAGGTAATAAATCAAGAGAGAAGTAGGGTCATTTTCTCATAGACTTCCATATAATTGGACTTCTTTTTGCAGCCAGTGGAGTTGCCCCCTGATGGCTATTAGATAGATAGAATTCATTTTTCAGCCCCGGAGGTTGCCGCTTGGCTTTACATAGACTGTCCTCCCAAGAAAAATGTTCATGTGACAGTGCCCTCTAGTGGCTGTAGGTATTATGACAGGAGCAAATGAGGAAATCAGATGACATTAGTTTTGTGCAAGTCCCAACAAAACATCAGACTTTAACAAGGGAGATTGCTGTTCACTTCCTGTTTTCAACTGCAAGTCAACAGTTTAAAACCATGACCACGTTTGTACCATAACCATATGGTTATTACAATAACCATAACAACAATTACCTCCTAACCTTAAGGAAGTGCTTAGTTCTGCTACAGGTTTGCACTGCATTGAGAGTGTATTCAATTCAGTTCAGTTCATTTTATTTATATAGCACCAAATCATAACAAAAGTTATCTCAGGACTCTTTTCACATAGAGCAGGTCTAGACCATACTATTTATTTTACAGAGACCCAACATTCCCCCATGAGCAAGCACTTGGCAACAGCAGCAAGGAAAAACTCCCCTTTAATGGGATGAAACCTCAAGCAGAACTGGGCTCTAGGTGGGCGGCCATCTGCCTTGACCGATTAGGTTTGCGAGAGAAAGAAGGAGGGGGAGAGGGGAGAGAGAAACACAGAGAAGCAGCATAACATTAATAATAACAATAATAGAAATATGACTAATAATAATAATAATAGCAGGCAGGTGTGTCAAGCAGGACCATGGCAGCATGTGGTGGTGACTTGTCAATCACAACGTAGCCACACCCTAAGGCATACACTGCTTTATCGTCTATTTTACTCTAAATGGAGCCATAATTTACAGAATGAACATCATGCTGTATTGAAGAAGACTCGAAACCAGTAATTGAGACCATAAACTCGTTAGGAAAAGGTTTACTAAGGTAATAAATCAAAAGAGAAGTAGGGTCATTTTCTCATAGACTTCCATCCAATCGGACTTCTTTTTGCAGCCAGTGGAGTCGCCCCCTGATGGCTATTAGATAGAATGCAGGTTTTTGGCACTCCCGCATTGGCTTCATTTTTCAGCCCCAGAGGTTGCCGCTTGGGTAGAGCCAAATTCCTGGATGGGCAGTTCCTCTGGTAAACCCAGCTGCTTCATCTGCTCCGCCTTCAGCACGCCGACTGGAGATCATCACAGATTCAGCTCCACCAAGACATGAACTGTTCTGGTAAGTCCTTGTTTTCTAATGTTTTTATCTTCCAAATCAGTCAGCATGCTGGCTCGACAAAACATTAACTAACTAACTGACTAACTAACTAGCTGCATTTGTCCTGTATCACAGTTAATGATGATTAACCCTCGCCATATTCTGCAGCAGAATAGTGTATTTATGACGTTGCACTCTTAATGTAAAATAAGAGTTACTCTCAAAAAGGACAGACACATATTTGCAGTTTCAAGCTTTCTGTGTTACTTTGAAACCATCCTCAGGAGCAGGTAGAAACAGCTAATAAATAGCAGGTGTGTCAGCTGATTGCTCAGCAACATCTGAAAATGTCTCAACATCCCACCATGTTGTGTCCAGAAGGAAAAAAACATTTCTTTAATACTTGGCATGTTGGTAAAAATTGTATCCTGATGTTTGTAATTATTTTTAAAACAGCTGTTTTTTATGTCTAACATTTTCTTTTCAACATATTGTTTCTATTCTGAAACTGGTCCAGGGACCAATACACTGATCTAACAGGGGACCAAACACAAGGCAGTCGACTCATAACTTTCACAGCCTTTATGGTTTAACACAGGACTTTAGTGTGAAACCCAGCATGGATGTTGTGGTTCTCACTTTGCAGTCTGACATTAGTCAGATTAATTCTACAATTCATATTCATACTTACCAAGAGGTTAAATTTTCAGTTTCACACTGACTCAATTAGTTATTTATATTTGAAACCTGGTAAGATTTATGTGAAATTTGGGGAAAAAATTTAGATAATGAATGATGGGGTATTTTTGAACATTTTCACTATTTACTCATGGTACTTAAATAAAAAACCGGTCTCATGATTGTCTATCTCTGTGCGTATTTTGACATAGAGCCAGATGCAGATTGAAACATTCTGAAATAGCTAATGAAGCATTATGCGGCTTTGGCGTATCCACTCTCTGCTTTCTGGTTGTTTTAAAAGAATAAATTGGTATTTTTTAATTTGACCATATACAGTATGTTTGAGATACATCCAGATACACTATTTAAAAACTTTGTATGTCTTACCAGATTCTAGTCAAAAATAGATATAGTATATTTCGTATCGGTGTTTATAGGTTAGTGGTTGCCTTCTGTTCACTCTATGCGTTAAAACACTTATTGATGAGTTTGATGGTGATAGTAACTTCCAAATTAGTGTTTTAATGTTGGTGATGGGATTAAACCTTGGTTTATATGTGTATTACATAATCTGCTTTATTTTGCTCAATACAGTTGGAGAATATTAGGATGCACTAATAGTTTTTATTTATATAGGTTTGTTATTAGTATTAGCTGCTGATGCCTGCAAGCCTTGCAATTAATGCAGCGTCTGTTTAATTATGAAGCTGCTCTGAACAGCATAAAACGTTTTCATACATCCAGACATTTGGTTATCATTGTGATAACTTGTATTAATTGTCACCTAAATTAGGCCATTGAAACCCTTTGTAACATCCTCTCAAGTGAAAAAAGGGCACTAAATACATGAATTCACATTACATGTCTGTTGGGTCATCTCAACAGCACAGCAATGATGGTACTGCAGTATAAACACACACATACAGTCAGCAGAGGAACCAACCAGAGCAACTTTGATCAATTTTACAATCAATAGGAAATCAATCAAACTGTTAAACTGCGTCTCATCAGAACAAATCCAGTAGTTTTTGAAGAATAAGCTCAACCTGAACTAGATCTAAATCCACAATTTTTCACTCAGGAAGTAAAAGTTCATCAGGTTGACGTTTGAGTCCTGTTCACCAATAAATTCAGACTCTTTCTCAGAGTGGAAACCCCTCAGAATAAAAAATGAAAACTATCAGTCTAGTTGTCCTGCTTCAGCTGGACCAGAGAGGGCTGGAAAGAGGAGGAAGAGGAAGAGTGCAGGGCCTGAAAGGGGAGGAGGAGGGAGGTGTTTGAGTGGGGGGGTTAATAGAGCCTGCAGCTTATTGCTTCGGTGGCATCTTAAAGCCAGTCTCCCCCAAAAGCCCTTGGAGCCTGAATACTGCTGCTCACAGAAGACCTGCTGACACAGGAGGAGAGGAGAAGAGGGGAGAGGAGAAAACAAGAGATAAGGAGGAGAGAGGAGGTGAGAGGAGAGATATCCAAATATGATTGTATAGACTATTACCCACATACTGCATATTTATTTTTTTCAGTTGCCTGACAAAGGAACTAACTAGCCTACTGGAGTTCATTGCTTTTCATTGACAATGCTATTGCATGCCGGACTAGCTTGCTTGCCTGTTAAGCTTAATGGTGGACTATCACCCACTGTAAATTAGGCTGTCTGCTGTATTGAGATGTTTTAATAGTAGTTTAATTTCCCAACAGTGACAAACAATTCTGGGGCTTAGGACAAACACTATTGTTACCTGGCTGACACCAAAAGGCAGGTCAGGGAGACGTGGATCATGCTGCTCTGCAGGGCGCTGGATTTGTGTGTGTTAACTGTGGTGGCTGTGATGGGAAGTCAAAGAGGGAGGGGCAGGGGCTTGTATGGTCTTGCAGAATTAGAACTCAAATGCAGTTGTTGGGCATTACAATACGCTTTTAACTGAAAATGAATGCCATGGGCCAAATTTAAAAACTAAAGCATAAAATTAGAGAAAGAAATAGAAAAAAAAGTCTTGCAAAAAGGGCAGGTGCTTGTGCACCACCTGGGGTCTATCTGTTCACATGCCTGGTCCAGTGGGTCAGTTCCCAATGTATTACCCCATGTATTTTTGTTGAGACCTAAATGAATGCTCCAGTAAACTGTTTCTATTGCAATGTTTCAAAGACACTGAGAAGGTGATAGAGAGAAATACATCCATGGTAGAGAGGTAAAAAAGGGGTACAAAAAAAAAAAATGCTGCTCTCCCTTTTGTTACGTCACTTCCAATTTGGCTTTTTTAGATGACAAAAACGACTCCAGAAGTCACTGTATAAGTATATTTTTATGAGAATCTAGTTCCTACACCATTTTCCTACACACTGATTCACTGGGGTCTCCAACCTGCAAGTTACTCTAACTACAAGGTTTATTTGAAAGAGACCGATACAGGACTTTATCTCAGCTGTGTTTTTTTTCTTTTCTTTATAGGATAAAAAGAGAATCCCTCCTGTGTCTGTGACATGCTGTTAAGCGATAATTATATGTATTATGATAGGAGTGATTAAACTGCGTGTATGATATGGGAAGTGTCTTTAACCTCCAGCTTCATCACAGATCTCTTTAGTTTATTGTAAAACACGTTGAGCTCCTCAGACTTGATGTCTATGGTTGGAAGCATCTCCAGCCACAAGCTGTTTGTACCTGTGTTATCAGTGAGGTGATGACACAAACACCTTCACACACAGACACACACACACTGCATTCCCCCTGTTAGATCAGTGTATTGAACTGTGAAATGACTTTTTATTGGAGGACATTTGTTCATCTGTCACGCCAACATGCAAATAACAGTGTCTTCCTCCCAACAACTGAAAATAAACAATAAAGATGAAATAAACAAACTCCTTCCACACCTTGCTACATCTTCACACTCAGCTGGTGCGAGATCAGGCATTGTGACCCTCAAATGATCTGGTAGGAATTCATCCTGATTCAAAAATTTGTCAGGGAATGATTGATTCTTGGTTGAAATCAGCCTAAATCGACACAGTATCTGTCTGGCATTACTGACTAGCCCCCACAAGGCAGATGAAAGAAGAGTTGATAAGATGTTTATTTGTACACCAAAATCACCTTTAATTACCACCATCTACTCAAGTCCAGCAATTACGTGAGCTTTACACATAGACTGTAAAAATATGGACGTAATCACTGTGATGTCACCAATTGGTTTGCGAACTGCCGTTTTGAAGCCTCAAGTGTAGCGATTTGACCATCGCCATCTTGGATTTGGCCAAGTTTGATTTTTGGAGCCAGAAGTGACCATATTTGAATGAGAGGGTGGAGCTGACCATAGCGCTACCTGCTAGCTTGGTTAGCATGGTGTTTTTACAATTCATGGTTAACAGTGATAATGCTAATGCTAATGCTAATTTTTGCTAGCAAAAAACAGGCCTAAAACCGTTAAAACATAATGTACTCACCAGAAAGACTTATCGTCTTTCTATCGGTAGCAACTTGTCAATCACTATGTAGCCACGCCCTAAAGCATACGCTGCTTTATCGTCTATTTTACTCTAAATTGAGCCCTAATTTACAAAATGAACATCATGCTGTATTGAAGACTTGAAACTAGCAATTGAGACCATAAACTCATTAGGAAACAGTTTACTGAGGTAATAAATCAAGAGAGAAGTAGGGTCATTTTCTCATAGACTTCCATATAATTGGACTTCTTTTTGCAGCCAGTGGAGTTGCCCCCTGATGGCTATTAGATAGATAGAATTCATTTTTCAGCCCCGGAGGTTGCCGCTTGGCTTTACATAGACTGTCCTCCCAAGAAAAATGTTCATGTGACAGTGCCCTCTTGCTGTAGGTATTATGACAGGAGCAAATGAGGAAATCAGATGACATTATTTTTGTGCAAGTCCCAACAAAACATCAGACAAGGGAGATCACTGTTCACTTCCTGTTTTCAACTGCAAGTCAACAGTGGGGTTTTTTTAAACCATGACCACAATTGTACCATAACCATATGGTTATTACAGTAACCATAACAACAATTACCTCCTAACCTTAAGGAAGCACTTAGTTCCGCTACAGGTTTGCACTGCATTGAGATTGTATTCAATTATATTATTTATATAGCACCAAATCATAACAAAAGTTATCTCAGGACACTTTTCACATAGAGCAGGTCTAGACCATACTATTTATTTTACAGAGACCCAACATTCCCCCATGAGCAAGCACTTGGCAACAGCAGCAAGAAAAAACTCCCCTTTAATGGGAAGAAACCTCAAGCAGAACTGGGCTCTAGGTGGGCGGCCATCTGCCTTGACCGATTGGGTTTGCGAGAGAAAGAAGGAGGGGGAGAGGGGAGAGAGAAACACAGAGAAGCACCATAACAACAATAATAACAATAATAGAAATTTGACTAATAATAATAATAATAGCAGGCAGGTGTGTCAAGCAGCACCACGGCAGCACGGGGTCCCTGCACCCATGGTCCAAGGAACCCCACAATCCATAACTAACTAACTGTTTTATGCAACAGGAAGTTGTTGGGGACACTGTGGGTCTCACAAATCTTCAGTGTCACAGGTTGTACACAGGGTATCAAGGACACTTTCAAATGAGCTCCCTCAGTTTCCAAACCAACCTGCTGGGCTAAACAAAGTCAAAAGAGGGTTCTGCAGCATTGCAAGGTTTCCCAATGTTGTAAGAGCCATTGATGGGACATGTGAGAATCCAAATACCGTCAATTGATGAACATTTGTTTGTAAACAGAAAAGGATATAACAGCCTAAACATTCAGGCCATCTGCGATCCCAATATCTGGTTCCTCAACTGTGTTGCCCGTTGGCCCGGATCAATTCATGACTCATGATTATTGCAAAACTCCCAGCTTTACCTCGCCTTTGAGCCAGGAATCATCGATGGAATCCAGTTGAGGGGCTCTGGCTACCCTCTGAAACCATGGCTTCTTACTCCCTTCCCGATCCCTACCGCACATGCAGAGAGGAACTACAATGCAGCTCAGGGTTCAACTTGTAACACAGTAGAGAGGGCCTTTGAAGTCCTGAAGAGGTGTTTTCACTGTCTTCATGGAGAACTGCAGATGACACCTGACAGAGTCTGCAACATCTGTGCGACTGTTGTGCTGCATAACTTGGCAAGGTATGTGACAAAAACAGGCTATTTTAATTGCAAGCTATTTCAAATATTAAATACTTGATTATCACTTCTTTTCTATTGATGCTACAACTATGTAGTTTTCAGTGTTGCATTTATGTTGCCTGGTTTTGGTTTTTTCTCTGTTTCCCTTGTGTGTTCCTCCTGTGTGTGCACCTCCTCTCACCTGCTCCCAGTCTGCTGTCACCTGTTGTCTGTTTACTTTAGTTCCTGTTTTATTTTGAAATATTTTCTCCTTGTGTCTGGTTCACCTTTACTTCCTGTGTTTGATTATCTCATGTGTTTCACCTGTGTCTCCACACCCTGTGTATTTATAGTCCAGTTCGGTCTTTGTCGAGTCGTCTGCTTTCGTGCTGTGTATGTTCCGAGTTTTTTCCTGTGTTTATGGTCTTTGTTCCTGGTCCCTGTGTCTCCTGTGACTTTTGAGTTCATTCATTAAATATTCATCATCATATCCAACCTGCCGTCTCTGCATTTGGGTCCACCTGCTCCACCCACCCACCTTTGTGACAATGGAAGATTCAGAGGAGCAGAATGGAACTGGTCGATATGTACGACAGATTTATGTTCACAGACTTTTCTCTGCCTGAAATCACAACTAAAAATCACATGAATCAGAGTCACTGTGTAGCAAACTATATAACAAATACTATTGTCTCAGTTTATTTTTTATAACTCAGGTGTTACAAGGAAACATTTTAACTTTCTCACAAGACAATTAACATATACACATATATAATGTTCATTCAATAAATTATTCTGATGAATTAATAAATAATTACTCAAAACCCCAATATCAAACAGATGAGCATTAGCAGATGAAACTCTTTAAATAATGTGACAAAAAGAAACACAGCATTGCAGTCTCAATAAATTCATGTTAAAACTTGCCTCAATTACAGAAACTTCTAGTTATTAGAAGTACACAATATATTTACTCCTCCATTAACTGCATCTAACTTCAGTTTATCTTGCTGAAGCTTTAAGACTTTGATTTCAATTTTTTTTTTTGACTCAAATTGGAGATTTTGGTGTTGTTCGTTTAGCACCATGAACAGAGTTGCAGTGGTTCCTTCCGACACTGAAAGGCAGACCTCTTTGCTCAGACCAGCTGCAGCTGACTGTCTCCCCATCTCCTGTCCTCTCTCCTCTCTGATCACCTGGCTCCCTTTCTCCTGCTCCCTGCCTTCCTCCTCTGCTGTCTCATTCAGAGCGCACAAAGATAGGGTCGCTCAGAAAAATAGAGACTGAAAGCGCTGCTTTATTCTGAAGCCCACGTTACAGCTTTTTTGACATGTAATTTGCCATTAGCTTCCTTGTAGGCTGTATTTTAAGTCATTAGCTATCTAGCTACCGGCTCTATCTATATCTTCAGAACCATTTCCGTAGAGTCTTTAAGCTTTTCTTATGGTCCTCCTCCAGTTTTAGGATTTCTTCTTTTGAACGTTTCTTTCTTTGTGTCTTGTACCATATTTTTATATCTTTTATATGTCTTTGATGCTCCTGTCAGCCGTGGGACTGTTTACTGTTGCTGCAATTTTTTTCCATATCAGATTTTTTTTTTTATTGTTATACTCTTCACTGAATTTTCCAAATAAAATGTCCTTGTAACTGTTCCTCCATTCTATCCATTCTATTCCAAAAGACACATATTTTCTGCTGGGGTAAACTGAGCTGAGTGGTTGGATGCGGCCACTTTTTTATTCTGAAAAGGGCCTTAATTTACCCAGAATTCATTGTACCGTAGTCCTGTTTAAGATGGTCAGAACTAAACCGCATTGTGCAACGGATGAATTCAGACGTCTATCTGAAGTATGACTACTTGTTTTATCTAAGCCATAATCAAAGTCTATCTTTGTGAAGCCGGCACCTGGTAATGTTCAAACTGTAAAACTGTTTCAGACTCAAAAATACTGAAGTTACTTTTGCCTGATGAAGTGACAAATCATGATGTCTGACAGCACACAAGTCCAAAAAAAACCACATCACTGCCCATACTGCTTTCTTAAAAACTAGATTTAGTTTTAAGAAACTCTCTGTCCACACCCACTCTAATTAGAAACCTGCTTCTTGTTGCAGTGCAATTAAAATAAAACAGAGAGATTTTCTAAGCTGTGTGACAGTGAAACATGTCATGTCAATTCACAATCCAAGAATAGTGTCTGTTTCATTTCCATATGGAAACTGGGCTAATTGGCTGTCAGTTAGTGAACAGTGAGCTGTCAAATCCACTCGCCGCTCATTTTAGAGAGAATAGCCACAGTAACAGCATGCTCATACTATGCTACAGGGGAGGAAACAACACACACAGCTGACGTGCTAATCCAGAATGATCTGCAGTGATTCAGGGAAATGCTAAGGAAAATTAGATTTTAAAATTACTAAAGGAAATTAAAAAAGTTAGAGGTTGAAGTTCTCACCTGCCAGTTACAGGTCTCAGTGCAGACAAATTTAAAGGGCCATATCATAGATTTTTAAGTATGGTTATATTAATGCAAATGTTTGTTTTCAGAGGTATGGAGGACAAACTGAAGTCAAAGGTAAAATTTTCAACCGATATGTGAATGACCAATGGTATTTCTTGCATTTATTTGCATTTATAACAATGTGGTAAATAACACATTAACTGGGTACTAAGATTGTCTCAAACTTTGAATGCTGTGTCAACATCTGGGGTAATAAAAGGTTAAAAGGTCCTGAGACTGTCCTCCAGTGAAAAATGAGAGAATTAGTCATTTCAGCCAAAAGAACATGTTTCTTATCTTTCAGGTGACAAGGCCTCCTAGTGGCCACAGTAATTATGCTTCTTGTCCTCTGGCAGCAAAGTATGTGACATTATTCTACAGTGATAGTCTGTAGAGAGAGGAGTTTAGGGTGAATGGGTGGGTCAACAAAACATTGGACTTTAACACAGGAGACTGCACTTTCAACCAACAGTGAATGTTTACTTTCAACCATGACCACAAACGAGCCATAACCTTAAGGATGTAATATTTTAGACCTAAACCATGATGTTTCCCTGAACCTAAACAAGTTGTTTTTGTGCCTAAACCAAACTCAACCTTAGCCATCGGGTTGACACCTACGATAACATACAAGAAAGGACTTGACAGGCAAGCTTGACATATTTGTCAGGCAAACAGGCCTCAATATCAACAACTCCAAAACTCAGGTAATGTAATTAATGCAACATATCTAGCACCAGTTTTAATAAATAGCAAACCATTTAAATTTGAGGATGACCTCACACATAAGCAGCCTTAGCAAGGACATGAGGATACAGAAGGGGAGAGCAAGGTCCAAGCAATACAGCCTGAAAAGATAGGCCCATCCAAGGTAAAGTCCATCCTATTGTACTTTGTCAATGCTGACAGGATATCCAAGTTTATACATGAAACAAAAAGGAGTGAGGCATCCTACAATGGGTGCTTGAGAAGGCCTAACAAGATCACAAACCTGGAATTATTTAGAAAAAACAAAAGAAAAAATTTGATCAAAAAAAGGCTGAGGTGACTATGATGGCTGGACCATAAACTTTAAATTGAGGCATATCATATCCCAAGGACTGTGCTGAGATGCACTCTTCACTCTTTTAACCAGGTACTTTTTCATAGCTGAACAGTCTACACTTTCAGTCGCCAGTGAAGAAACTTTGAATCTTGGTGAATTTGGTGTGGAAGCTTTGTTCATGTACAGAACACCTCCAAACCAGGTAAATCCTACCAGTGCTAATTGTTTGAAAAAACAGATAGAGATGGAACAAGGAGACTCTGTTACCACAATTCATCAAGCATACATCTTAATGTTTGTTTTACATTTGTCCTTCCCAGTCCTGAAACCAAATCTCAACACTCCAGTAAGTTGTTAAGGTTAAAATATTTGTTCCTACAAACGTGACTTTTTTTGGCAAACAAATAGAAGAAATGTAACTGAACTGAAGGGTAAAGAACAGATCTGTCTCTTCAAGAAATAAACTAAAAGACAGCATATCAGCATGCAGAGAACCTTGAGCCTCATTAGGATACAGTTTTCTTCTCTGTGTAATTCAACCTTTTCTATGAATGACTGTTAACACCTGTGTCATGTTGTGGTTTTACAGAGAATGATGATTTGGTATGTTATTTCAAAATAGAGGGATCTCTTTTCATTTTATATGAAAGGATGCTAGAAACCGTGAAGCTCTACAGAACCTTTCGGAAGACGTATAAGACAAAGACGTATAGACTGCCCATACCATTCAACAGTCCTGTCAATTGTTAGCAAACAGGAAATAAACTTGCATTTTTAAAGTTGATTCAGAGTTTTATTCATGTCTTTCTTGGGTATTTGAACAGAAAGTGAACAGCTGCTCTGTTCTGGTTCAGTGTTCATTAAAACAGGACTGAATAAAATCCACCAGTGAAAGCATGTCAGTGATGAAGTGATATCTGGACAGAACGTCAGATTAATTTCCTGCTTGATAAAGGAAATATGCTAATTAGCTGCCAGAAAGACATCAGAGTCCTCTCTGTTTATCAGGAGCAGAACCGCTGAATATTAAAGGCTCTTCACTGTAAGTCATGTCTTCTTTTGTGAGCGTTTCAGCTGTTTTCATACTTCAGGCCCTTATTGTCCAAAGGTGAATCTGCAAATGCTGCATATACATTTAAGGACAGTCCCTTAACTTGTATAATGACCAGTATTTCGCCCAGCAGAGTCAGGCAGGCAACATGTGGTTTCAGCTCATGTGGCTTCAGCTCTTAGTCAGACAGCAGGTGATGAAGGCAGGATGCTCTGACTGACTGTGAGCTGGAAACAGGTCCAGCAGACGCTGATCAATAACTCTGCTGTCAGGAGCTGAATGTATGAGCTTCCATTTGTGCCAAAAGCAGGCCAACTGTACATCTATCAGGTTCTATTGTCGTTATCTGTTCAGCCAGACAAACAGCTTGTTTCTGGGTGTTTGTTCTATCACTGTCATCCAGATGTGTCTTTCTTCCTATTAATGTAATGTACCCCATAGCAACATAAAAATCCTGCTCTCTGATTGGCTGTAAGGTGTTAAAAAATATATGTGGACATCTGAAACATGGTTCTAGTCAACAGTTTTGGTCTGGTTAACCATCACTCTAAATCAGATATAGGCAAAGTATATTCAACTGCAGGGAACCATAGCAACAGTACTGTTGCTTCAGGCTCTATTAGCAGTTAACTGACGTGGTGAAACTAAATTAGCCATGGGTTAAAATGACTACAAACACACTTTAAAACATGGGGGGTACAACACAGCCTGTCTTTATTCTCGAGGTAGGTGCACATGGTATATTTCAGAGAGAAAATTGCTAAACAGTGCACTGTACTTTAATTTGACATGTATTTGAATGTACAAAGTTCCCGTATATGTTTCCCTCTAGAGAGCCAAAGCGAAAGTGGAACCTCTGGGTTCTGTTCCAAAAGTAAGAAATTACATTTTCGTTGTTAAAAAATGTAAATTCGATTTTGAATAACCAAAAATCCAGCCTTGGAACAGAGCCTTTCTTAACACCACGTCATGTTGTTCACTTCATATGTTAGACAATGATGGTATTTTTTTGAGTACTTCTTTTGATTTAGTTTATTCAATATTTGTGTATTAACTATTTGTTAATGTCTTGAGCAATAATGCCAAAGAAACAACACCTCGAAAGCAGCCTGCAAAGCAACACGCTGACCTGAGGAGACATTCCTAGAAACAGGTTTCGGTGCCATGGAGGTAGCTAAGCTAATGGCAGCAATAATCAACTTGGAACAGACAGCACTGACAAGAATAGACACCATGGACAAAAAAGTAGACTCAAAATCACATGAACTGCATAAAATGATTGACTCTCTGTCTACTGACTTGAAAGGCCAGATTTACACGGTTTGTGTGGAACGCATGGCTTTTGTTGATATCAATTAAACCTTACTTAGCACTCACGCTCTTTTATGTGACTTATTTCCACCAACTGACTGGTTATGGCTACTCCTAATAATTTGACCTCTAAGACTAAGACCTTCTCCACTAATTTCATTACCTGGAACTTTAAAGTGCTTAATAATACAATCAAGCAGAACAGGGTATTTACACATCTCCAAACTTTTAAACTAGATGTATTCCTACAAGAAGCACACCTTCTTGTGACAGAACATTGCACGGGTGCACAATCTGCGTAACTCTGCTTGTTACACACACAGGACGCGCAGCAGTGCACAATCATGCAAAAGATTACAAATAAAAGGATTACAATGTGAAAGAATATTATTGTGTATATCAGCATATTTTAAAAAATATATGTCATCATGGTTAGGCATAATATTTATCGGAATTAACTAATCGCAGTAATTACGGATAAAACTTATTTAAAAATTATTTGACCAAATCGTGGCAATACACGGAGGTATTTAAACAGACAGACAACAACGGATCAGACACAGATCGACTTTCCTGCTGCATCAATACATGAGCACATGAGGAACACATGAGGAAATAAAAGGGGATGAAAACAATGATTAAACTAAAGAAGGAAATAAATCTGCACAGCTTCTAGCTGCTGCCAGCAGCAGGATCAGCACCTTGGAGAGCTGATCAAGTCCTGACAACTGTGTTGATGATTCTTTACATGATTAAATTTAATGATTTAATTTTTGAACAATATTTAACAAATATTCTTTAACATTTTGGAGATTACAGTGATCAGGTTTCCATGCTTTCAGCAATTAAAACCCAACTGATTTGACCTGTTACTCCGTTACTGAACAAAACGATTTTAAAGAAGCCAGAGCTGTAATTAAAAAATAAACCTTTTCAAAAACCAAACGAAAATACATTTGCAACAAATTAATGAAAAGGATCTTAAACTGGTGGTCTGTGGCTGACCACAGGAGGGTTCAGGAGCAGCAGGGGCCAGTGTGCTCGTTATGGATCGTCTACTTTCACTTTGCACACAAGCAGATCCATTTCCTCTGCAGAGAAGCATCCCTTCTGGCAAATGCGCCATCATAATAGCAATCCGCCAAGGTACAAGGGCACCTGGCCCTTAAAGGGCATGGGAGATGACACTCTGATTGGTTTATTGCATGTTATGCCGAAAACATACCCATGATTAATTAGGAGACTATGGACAACCCCTTTGAACCATGTGCCTGGTGCATCGACCATTTTTCCACCGTTAAAATAGCAAAAGTGGATTTGGACACACCCTAAATGCACTTGCGCCGTGCACGTCAGACCATGTGCTTTAGATCATTAAAATAGGGCCATGGTCTGAAGCAAGCATTCAGATTGAAAATGTGAAAACAACTCATGGAGTTGCATTGCTGGGGTTGTGTTTCTTGAGGTACTGGTGAAATATGAAATATGATCCAGGAAGTCCAGTTTAAGTAATAGATCAGTGAATGTGAGAGCTTATCAGATGCCAAAACACAAACAATGCGATTTATAAAGCAGGTTTTAAAGCTATTCTTATAATAAATTATAAAATAAATTCCTTGTTTATTGTGATTGGCCACTGTGATGTCAGGTTTGGCAAAAGTTGAGCTGGTTCAACTTTTTTGCTGGATGAACCTGCACTTTTTTTGCCAGAGTCCTCTGTGTTGGCACACCAGCTGCCTCGACAAAGGACATGTTGACGCTTCTAAGAATACTGGAGGGGTCATGAGAGTTTAGCCATTCACTGTTTATAATCAATTAATAATTGATCAATTTATAAAAAGCCGGGGCTCTGATTGACTAGCTTGCTGCCAGCACAACAGCTGGCCAATCAGAGCTCCTGTTAGCTCCCAGAGAACTGAGCTTCATTTGACTTTTAGGTGGACACTGCTCACATATCATCAAGTGAAAGCTATCTTTAACAAGATCAAATAAACAATGAGAGGGAATATAAACAACAGACTGGCAAGTATATGAAAAAGTAAGTTTATAAATTTAAATTTACATAAATTTAAAACCTTCAAACAAGTTCAAACAAGCTTCCGTTTTGAATTTTTTTCTTTACTGTCAGTTATACTTTATTTCTTTATTGTCTGTATTATTTTCTTTTTGTTTCTTTGTCTCTGCCCTTGTTGTATTTGCTGTTTCTTTGTCTTTGTATATATCATTGTCTCTGTGCCATCATCTCTTGTAGCTTTTGTTGGTCTTTGTCTCTTTACCGTTGTCTTTCTTTGTTGTTTTTGCCGTCACTGTGTCATGGCACGGAGTAAAGATCACAGAAACTTTCTGACTGTGAATGCTTTGTAGTTTCTAGATTCTTTTTATAAATACCAACAGTGTGCTGGGGACATATTTGGGGATTTTGGATCACCACTGAGCACTTAAACAAAATGAGCTTTACTGCGTGAGAGCTTTAGTGTCTGAACAGGCTCCGTAATGAGCTGCTGAGAGCTTCAGTCCTGAAAATCACAGAGCAAACAGAGCCATCATGGAGGGGAGTCTGTCTGTTAAACTCAGCACTAGTACAGATTACAGCAGATAATGTGGAAGAGCGAGCCACTCATGTCTCAGCCCTTTCTGAATCTTAATACAGAGGACTCATCTGGACAGACAGCTCACTGCTGCCCCCTGCTGACCAACACTCTTTCTTGCCTCCTACTATCCAACTCTGATGTTCTGTTTGATGTTGTTTGTCTTCTTCTAGAGATAACTTTAATGATCTAACATGGAGCATGTTAGGAAGACACATCGAAGAGGATTATAATACAACAAAGATCAGACAAACATTAATAAGGTGAGTAAACTTCTCACCTTTTATTTATGTGTGACTCTTTGGCTCTTTGCCTTTAAAAACTTACAAAAATGTTTGTCGTTATTTTTAGAAAGATTTCCCAGTGAGAAAAAAGGGCAGAGAGGCAGAGGTGTAAAAAAACAAATAAATAAAAAATAAAAGGTAACACTCCCAGGTGTTTTGACCCCAGTAACCCCAAAAATCCCTGAAGCTAACGGGTCAGTATGATCTCAGTCAACTACAGAAAATAGTGTAAATGCAGAATCCAGAACACTATCTGGAGAATTTGTTTCTTTAGCAGTGGTATAACTCATATATATTCATCTGATAATGATTTTGGCTCACAAATGGAACAATTTTTCAAATCATTTGCAAGAAGTTTATTACATTTTAGTTAGAAAAGCAAATGAACAAAGACAGAATGAAAAGTATTTGTCTCTTTGTGGTCTGTAACTGTCACCAAATGTCAATCTGCATGTTACATTATGCATGTAGAAATTTTGGTGTGAAGAATGGTGAAAAAAAGCAAAATCCAGGATTTATAAATTTTTAGACAGTCACCAAAATGGCAGCACAATTGTGTTAAGCAAACTAACAGACATTTTACACTAACAGAAGAAGAGGAAGGAAATGAGAAAGAAGCAAAAGAAAAAAAAACTATAGCAGTTTGTTTGACAGGTCCTGTAATTGCTAACAAACTTTCTGAGATATGTCCTGGAAAGAACTCTCCGTCAATCGGTACCAGTACTAAGATGATGTTCTTGTACAATATATACACAGTAAATGCCAACTTGTTTATTTGAGTTTGTAAGAAAGACATAGAAAGTAACAGGAAAAGGTTACAATGAAAACAGAAGATATAGAGTTGGGTGGAGTTCATTTTGACTCCCAGAGGAATTTGCTTGAAAAATCAAATATCTTGACTGGGTTGACTGAAAGAACTGAGGGAGACCAATCTACAAAGTATTTATTCATTTATATTTAATCATTTTATTCTCTACAGTGTCTCCACTTTCGTTCAGACTCAGAGACAAACGGTTGAAATTATTCATTTAAAACCATGTTTATTTGGAAAGATGAAGGAGGTTTGCACAGCTTGCCCTGATTTACATAATTTTGAGCGAGTCCTCGTTTTCCTGAATCTCTATAACGGAGCTGGTGAGTACAAGGTTAGCATGACCCATAGAGACACATTTATGGGAAATACATCATGTAGAAATAAACTGGAATGTCCCTTTAAATACCACTGAAAGATTTTACTTTTTTACTTTTTAATTTATGTGGTCTGAATTCTCCTTTTTGAAGCTTTCAGTAGCCAATTTCAGGTTGTTGAATTACAAAATTTTCCATTATACACAGTATATATATTACTCCATTTACACCTGGTAATAAAATGTGATCTCTATCTGGATACGTTATTTGGCACAATTGAGAAAACAAGAACACATTTTAATACCAGATGTAAATGCAAAGACATCGGATGTCATTATACAGATGATGTATCCAGATACAGATCACATGTTAATACTGGGTATAAATTGGCGTCTATATTTTAGGATTCACAGATTCAGATTGAAAATACAAGTACCCAATATTCATAAACCCAGATCAAAAATCTCATTGCTCAAATTGACCTGGTCAGATGTGAACATCTGGGATACCAAGACAAGCAATCAAGCCTACATGGCTATTAATTACTGCCATAAAAGTGAGACATGAAAAACCTGAAAAACTAACAATGGTCAAACAAAACAAATGAGACACGTGTGAATGGTGCTAAAGGAAAGGCCAGAAGGTCACCAAAATTATTAGGGATTCATCCTCTGATGACCATGATTATCCACAACAGATTTCATTTAAAATAGCCTGTAGTTTTACAGATAGGCCTTATCTCTACAAAGATGGACCGACAGACGTGCCTTCAGGCATCACCACCAGCAGGACAAAAACATCATCATCATCATCATCACCTCTGTCACCATCATTATTTCTAATCACAGAACAGTTCTAGTTGTTAGTCTCCTCTATGTGTTTTTTTTTATCAGCAGTAGCTGTGACTCAGGTTCTTCTCCAGGTCAGCCTTTTCAATAGATAGTGGAACCTGGCTGCAGGGATTTGCTCCCATTCAGTCACAAGAGCATAAGTGAGGTCCAACACTGATGTTGGGTGATAAGATGCGGGACGGGGTTGAGCCACACCAATCTGGGAAACCATTTCGCTATGGAGCTGGCTTTGCATACAGGGGCATTTTCATGTTGAAATAGTGAAGGGCTAAACACAACGTCTTACCACAAAGTTGGAAGCACACTATCACTTAAGATTAACCTTCACTGAAATCGTGAAAAACAGCCCCAGACCACAGGGTTGTCCACATACTTTTGGCTATGTAATAATAAGAGGGTGTTGATGATTGGGTATTTCACTGTGTGTTGCTCCTCTCTGGTGGTCAAAAGAAGAACTGCAGCCTCATTTTGCAGACCAATGTGTCTTCATTCCATACTGCACACCAGGCACTACTGTTGGCCGTGCACTGTTTTGGCAGTTACAAGTAGATGTACTGTGTTGTACTAAAAGGGAATTATAAAATACAGGCATCAGTGAACTACAGTCAAAATACCTTCAGACCTTAGCTGCCAATTTGAAAACATCACAAACAGCAAGTAAAATGCTCTCCCAAAGCTTTATTAGTTGATATTTTTGACCTTTCAACTTCATTTAAACAATGACCCACTTCTCTGTTTATGTTGAGTGTTACCACTGACACCATCCTATCATCTTTCCCTGCATGCATTTTTAACTGTACTGTTCACTTTTAACACAATTTGTAAGTGTGTGTGTGCATATGTGTTTTTTGTGATAGCGTCTCCTTTATTTGCATGAAACCACACCTTCTTCTCACCTACACATTTTGGGTTATTTCTAGATGATTTTTATTTTAGTACAGAAAATTCACTTTCATAAATCTGTAGAGAGCAGGTCTATACAAGCTGCAACTTCAAACTCTTGAGATTCTGTGTTTTAAGTCTGAAACGTGTTTAAACTGACAAAACTGTTCACTTGACAACTAAACTCATGTAAGTAGTAATGCATAATGTCAGACTTGATGTTTATTCTCATGATTCTGGACTCAAGATCTAATTATTTTCAGAGTGAGAGCTGATGTAGTTCAAAGAGACCTGACAGCTCAGCTGACACTCTAACAGAGTAGTAACCGGTTCATATCCCACCTGGATGTTTAAATACAGTATGTATCTTGGATAAAAAGACATTTTACTGCATCAGTATCAGCACCACATTCATATCCAGATCAATTATGGCAATTTATTTATTAATTTAAATAAATTAAATCCATCAGAGATTTAAGTGTTTGTTTTAAACAGCTCTCCATCTCTAATGTGTAAATCATAGCTTACATGTCTCTTTATCAGCACAGGTCAGGATCGGGGAGTTGCAGTGTTCGGATGAACTTGATTAAATATAGTTTCTAGTCCTTTGAGATTGTTCTTTCAATAAATAAATACAATCACAGTATGTGAAATAAGTTGTTGGATTGCCTCCTGACGGTGACACTTTGAGTTGTTGTGACTGATCTTAAATAAAATAACTGATGACTCTCACTGATAAATCAGCATCTGTTCAGAACTGGTAGAAAACGTGTGTGCGTGTGTGTGTGTGTGTGTGTGTGTGTGTGTGTGTGTGTGTGTGTGTGTGTGTGTGTGTGTATGTGTGTGTGTGAAGCATGGCTGGCTGGTAGGACATGTTTCCGGTTTGGATCTTTGCCTTGCAGATATATTTGGTGTGTGGGCAGTTCTCATCAGGAACAGACGGTCACATCCCTGCAGCAAACACTGTTCCTCCAAATACACCAATAAATATGCTGGATTCAAGATTCCTGCAAACAGTGACTCTCCAAACCAATACAAAAAAAACACCCCCAAGGCCTTTCCTTCCAAGAGAAGACCTTAGTAAAAGTCTCCACACTTAGTAAGAAGTAAGAGATTAGAAAGAAATATTTCTTACTGTAAAGGATAGGTTCAGAATTTTTCAAGATTTGAAGGTTTTATTTATCACATGCTCATTCACTATATGCAGTGAAATGCTGGAGGCAAAATCTTGAGGCTGTGCTAAAAAGTATAGTGTGCAATACAGCAGAATAATTAGAAGTACAAATACAAGTTAGAAAAAGACATATAAGCTATAAAACTGAATCCACGTGTTTATTAATTAAAGTGTAAAGTATAAAATGTCTAAGTTGTAATGCAACTACATTTTTGTATAAGCTTGACTGCAAATAAATCTCTCTTTCCTCTCACACATCTTTTTTCATATGTTTGCTATTTATGACAAATGAGTTTTATTGGAATTATTTAATTATGAATAATATAATGGTTTCAG
This sequence comes from Thunnus maccoyii, assembly GCF_910596095.1. Lineage (NCBI taxonomy): Eukaryota > Metazoa > Chordata > Actinopteri > Scombriformes > Scombridae > Thunnus > Thunnus maccoyii. The sequence goes on from NC_056551.1 coordinate 3,552,723, forward strand.
TTTCTTTCCTTCATTTTTTGACTCTACAGTGCTGCCACCGAACAGCCGCTCCACCTGCGAGCTGATTGGTGGAGGAGTTAGATCTGCTGGTTTCAGGGGGAGTCGAGCTTTCTGAGGTTCTGCTGAGCTTTCTGAGCTCGTCTGATTCTCTCCTCGAAGAAACTCTGCTGGTGTTGATTCCTATGATCCAACCTGACCAACCACTGCTCCCTAAGCCTGGAGGGAGAAGGAGAGAGCGAAAGAGTAGGGGAGAGAGAGAGGAGGAAGAGGATGAAGAGGAGAGGAGAAAAAAGAAGTTAGTGGGTGTTCAGATTGAAAATAGCCCTATGTTTAAAAAAAAACAAAAGCACATTGGTGTGGAGAGGTTCACACATGTTGGTGTGGACTAACCCTTCTAACCCTAACCCTAACATTTGCTAAGTAGCACTACATTAAGAGGCTAATCACACTAAACTAAAAAAGTGTTGGCATTGTCATTGTGAGCATGTTAGTTTCATACTAATGTTTGCTAAGTAAGCACTAAACATAAAGTACAGCTTGGGTTGATGTCATTACTATTGCAGGTATTTGGTCATAGCTAAATTTGACCTGTATAGAAAGTTAAGGGGTCACTAAAGTCAGCAGGACTCATCCTCTGGGGAATATGTCACACATTTCATGGCGATTCATGCAATAATTGTGTGGTGGACCAGACAGACCAACATCCCAGGAGCCATGAAACTTTGACGAAAATGAATGCAAACTTTATATGTTCACTGTGATTGTTCACACAACCCAAACCGGAGTCTGCTAATAAATTTTCCCCTTGTACTGAAATAGAAGGCAACTAAAGACTACTTTAAATTGTAGGAAAAAATATCTGAAATACTGGTGTGGTCCTCTGGGTTAAAGTATGTTTTAGACCCCTAGATTATAACAGAATTTGAGCTCTATTTCATTGTGTAGTTAGGACTTTTTACTTTTTTTACATGAAACAATGTATGTAACCTAAAAAATTTTCACTTTTCAACCAAAAGTTACGCCAGTTTTGAGATGTCTAGGCATCTTTCAAGCCACAGCACTTTCTTTATAGAGCCTGCGGCTGACAAAAACCTATTTTAGTATGAAACTTTTAAAAGGAAGAATATTTCAAAAGTGAGTTTAAAGAAGATGAAGTCATTTCTATTTGGATGTGTGTAGGATGCATTCATTGTTACTGAGGTAGACATCAGCAGAGGTTTTGTCAGAGCATCAGAGGCCGGTATTTACCCTGACACCATAACTCCTAGGTTTAAATTAATCGTGCAGACATCCAGTGAAACCTGATCTGCAGTCATTGCTGTCAAGGATAATTGTGTTACGGAAAAAGAGGAGCAGTGTGTGTGTGTGTGTGTGTGGGGGGGGGTGCTGTGTTAGCTGTGACAGGATTAATATTGTTGTGTCTGTGTTAGTGAGTGTTCGTCTATCAGCACGCTCCGTCATGTGTCAGTTAATCTGCAGCATTCTGCTCATCTGTCCTCAGATATTCATTCTGATCTCCTGGATTCAAACATATAGCTGTGCAGCCTCTAATCAACATTCTCAGGCTACTATGTGATGACAGAGACGAGCTGTAAACATGACTGAAGCATTATCTAAACTAATCAAGTTATGAAGCAGAGAGAGAGAAGAAAGCTAAGGACAGTAATAAAGTTTATTTTTAAAGCTCTTTCAATGCTCTTCTTTTCCCCTCTGACCCTGCTGGAACCTGCAGTTTATCCAGCGCAATAAACTTTGTCCAAACCCATAGAACTTGATTTCAAATTCTGATAGAGATCAAAAGTTTCCAAAGACACCAAATACTGTATGTTGGGTCCCCTCCATGTTAGCGGATGGGACATGAGCAAAACTAAAAAATCAAAGTACACGTCAAATAAATTTTTCTGTCATTTCAGATAGTTCTTATCATGCTGATGTTTATCCAAGTGCTCATTTTTCTTATAAGTTTGTTTTTAAGTAGTTATTTGACGATATAGACAGGGGGTCTGACGTCATGATTGACAGCAGTGACAGCCACTCTCAAACCTCCGTCAGGCAGTGGGACGGCTGAGGGGGGCGTGTTCCACGGGTCGTCATCCCACCGCCCGACTCTACTGCACAGACTCTGGTTCCAAGTGACATCACACAAGCAAGATGGCAGCTCCTGGAAAGGAGATATTTTGGCTTCACTTTTGCATAGCGGTAGGAAGTGGCGATGCGTCGTCCATATTAATATACAGTCTATAGTTTGAACATTTCACTCAGTGTAAACATCATAGCTTCAAAGCAGAGCTGGAACAACATGATACAAAATATATGAGATTCTATCTGTCAGAGTGTAGACAGATGTACAAGCCACCTAGTAAGGAGGTTTGTGTGGATGTTTGGGCGTCTTACGTGTCTGACTATAAGACCAGAGACCATCATTTGTCTCCTATCTCTCACCAACATCGAACTTTGGTTTCTTTTAAACATGACTACCATCTTTCTCGAATATTTCCCAAGACCCTACACTTGACCAAACTTTCACCACCCTGTTGGTGAGGTCTCCAGGTCAGAAAACATTCATAAAGGTCATTTAGGAAGGTAACACAAATGACCTGTTTTGTTGTTCAGGTTGGAGGACGTGTTGTGTCCTTCATGAAAATATCAAATGGCTGTTGAAACAACAGTAATATGTAACTCAGTACCTATTTACACTTGTCATTTTGAGTGTCTTGTATCTGGATACAATCCAGATATGATTTAAAACACTTTTGTTTATACTTGGCTAGATCGATGCGTCTACGGTAGTCAAATCACAGATGTGATCTCTCTTGGTTTTCCCAGGCTACATGAAAATCAGGGTCAGCCCTAATCCAATCCAAGACGGTGGTGGTAATTTTCCTGAAGTTGTTTGGTAATTGTCAAAAACCCCAGAAGAAGAATAGCTTCTGTACTTGCAGTTTAGTCACAACCAAGCAGGAACTACCGCAGTTTGAGGCTGAAGCCAATGTAGACGCAGATAGCAAACGGAAGTGGGCCACTTTAGGCAATTATCCTCACTGCTGGCCTTCTTCTGGCCCAGACAAAATGGATGTGAGCCTGAAATGGCTCACATGTAAAATAGCAAATATGTATATGGGCCAGATGAAAGTGCCGAAAGTGTGGTGTGGGCCGGATCTGGGCCACAGCAATTTTGCTATCTGGGAAAGTACCTTAAAGTTCCACTAACACCAACGGCCCCTAGATGCTCTGACTCCCATTCAAAAAGCCTCAATTTCTCTCAAGAAATACTCAATCATCTTTTTTAATGAGTCATCATGATCTCAATCTCTAAATTCAGGCCCTCTATTAAATGTGCTGGTGGTCATTTTGGAAATTATTGCTCTGTTAATAGATTTGAAGACTTATAGTAACTTTGATATCTGCTGATTGACAGCTGTGATTTGACAGTCACAAAGTAGCTAACGTTAGCACAAGTGTGCTGTGGGGCGTGTTTCCAGAGCGTGAAAGGCAACACCTTGTGCACCTTATTTGGAAGTGGTCCTGGCCCCAAATGGACAAGATGGCGCTGAACATAAACTGCAACTCTGGGCTTCAAACTGGCTCCAATGCAAACTAACGGCTGACGTCACACCCTGCTACGTCCATCTTTACATACAGTCAATGGTTACAACACTAACAGTTTAACTTTAAAGCTAACATACATAAACTAATACACTAACTAAACTTATACATGGATGAATCATATTTGTGAACAAAGGACAAGACATAAGTTTTATTGTCCTTACATGTTCTAACTCTTCTAACTGCTTCTCTCTCAGTCGCAGAGGTTACTCATTGACTGAATTTATCAGGGATTAGATAAATGCTACAGCAGCTTGGTGTGCCTTCTGTATGATATGTACATGTTGAAATAGCTCCCCTTAATAGAACCCATTTTACCCGTCACTGTAATAAGACAGGGAGGACAACATTAGCTCCATTATCACAGGGGACAGACCCTGTAAGTAGTTATTTCCACAGACCGCTCACTGACGTATGGTTCACTAGGGAGGATTAAACAGTACATGTGCTCCTTGAAGAGACAGATATCATTTTCCAACGTCTGGCCAGAATGTATCAGATATCAGTCTGTCTCACTTAGATTCTTCGATATCCGATTGCTATCTTATCCTCCAAGATACATGAAGTGATTAAGTGAAAATGTCTAAAAACTCAAACTCACAAATTTAGCTTGTAAACAAACAAGACTCACAAACCTGTAACAGATATCTTCCAGTACAGGGCTGAGTATTTGATACTAAAATGACAGATGTATGGTGGAGTGTGACCTCCTGTTAATAATGTTGCTGCTGACCGTGCCAGAGCGCTGCTCCTCATGCGGCTGTCTTCCTCATCCATCTGCTCGCCGTGCTGAATGATCTTCTGCTCCCAGAACGACTTCAGTTTCTGTTTGTCATGAATCCGAGCTGCGTTCATCACCTGACAACACATGGTTCACATGAAGGTTTGTATGTCTGGAACATTGTTACATCTGATCTTGAGTCCATTCTCCGTCTCCATCCACCACGGCTGTTTTAGTGTGTTCGAAAGTTGCATTAATTTTCTCGCAAATCCTGATGAACTGAATCTGGTTTGGTTACTTACTGCTGTTTTTAAGTTGCAGTTTTCCTTTGTTTCTTTTTTCTTTTCTCTATTCTCTTCTTCTTCTCTCAGCCTCCTGCTATATTTCTCTTCTCAATGGTTCCTTATTATTCTTCCTTCTTCTTTTCTCTTCTCACCCTCCTCCTTTCTTTTTTACATCTCTGTCTGTCTCCTGTCCTCTTCTCTCTCTTCTACTCCTTTTATCTCCTCTTTTAACTCCTCCCCTCCTCTCCACCTTTCTGTTTAATCATCTCTCTATTGCTCTCTCCTCTCCCCTCATTTTTTTCCTTTTTCTGTCCTCCTTTCTTCTCTTCTACTTTCTCCTCCTATCTCTCACTCTTCTTTCATTCTCTTTCTTTCTTTCACCTCTTTTCTGCCCTCTTTTTTTATCATTTGTTTCCTTCCCTGGAATGTTCTCTATTTTCTTTTTTCATTCAGTGCTATATTTTTCCCATATCTCCACTTTTTTTCTCATGACTTTTCTCCCCTTCTTTTCTTTTCTGTTCTTCCTTCTTCTGTTCACTTAAGTGTGTGTGTCACTCTTTGACACACAAGTGTAACTCTGGCTTTGTTCTGCCTTTGCATGTTTTCTTTCTCTTCTTGTTCTTCTCTCCTGCTCTCCTCTGTTGTCTCCTTTCCTCTCTAACTTGTCAGGTTTTGGAGGGTTAATTGTTGGTTTGTTCGGATCAGATCAGATCAAGCGTCACACAGAATCATTAACCATCAGGATTTCATGACCCACCTCAGATTCATTCCTGACTTGTCCCTCCAGAGATGTTTTTTCATTATGTGAAGGTCACACCACAAAGTGACATTTGCTCGTCCACACAAAATATGTGGTTGACGTAGTGATGTGGTTGATGTAGTGACGTGGTTGACGTAGTGACTTCTTGCAGGGCTAGTTGGTGGACTGCTGTAACTGACAAGCTAACCACCAACTTGTGTTAGTTGTCACACTAGCTCCCAGAGCTTATTTACTATTTTTCTCTACTGTTCTGTTTACTTCCCCCTTTTGTTCTCCATTGTACACCATTTTGTTCAACAAACAGTTACTGAAGATGGAAAATAAAGCTCACTAAGCTAACAAGTTTGCTAATGGTCAGTTAGCTCATCTCTCTCTCTCTCATCTCTCTCTCTTTCTCTTTCTCTCTTCTTTTTAAAAATGAGTCAGGAATCTGACAACAAGTCTAACATTACTTTTAAAGTTATCAAATGAAGAGAATATCCTCCCCTCGTCCCAGTAACGTCTTGGTGTTCATGCTGCAATGCTGCATGTAATGTAAACATATGCTCTTCTGGTCTGTGTGTCGTAAATTCTTTCATCTGATTTTGGAGGGAATCTGACCCGGTGGCAGGCATTTTATGTAGAAATAGCCTTCTAGTCTTCTCGCTGATGGTCTCGTTTGCTTATGTAGGTCATATAGAGGCATCAGAGGCATCATGAGACTGTTTCATAACCAGTTAAAAGTTCCTTGTAGTAACTTTAACACAGTTTATTCAAAAGACTTCTCTGCAAACCATTACTCTTTTCTCAGTTTTTACTCCAACAGAGGAGGTTAAATAAAGGTGAATGGTGCAACACAGCTGATAAGCTACAATGACTTCCTCTATTTTGGACTCTCCAGGGGCCTCATTTATAACCGTTGCATAAAATGCAACAAAATGTGGCTTGAAAGAGGTGGATGTCACTTCCCACAGAAAAGGTGAGATTTACAAAATCAATTTGATGGGAGAATGTGTGCACTTGTACAGGACAGGAGGAATCGGTGATGCTGATAGCAAAGTAATGGAAACTGCGTCTGATTCGGGTACATGAACGAATCTGGTGAGCCCTCAAGCCCCAGGCGGTGTTTGGTATTCTTTGGCATACGGGCAGCAGATCAGCATGTACGGGACGTGTCAGGGGCAGCAAGTCTGTATGAGAGAATCCCTAAGGGACAAATGTGTCAATCAGTCACCACTTGCACTGCTTAAAGCAGCTAAATGTTTGTCACACAGCACTCAATTAAGTTTTTAACACAGATAAGGTTGTAATGATTCTATTTTTATCACTGGGAGCTTGTCAGGTGGCACATAAAACAAAGTGCATGGGAGAAAGTGAGGGCTTTTATTAGTGTTGGACTTTAGAGTGCAAGTGTATGGATACTTCCCTGAGGCAGTACCAGTACAGACCTGATACGTATCGAACCCACAAATGAATCAACACTTTGAATTCCATCATTCATTTGATGCCAGCACTAGTTCAGAGCGCCGCGACATACGACCATGACAACACTCATCACCACAAATTTGCAACCAAAGACAGATGGTGTTGATTTTTTCACCAAGTAGTTCCTATGATAAAGATAGAAATAAACCACAAATAAATTTGGTGAAGCCAAAGATGCTGTAGGGACTTAATGAACTGAAGGTTTTCATACAGTGGGCTATAAAGCAGCTGTGGACAACAGATACTGTAAGAATCACTTGCAGATTATGCAGACTGATTGACTGACTTTCTGCTTTAACCACATTAAATGTTATTTTCTCTGCTGATTTTGGTTGAAGAGAGTTTAAATGAATTAACTGGTTCTAGTGCAATGTCTGGGACCAAATTTCAACCAAAATACAACAACTGTCTTTATGCTGCTTCATTTGAATGAACCTCCCACCTGTTTGCGCCTCTACTCCCACCTGTGCAGTGTGGCTCTGCGCTGGTCACCAAAATACCACACAGACAGGCAAAGAGAGTTTCAAGGTCAGGAAAATACCAACAGTTGGAGTGTTGCCTCTGCTGGTTGTTACGCCTCCATGAAAACAGGGCCCTGTATAATGTTTATTTTTCTGTCTAAAGCCCCTTTTGAGAATAATATAATTTTGCTAAATTGTATCCTAAGTGTGGGATATCGCAGCCATCAATTAGTTCCATAATGCCTGTCGTTTTGGATGGGATTATTAAAATGAGTAGTTGATACATCACCTTTCCTCTGCAAACATCAAAAGGCGATTTGCAGCAATGTCTGGTGTCCCAGATGTAATTGATGCAATTGACTGCACTTTCGTTGCAATAAGGGCTCCATCTTTTCATTTAATTAATGTCCAAGTTATATGTGACTCTAACTTGGTCTTGACAAATGTAGTGGCACCATGGCCTGGCTCAACACATCTCTTTTATTCAGACACATAGCAGTGTAGGGAACAGTGTAGGGAAGGGATGGCTGGCTTCTTGGTAAATTAATAATCATCTCATTGTAGAAATTCTAACCATTCAAACCTGTATATATAAACCACCACCACACATTATATATAAACCTGATGTATAATTACTCCCACCTATAACTTTCAGGTGACAGTGGCTACCCCCTCAGGTGCTGTCTCCTCAACCATTGCGCTAAAATGATGCCCACACTCATGCACGCTCAGTTGTGGAGCGCACCATCGGCCTACACAAATGCCGATGGTGGTGTTTAGATGCCTCAGGTGGCAGACTTTTATACCACCCAAAAACAGTCTGCCAGATTATCAGGACGTGTGCTGTTTTGCATAATATAGCAGAGAGGATTGGCCTTCCTCTCCCTCCTGGCCTCCCTTCCCCCAGCATTTCCTCCGAAAGGAAGGCAATCAACTTACAATCAAATTTCACACATCACAACTCTTAACTGTTTCAGTTTGTCTGCTAAGATATTAATTGCACTGATGGTGTCTCTTTGTGTCCGTCAGGACCCGGCCACTGCCAGTGGGGCCATGCACATGAGACACACTGGAAATGGTGCTGGGGATGGCTGGACGCTGTACAGCTACATCCCCCTTGCCAGGCACCTCCTCATTACCTACCACTCTCATCGACTCTGGAAGAAGAACTAAGGGAAAAAAACTAAATAACTTAAGCCCACTGTGCTTTTTCACATGTTTCTTGTATGTATAATCTATATCAACAGACAAGCAATTAAAGATAAAACAGTTCTTTACCAGGTTTGTCTGAGGTCTCAGCCATGTCAGTGTCTCCCTCCTCTGACACACCTCAATTTCTGTCTCAGGGAAATTCTTTTTCTTGGTCTTCTGCTCGTATGTTGCCATGATTCACCATAAAGAACAATTGATTAACAGGCTCATTTACATATGCATCAATATTCATGAGGGGCTTTGCACTGACCATTTATGGTGTAGGGGGCGGAATCTGAGGCTAATCCATGTGCACACATTTCCAGGTTGACTGATTTATAAAGGGAACATTGCTTGCAGGTGTACAGTTTTATAAATCTGATTATTTTCGGCTTTTATGTGGATCCCATGCATTGTTTTATGAATGAGGCCCCAGCTCTGTGTTCCCTCAAAAGATCTATCAAGACACTTTGCTTTTGGTCAATGGCACAGATTCGCAGCTCGAGGTTCACCAAAGTTGAATTTGGCATGAAAAATTAGTGCAGATTTATTTGACCCTGCAGGTGGGTCAGGTGTGGCCAGGCTTTTATGCTGTAATTTGTAAAGGGACACTCCCCTAATGTACACTTTAAGATTAGGTTACTCATCATGAGGTGTACGACACATCCTGTAAAAACTGTTGTCTAATGTCATGTGTGGTCCTGAAGTGAGCTTTCCAAAGTAACCCTGACGATGTCATAGTGATGTCATCTGGGTTACCTCATCTTGGGCATGGAGAGTATGCATTTATAACAAAAAGCCTGTTAAAGACTGGAGGTGTGGAGTTTACCAGGTAGGGGATATCTAACAAAAGAAGTTATTGAGATGCATTATGGGAAATGTGGGATTCAGCATTTTTGGAGCCTGACTCACATGAAGGATTATAAGAGAGGAAGTAGGAGCTGAGTTACTGAATGTCTCTTGAGGTCACAGATGTGAGGACATTTAGATTTTTCTGTTTCTAGTCATCTGTCCACAGTAGTATTATTACACACACATAAAGGCACAGATGTCACATGGCTTAACCAAATGGCACCAAGATCTTAATGATAGCTTAGTTGTCTTTACACTGCCAGTTTCCCAGAGTCCGTAACGATATGTGTGTGTTTGTGTGTGTGTGTGTGTGTGTGTGTGCGAGAGAGAGAGAGAGAGAGAGAGAGAGAGAGAGAGAGAGAGAGAGAGAGAGAGAGAGAGACTGAAACTTTCATTGATAAATGTGCTGTGATCTCGGTTTATGATTAGAATGACTGAAAATGACAAAGCTGTTTAACGAAAATGCCACTGCTACGTCATACTCTACATGACATTGTAGAAACTCCAGTTCCCACAGTATTGTTCATAATTTAAGGGCAATACAATATTTAAGGGAAAATATGAAGATGCGGTGTTCACAAACATTACTGGTGGGAAAAAACAGCATCAGTAAACATTAATATCTCTGTACAGTGTTAGTTCCTGTATTAAAAGGTTTGTCACTCATTTCTCTCCCCATAACATTTGATACTTAAGCTGATTTTTTATATTTACATTTTCATTGAGAAGGTTAATGTCTCAAGCTTCATTCCATATTCTCAGACTGTTATTAAATATTTTCAGACTTTTATTACATCTTTATTCTCAAAAACTCATATATAGTTAACAAATATAGTATCACTGACTAGTCCTTTAACCTTTAGACAATAGACAAAGTAGAATAAAATTTAAAAAATAATAAAACATAATAAAAATTAATAATTTTTTTTGTGTATTTGTGTGTGTGTGTGTGTGTGTGTGTGTGTGTGTGTGTGCGTGTGTGAATTGCATTTTAATTAAGACTTCTTGTGGCTACTGACAAAATCCCTCAACAGGTGAGTCAGATGGAAGGCATTACAAAACTCTGATATGATGTCACACACACACACACTCACACACACACACACACACACACACACACACATACACACACACACACACACACACACACACACACACACACACACACACACACTCACACTCACACTCACACACCCACACCCCAATGACTTTTTTTCAAATCCATCCAAACAGCTGATCAGCACCACAGAACAAACCTCTGTGCTGGGATTAAAACAGCTGACAGTAACATGTCTGTGTTTGTGGGTTAATAAAACTGAATGCTATGAAAGGATCATTCCACTGATTTAGCAAAAATCAATGATTTGAGTATGATTCGAGTATGAAACATTACAGTATGTGAACTGGGTTCATGTCAGTTACATTAGATTCCTGTAATAACGTGTTTTCACACCTGGAAAAAATGTCTTAGTTTGATGAATGTAACAGAAAAAGTCACAGCTTGCCAAAAATATGACTAAATACAGAGCATTTGCGTCATACTTTTACAGTATGTAATTCTTGGTGAAAATACAATTTTAATCAATGAATAAATTAAATTTATAATTTCAACTATTTTGTGTTGTGTGGGGAATGAGACAGAGCTTGTATCTTTTTTTTTTTTTTATCAATTTATCATACCTGTCTATAATCTCTTTTTCTTTTTGTTGGACAATATGTGTCCTCTGCCTGTCCTTGGTGATTTGTAATTAGGTTAGTAGATTATATAATTTGAGATCTGAGACCAATTCTTTTCACTAAGTAATGTTTATGTGTATGCCACATAATTGTATTCATAAGGGTAAAAAAAACTGACATTCTTCGAATTTTTACACACTTTTACACACCAAAACGTTCCTTTGAGAGGCCTTCATAACGGCCATAAGTTTGGTTTTTCAGGGTGCAGCCTGTAGATGTCAGTACAGAGCTATAAACAGCTGTGTTCAGTTGAGAGAAAGACCAAGCGGCAACCTCTGGGGCTGAAAGCCAATGTGGCAGTGCCAAAAACTGCAGTTCCTCAAATGGCCACTTGAGGTTGGCTCCAAAAGTGAGTCAATCCCAATAAACCACCATGTTAAAATATCCAACTTTACAGTAGAAATAAACATGTTTACAGCCTGGTTACAAAAAAATGGTTTCGGTCTCTATAGCTAATTTCCCCTTTTATGACAACTGTACGGGTGGTGAATTTTTTTATAACTCACCCATTTAAATTTTATTAAGCTGTAAAGTTATGCATAATTAAGGATGTGGCCGCTTTGAGTGAGCCGCTGGGTGGCTTATTTCATCAACCAGGCTTCATTTGGCCCACCTCAGCTCCACCTCTTTGCCCATTTTGGATTAGCCAGGAGTTAGGCGGAGTCAGACACTGCCAAGATGGCGACGACCGGAGCCACCCACTTTGAGCTTCAAAACCACTGTTCAGAAAGCAATGGGTGACGTCACAGAGGCTACGTCGATATTTTTTACAGTCCATGAGAAAGACTGACAGTTCAGTACATAAACTGCTGTTTTAGATGACGTTAGTGGGGACATTTTTGCATTGTGGGGACATTTTGGACAGTCCTCACTATTTCAAAAGTTTGAAGGCTAAGACTGTTTAAGTACAGTTTGAGATTAGGCATTACGTTGCTATGGTTAAGGTTATGGTTAGGAACCAGGGAATGCATTATGTCATTGAGAGTCCTCACAAAACGCATGTATGTGTGTGTGTGTGTGTGTGTGTGTGTGTGTGTGTGTGTGTGTGTGTGTGTGTGTGTGTGTGTGTGTGTGTGTGTGTGTGTGCGTGTGCATGTGTGTCATTATCTGCTGTGTGTTCTCCTCTGGCTGCTGCTATCAGCAAGTGAAGTTGTTGTTTGGGAACTTGGAGATATAAGGAACACACACACACACACACACACACACACACACAGCTTCCTCCTCGGTATAATTAACTCCTGACTCTCTCTTTCTTCACCTTTATTTGCTTTACTCAGCACTGAATCTAGTTGAATCTTGTTGTTAGACAAAGTGTACAGTCTGACACTGGGGGGATTTTGGTGTTTTGATATCAGCTCTTCTTTCTCTCTCTGGTTTCACGTGTTCATCAGTCCCTGACATATGTGAGGACGTCCCTAAAAACACAGGAGGATGTGAAAACATGGGATAAAATCATTTAACATTCTTCTTCTCATTTACATCCTCTTTAATCCTTTCAAATCTGCTCCCAAACCTCCTGCTGCTCCTCCTCTGTTCGTCTTCCGATGCTCCTTCTGACTCCACCTTCAGCTCCTTAAATCTTCTCCAATCCCCTTTACCTCCTCCTCTTCAGGAACCTGACAAACAGAACATTCAGGAATCAGCAGACGTTGCCACACTGAGCAGAGAGGTTTCAATCATTTCATCATCAGCTGGGAGAAACGGAAACGAGAGCAGGAACTGTCAATCAAGGACGCTTCAGCAGAAAACACATTTTCTCAGGTTTAAGAGTGTACAATCCTTCAGTGGGGATCTGCTGTGGAAGCAGAGGGGGAAAAAACACAATATGTCTACATCTCTCTGTAGGACAAGATCTTAAAGGTTAAATCACATTTTCCAGTTATTTGTCATGGATGTTATCCGTCCATTCGGAACACTTGAATTAAAGAAGTTTTTACATGTGATTGGCTGACTAACAAAGGAGAGATTGAAGTCTTATAACTGTGGGATTAAACTGAGGAAAACCCTGCTTCTTGACAAAAAACCTGATATCTGTCCACTTTTCCTCTTCCACATCCTATACCATAATGTGGGAGGTGAGATGGTTGGATTTGTGTTTATTTTTGTGACTGCAATCATTTAATGGTTCCTGGAAGGACATGTTAAACTGTTTTAGTATCAAAGCACAATTCTGGTTTGTTGTTCTATTATTTTCATAGTTTTGTGCATCATTTCAACCTGTCTGATCCAAGTGTCTTGATCCATCAGACGTCTTTGTAGTGATGTCATCGTTTTTAGATTCAACAGTACAATATTAATATGACCAATAGAAATAATTGACAAAACTATGAACACAAGGCCCAAGTTGTAATAGAAGTAGAAGTATCCTTCAATGATCATTTATTTTAACCTTTTTAAAGTTATATAATTATTGTGCCTATCAGTTTAAGAGCTGCAAGCTGTAACAGCTGGTGGGCTGACAGACTGCAGAACAGCTGATGTGTTTGTCTAAGATAAGAGAGCAGCAGATAATCAATCCAAACCTCATCAATAAACTCTGGAGATAAGAGACAGAGGGAGAGCAGCTCCCACTGGAAATACCTACAGATAACTGAGTGAGAGGAGAGACAAGAGTTTTAAGCAAAGAAAGATTCTGTTTAAAATGAAAACTTATTATTTTAATATTTAGATTGAAACATTAGTATGTTTTTAAAAAACAAACTGTAAGCTATTAAATGTTATCAGGCTGTTAAAAATACAGCCAAAAGTTTAATTCCATGTCACTTTCAGTGTCATATTTGTGATGACACTGTAAATGTGTAAATGTGTGTTTTGCAAGGGACAAAGTCATTTCTGTTTCTCACAACAATAAATCTTTAATAAACACATAATGCATACATGTTTTACCCTGTTATATTTAAAGGACAAAATGTCACCTCAGCTCAGTTTGTGCAAACAGACAGAAGAAACAAAGTAAAAAAAACAAGAAACTCTGCATCTTCCTTTACAAAGAAAAAAATCATGCAGCAGATCCTAAAATTACAAGGAAAAAAAAAAACATATTTTCCATAAAACTCTTATGTACAGTTTGCTTCACATTTCTTCCAGACATCATAGACTCACAGACAACCTTCCACTGGAAGGAAAATAAACAACAAGCAGGGACATAACAGAGTTTGGAAGAATTTATAATCGCTTTAACTGTTGATTTTAAGGTTTTGAAAGAGACTGAACATGCACACGTTTAAATATGTGTCTACAGTTGGAGAACTAGATAAATATCATGTTGTAATCATTGTTTTTGTTGCCTTCCATGGTTTTCGTTAAAATTGACACTTTAAAATTGTATGTTTTAAAATATCTTTCAGTCAGTTATTGATTCCTAAATGTTAGAAATCTAGAAACTTCCATAAAATAAGAGGAACTGCGCTGGGAGCAAATGGAATGAGTCCAAACACACTGGCTGAAATGCTTTTCTTGCTTGAATAAATTAATCTGCCTGAAAATGTAACATAAGTCCAGTTTGAGTCCATTTAGCCTTCATTCCTCAGCAGGATTCCCAAACCTTTCATAGGCTCGTCCTTTAAAAAGTGGTAGAGTCAAAAATGTGATGCAGTATGAATAGCTGAGTCAATGCAGAAGACCTTCTGTATGTCCCCAGAAAGCACAACATGTTCTAACTATAGAGTTTAAAATGCAGATGTGTCTGTTTTTAGGGATACTTGTAAGCAGCATGTCTTCACTCTTGACTCCTCCACTGCTGTGGCATTTGGAAAGAACCAAAGATTTTTATAAAAGCTTATGAAGCTCAGGCTGGGTTTGGAAACTGATCTTTAGTCCTGAAGAAGCAGCTTAAGAAATCCTAAGCTCAGTGTTTCCCATTTCTCCTAGTGTTTCTGTCCAGCAGCTGATTTTTAAAAACCATCAGAGGAACGAGAGCAGGACAAAAAGCAGCGTTAGATACAGGAAGCGGCCAGTCTGAGCCGTCCGGACAGCTGATGAATGATACCAACGCACCTCCTCGGAGTCATCTGGAAACCAGAGAAAGAAACAGAAAATAAATGAAGGACTGAATTCATCATTCAGCACCGATCTCAAGTACATTTTTTGTATTTAATTATTTCATTATTTCATTGTAGCATTTTTTACTTTTTATAGTTTTGTTATTCAGTGCGTCATTCTGTATATTGTAGATGCTCAATGTGGATATAATATTCTACCTTTTTAAGATGACAGATGATATCTATACTATTTTTGTTCTTTACTTCTTTTTGCTGCTGTGAATCTTCAAATTCTCTGAGTGGGATCAATATTGTTTATCTAATTTCATCTTAACTTATACTTCTTTAGCAAGAGTGTAGTTTTGGTTTCAGAACGGTGGGGGGAATGAAATCCTGGTTTCTTAAGACAAAAAATACATATGCAGTAAAAGTTAGACATGCTCTGCAATTTGCTGTATTATTAATGCACTGACCCCACTTATAATCACATTTATTGACATAGAGTCCTGATACTTAATGATTGATCCTTTTGTATTTGGAACTTTATGAAAAATCTTAAAATAAATGTGGCCTCTTTGATTAAAACAAAACAAAAAAAAAACTTTAACTATAAGCTGGCACTTTAACATTTACCCAATCAAAAGGATTGTTTTAGAAATGCTCTTATTTTGGTGAGAAAGAAAGAAAGAAAGAAAGATGTTTTTCAAACATCTTCATATTTAGGCGGGTTAATGTGTGATGTTTGTACAGGAGTTAACAATGTTTTGCATTTTGGAATAAAAGCCTTGAACTGTAAATGAGTAGGTGGGGTCTGTGCTCGTTCAGAGGGGCATTTACACTCTGCAGGACTTTACTGTGAACACCCTGATGGTTTTGTTTTAGGAATGCAACGTGTGAACGACAGTTTTTAAACTTATGGTCTGACTGCTGGGCGTCAACGGGTCGTCCACACCCTTATTGAAAAAAAAGTTTGCCGTCCATTCACCTGAATAATACCTCAGTTGGTGAACAGACATGGTAATACGCACGGAAAACTAGCAACTCACATGGAAATACTTGATTGTCACAGGAATGACTGAACAGACTCTGACTCTCTGCACATTCGTGAACACAGGGAGAGTTTTAAAACACAATCACAGCTCTTAACTCCATCACGACATGATGATAACAAAAAAATCTACTAAACCTAAATACTGAATGAAGTTTTAAGTCTGTCTGATTTTCATAGAAATAAACTGAAACCAATCTAAATCTTTAAAAAAAAAAAAATCAAAAATATGATGAATGATTCGGATCAACAAATCAGGCCTGCCTACTCAGAAATGTAGAGGTGAAACTTTGTCATTTCATGCACGTGTATCTTACCGCAATCTTTATGGAAGACGTGGGGGAAGCAGTGCAGGATGCCGTAACCACAGCGACAGTAGGAGCAGCCTTTCTGAACCCACTCGCCATGAGGAATCAATCCACAGCTCCTGCACAGACAGAAAAAGGAGGAATTACTAAACTATGGAAACACTATACTACTTGAAAAAACTGCTAGTTTAAGACTCTTAGATGTGCAGTTACGCATGTTTGCATGTTTGACTACATATTGTACTTCAATATGCAGTCTGACATAAGCAACACTCACTTTGATTTGAGCATCTATAAAAAGACTTTTTCTCTCAAACACATTAAAATGAAGGAGTTTGAGCCTAATGTCTGAGACTAAAGGGCGACTCTGGAGCCGTCAGCCCTGTTAGAAGCAGAATGTAAATGCAGACCAGTGAGCAGTGCTGTTGTGTTGTTGTTACCTGACGCGCTGGTCGTACTCGCAGCTCCTCCCAGTAAAGAACGGCGGACAGGCACAGAAGCTGCCCAGAATACAGGTTCCTCCGTTCTTACAGCAGCTACGACTCTGCTCAGCAGCTGGTTAAGAAGAAAAACAAGAAGACATCTCAACAATCGGTCTAAATCTAGTTCCCCCATATACAGAACTCAACTGTACTAAGACAAACATGAAACAATTAGATTTGTTCAATTTCATTTTATTTTATTGTATTTTTATTCATTTATTTCTCTTATTTGCTCCTACTTTATTTTTCATTTATTGTCATTTGTGTTTTTATTGTATTTTTGTCACAGTCCCTGCACTGCCCCCAGACCTCAGGTTGAGCCTCTCTCCCTCTATCTATCTGTGACATAAACCAGAGTCTCCATCTGACGGCACATTCTTGTCCTCCTCTGCTTTACATCAGCAGACAAACACCGAGAGTCAGAACAAACATCTGAAAATAGCAGAAAAACACTAAAGCTAACTAACAACTGCCTGAAAACTCCAGCAAGTTCCTCAGTCTGACACAACTTCTCATTAAAGCAGTTATTTAGAGAGCAGTCTGAGAGATTTTTGTACTGAAGAAAGTCTTTTTTTTTGAAAAGACAGAACTTTTACTTTAATATGTGTTGTTAAAAATGTGATCATAGCGGTTTTGTTACGATAAATGTGACATGAGCAGCCTACTTAACCTCTGTAGTGGACGTCTTTCTCTTCATTCCTGTGCTTAAATATTTTATCTGGATCACTTTATGTTGCAGGAATTATCGAGAGAGGTAGAACGTACAAATTCTGCTGCATAAGCAATTTGAAATTTAACTTGAGCACTCTTTCAATAAGTACAAGAACTTGCATCACCTGTCCTGAATGTACAGTTAACAGTGTTTTTCCTTCTTAAAATAAAGTTAAAAAGTCTGCTGTTGCAGGAGAGATCTATCCAAAGCTATTCAGCTTATTTTGAGGATTTTTTTAATTCTAGTTTCATGTTTCTTACTAATGTATGGACCTGTTTACTCTCTACAGTAGATGTGAACCAGGACTGTAGCTGGGATTTAAGAAACACTGAAGTCATGAGTCCAAGCTGATCCTCCAGCCCACACGCAGAAAATTCAGTAAGAACTTTTATGAATCTGGATTTTTTTTATATTTAATTATTCAACTTTTCATTTCATTTCATTCGTTAAAGCAGTTTCTCAAGAGTTTCTTTACATGATGGTCTTAAAGATGTTTGCGAACAATCTTTCCTTCTCTGCCAGGAATCAATTCTGAAGAAAACATTTGTTAAGTTGTTGTAGTTTCTCATTTATAAATTTCAAACTTCTTATGGCCAGAAGTTTGTAAAATTTAAGGACACTGTGTCGAAAAAATGTTTTTATTATACTGTTTGCCTTTTTAAGAAATTCCACAGTGTAACTTTAAATTATGTCTGGATACAGTTGGTGTTTTGGGTAAAGTGGGAAATTCTTCACTTTGCTGGGGTTTAGCTGGTATTTCAGGTGGGTGGGGGGCTTGCAGCCTCCATCTGTGTGTACATTAGTAAAATGTGAACTCACTGCCAGTGAGGCCGATGAAGGGCAGGACGGCGCTGGCGTCACGGTGTTTACGGTCCCCGCTGTTTGGTGAGTTCACCTGGGTAAACTGACCTAAGAAGTCCTGGGAGGTCTGAGGGGATTTCACCACTGAAGAAGACGAAGAAGAAGAAGGTGATGAAGATGAGGAGGTGGATGAAGAGGAGGTCTGGCCTCTGTTGCACTCGTCTCCCTCACAGCCTGAAAAATAAAAGGCAGTACAATCAGATGTTATCTAGACTTTCCTAATCAGAGGACACATCATCCTCAAACACACTGACTGTAAAGAAGAAGGGGGGCGGGGGGGACGGGGGGAGTTGTCTTGAATGAAAGCAGGTTGTCCCACTAACATCTGCATAAAGTCAATGGAGTCTGGAACACTGAGACAGCAAGTGAGATCACTGAAAACAAAGATCAACACTTGAAATCTTGAAATTGATATTTTTCAACATTTCTACAGTGTGTAAATCAATTAGCAGACTTGAAATTTGTTTGAGTTGTGTAAATCCATCAGAGTGATAATCAAGTGTTCAGTATTTTCTGTCATAACTTGTATAAGTATTCTTTTTCTTCATTTTTTGAAAATTTCATATGGAAATTAATGGAAACCAGTGGCTGCCCAGAACAGTGGAAAAATATGTCAGAAAATCTCAAACCGTATTTGAGGATTGTCAGTAAAAATGTAGTAAAGAAGCTCAAATTTACTAAAACAATGGTCCTTTAAATTCATTTTCACACACATTGTTTCATCAAAAAAACTAAAATCACAACCACAAACACAAAAACTGATATGTTCAAATCAACTGCAAGTTTACCAGCATGACTGCAAGTTTAAATGATATTGTTTTATTCTTGATATATTTAGAATATGACTTAAAATTAAGAGTTTTTGCAGATATGGATTCTGTCATTTAATTTTGTTTTGAACAAACTTCACTTTCCTTATTAGCAAATATAGAAAATAAACAAATATTTAAAAAAAAAAAATCAAATACTCATCAGCAGCTAACACATGAGAAAGATGTTTGAATATTAATATGATAAACTGACCTGAAGCAGGCAGAGCAGCAGCAGAGTGGAGACAGATCACAGCACAGATCACAACCCTGAAAACATCCAAACAATAACACTGTATCAACAGGAAGACTCCCAAAATATTCACAATGATTTATGTTTCATTTCTTTACATCACAGGTTCATTTCACCTCTAGACTCACCTGAGCAGCTGCGTCCACCTCATTCTACTTGATGGATGCAGGAAAAAAATCCAACACACTCGATTTTTCTTCACAGTCACAGCGAGAATAAAATTTTAAAAACTTTGAAACAATTGTCCTTACAAATTGTGCCAAAACCAATTTCCAATTTCCTGCACTGAGTTGTGTCTTCACTTCACCGCCGATTGTTTAAAAACGCCTAAAAGTTAAAAAATTAAAAACAACTTTCCTTGGTTGTGCAGGAATAAAGTCAGTGCAGTCAGTCCTCCTCCTCCAGCGCGTCTTCTCTCAACCCTCGTCACTCTGTTTCACTTCAGCTGGTTTCTTCTTCGCTGTTTTCTGATGTCCAGGTGACTCTCATAGAGGAGGAGGGGCTCCGGAAGTCCCGCCCATTCCTAATCTCTATGTTTCCGTCTGTCTGAAAGTGCTCAGGATCAACAATAATGAAACTGTCCTAAAAAAACAACTTTTGCAATAAAAAATATGTAAAATATCCAAATAAAACATGTTAGTAGATCTTGGCTTTTCACTTCAGTGTGATATTTTTACCAGAAGAGTATTTCTATCACATTCAGTACAATCTGGCAGAAACTGAAGAGAACATTTATGAAGGCAAGAAAAAGCATAATGTTTGATGTGTCTGTTGACGTAATTTATATATTGTACATAAATGTACGACTATAATTACTGAAACAGTGACATAAAAGGTCTGCTATCTTTTCCTGAGTCGAGAAATGTTATATTAGTTAATGTTTTCTCAGTAAATAGTGAATTTTTTAAAAAAATCTTCAGGTTATATTTAGAAAAACATTCTTCAGACTCAGTATTTCTGTCTGCAGGTGAAAGAATAACATTCAGTCTCTGTCTGCTCTCATGTTTCTCTTCCTCTCCCCCACTCTCTACTTTCCCTCTTTCTCACCCAACACCCCCCTCTTCTCTCTGTCTCTCCCTCTCTTCATACACATGTATATCAAGCTCACTCACCCATCCAGCTATACCTTCACATGTTAATGAGCCTGCTGCTAAAAGGAAGTCCACCTTCAAGGAAACATGTTCACTGCAGACAACAAGAAGAAACTTCATTTGAAGAATCCTTCCCTTTAATCTCCTTCATTTTTCTCATACCTTAATCTCATGTTACATATTATTAGTTGAATGTATAGCTAGACACCGGGGTCAGGTATTTTTCTGAGTATTTCCTTTTAGCTACCTGCAGGAGCTTTGTAGGCTTTTATATTCTCAGTACATTTTAATTTAACTACTTTCAGGTCAGCTGAAAAATATGTGGAAAAAGTCAATTAAGAATTTAGTATTTTGCCACCAGAATGTTTTTTTTTTCCTGGCAGTGTAAAGAGGACTTGGTATCACTTTGGTCCTAATTATTTCCCACAAAGTTTTCAGGAATGTAATCTTGTCCTTTTAATGAAGAATAAATATAAATGTTAGTTGAGTTTAGTTGATTTTATAAGCAGCTATTTCCTTGAAAGAACTTGAGATTCTTTGAAAAATCCAATTAATTAGAATAAGTTTAAGAAACTTTTAGAAATAAAAAGACTCTTATCACTTCTTACAAGGCATCCCATTACACTTTAGTTAAACATGATCCAGTTCTTCATGCATCATCATAGAGAAGGTAATAATAGTATCATAGTGAGATTTCTTCACAGACACTCAGTTTGTCTCTAAAGGTGTGTTATTTTTTCCAGTCTTATAGAAAGTGCTTTATTTTTAACCCAGACACCAATATTAATTGTTTTAATTTAGCACCACATAGTGCACAATACATGAAGGTATTTCAAATTTTATAGATTCCAATACATTTATCAGTTAAATCACTTTTATCTAATTAGACCCATATCATAACCAGATTGTAGTTATTGTTGCTTAGATCCACATGGTCTGGCACTGCCCAGAAATGTTTGAAGATGGAGGAAAAAATTCTTTATCCACAATCTTAAGATCTTTTTAAAGCTCTTCTTCTTTTGAATGGTAAATCCTCTTTAAATCTGTCTGTGTATGAGTATATCAGAGGTGATCACAGTGGCAAACTGTCTGCCTGCTGTTGGAAATCATCCCACACAGCTGATTGGTTGAATGCCGGAATGATATTTTTCATCATAATATCTTTTTCCCTCACTTTTTGTGGGTTTAAGAGTTAAGGTGTGGTTTGGAATCACTGAAAATTATTTTTATCATTATTATTATTATTTTTACAACTGTTTTAGTTTTTGCACTTTTCCTGTTTGTTTGTTTTTTTCAATTTTTTTTACTAAAATGTAATAATTAATCACAAAAAAGGAGGTCAGTGAATGTGCTGAAATCCACATTGAATCATCTGCTCCTGCTGAGTGAGAAACAGGTTCATCAGTATGTTACGGATGGATGAGTGAGGTTATATACTGCGTGTCTTTGGAGAGAAATAAATAGAGGTCAAGCTGTGGTTAATCTGTCTCTGCTTTGACCACACAGGGACAATCAGAGGTGGAAATGGGTATTTTGTAATCTGTGCAGCATCACAATGCAGTCTGATCTCATGCTAATACACAGCAGGAGTGTCAGCAGCAGGAGGGAAAAACCTGATCTGAACACAACAGGTAATCTGCATGTGAAAGCTCTCAGGCTGCTGGAAGACACAGAGGGGAAGAGGAAGACACAGATATATGAAGCAAAGCAGGTCTGTATCATTATATGATGATGCAAAGAGGCCAAAAGTGAAAGTGTCTCCCAGCTGACTGGTGGTAGAATCAAATGGTGGCAGTGGTTGTCATGGCTACTAAAGCACATGCACGCCTAGTTTCTTTTTCCCATCATGTTCTTGGCTCTTCTTTCAAATAGGGTAATTTGTCACTTTTATTTCTTTTCACAAGAGTAGTATGAAAAGTCTTTAGGGTTGTGTGCTGTTGTAAGAAAAGCTCATGACTTGTTTCCTTTCTTTCTTTTTTCATGGAGTCGGTCAAATTAATTTTGAACATCAGCATCATTAAATCGACTCACTTTGTAGTAAATGATGTTTATGTTGTTTCTGCATGGCAACCCACATCAAGGCAACCATTCATGCAAAAGTCGACCCGCATCAAGCAGTGCTTTGATGGGAGGATGAGAAGTGAGGTCAGCTGATATAAATGCAAAGAAATATGCATTGATATCCTAAATGAAACATATCCCTCCAATGAATATACAAATATAGATAATTGCTTTTCTGTGAATCTAAAACATATTAACGTTTATTTTGTAGCTGCATATTTATCAAGAAGATGTGGTCAGATATTTTCAATCATTTATCTTAAAAGAGATAAATGTGTAATATTTTCAACATGGGATCATCGTGGAGGACAAAGATGTACAGGAGATGCAAAGATGTATATGATTTTAGTGGTGAAGTACTAATTTACCAAATCAGACTCCCTTCATGAATATCTTAAATAAATTTCCCTCTACACTAAAGCTTTAGAAAATATCTCCAGGCTAAACAAAATTATTTACTAACTAAATATCGTTTTGAACAAATTGCATCTTATTTCAGGTGTATGAATATGCATCTTGGATTTATTTTTATGACTACAAATATCAATCACCATGTGCAAGAAAAAACATCTTTCTCAACACTTTTACAAAACAAATGACCTTGAACAGAAATTCCCCACAGATACAAGCAGATGGAACAAACTTACCCACAACAGAGGAGTTTATATATATTGGAAGCACTGTTAAATATGATGGAGGAACAGGCAGTGACATCAAAAGCTGACTCAGCAAGGCCAGAAACACTTTCAGCATGCTGAACAATGTGTGGAAGTCCCTCTAGTACAGCATCAACACCTAGCTAAAACTGTACCAGAGCTGTGTTCTTTCTACCCTGCTACACGGCTCAGAATGCTGGAGAACGACAGAGAGCGACCTCTCCAAGCTGTCGACATTCCACACAAGGAGCCTCAGAAAACTCCTGCGGTCCTTTGTTGCTGCCCTACATGCCAATAGGCATAAAGAGCAGTAAGCAAGTAAATAAGTAAATGTTCCTTCATCATAATGGACATGGGCCATGTATGTGTCAAAAGAGGAGACAGAAAGATGGATTATATTTAATGTTTGACAAATAAAAAAATTTAAAAAATCAAAGCAGTGACATGAGAACATTTGTACACTGCGGAGAGTCAGTTTTCCACTCAGGTTGAGATTGACCACAGGATGACTCTGTGTCTCCCTCTGGTGGCTGATTTTATTAACACAATCAACACAAAACTGAATGTGAAGTTAAAGGATCACTGTTTTTCAATCTAGATTTTATTTACATGCTTTAGATTGGAGAAACTGTTGAAGAAATGTTGAAGCGACAGTTTGTGGTTTTAGGGGGCTTTAGAGGATGTCGCAGGCTGTCAGATACAGTGAGCACAGGATTTGTTTTTTAACTCTGTACATATATGATGATACTAAACCTGGCAATCTCACTGTGATGACAAGCAGTGTCGGACAGTAACACACTAGTTAGTGATGTGTTACCATAACGTGACCGCTTTTTTTTCAGTAACAATTAGTAAAGGATTATAATTTGAAATTCACCAATGACATTACAGTTACTAATCCCAGTAACACTGCGTTACTTTGGAAATTTGGGGTTGGCTTTTTGAGTTGAGTAAAGCATCTTTGACAGAGATAAGCTGAGTAACGATAGTAACAAGTAACATAACAGATTTATTTTTCTGTTGATTAGTTAATTAGTACAGTGATGTATTTTTTTTCACTGAGTAATATATAATTGATTACAAATTTTAAAGTTACTTGCCCAACACTGATGAAGCTGCACACAGTCACTGTGTTCAGCTGTTGTAGTCAAGAAATATTTCCAGCATGTAACATCACCTTTAAGCACATACTGTGGTTTTTCATTTATGTTTATGCACAGTTTAAGCAAATAAGATACAACATGTCAATAATTGAGTTTTAGAGGTGTTGATTTTAACCTTGGGACAGAGTCAGACTAGCTGTTTTCCCCTGTTTCCAGTCTTTATGCTAAGCTAGGCTAACCACATCCAGACTCCATCTCTGTATTTATCATGAAGACACAAGATTGGTATCGACCTAGTCATCTCACTATCAGAAAGAAAGTGAATAAGTGTCTGGCTACCTGGCATCCTGATAAAATAAAGTGTAATAAACCATCACATAACACAACACAGACCATTTTATTTCATACCATTTATGGTTCATAACTTTGAAAGGTTGCAGTCATTTTTTACATTTATACAGGATCTCCTTGACAATAATGCAGTAAAGACGCACAGCATTATACAAACTGTTAAGACTGATCTCTGTATCGTCTCTCGCATCTACACCACTGAACATTTCTCATTTAACACTTTCTACATATTTTGACAAATTCTCCGTTGAATGTCTATCAACTCTCTTAAAGTGCTTCATATTCCCAGACAGTCACTACCTCATGTTAACAGTTTCTGTGTGTCATGAGACTAGCAGCAGAAGGACCCAAACGCAGGACAAAGCAGCCAGTATGAACAGAAGAATATCTCTTTAATCAAGATTCAGGCGTGCAGGTACAGCAAAATCAAACAAGACAGAACAAACAGAACAGAGGATCAAGCAACACTGAACTGCAAACTAGGACTTAAATACAAACTAAACTGACAAGGGGATGATGTGCAGGTGGAACAATAGAACAGGAAAGGAGCTGATAGAGTGGGGAAGACACAGGGAGTAGAGCAGGGCTAACGAGGCTGATGCAGGGCAGGTGTGGAGGGAAAAGCAGGTTGGGGACACAGGAGGAAAAACACAGGGCAAACAAAAAAACAAAAACCCAGAAACACAGTCCTCTTATTTATCCAATAAGCTCATAATCATAAACTCTGCATTAAAAGAACTATGAGATGGCAGCAGCAAAGTCTGTCTGAAACAGGACAGGAGTATTCAGTCCTGGATGATATAGACTGGCATAGCTTAACAAAATATACATGAAATAATTTAAGTACACAGGTAACATTTCTCCCACTCTGTTCAGTCTTCACAAAACAGGGATAGAAGTCTGAGGGCATCTGGTGGACTGGTGGATAATGGCAACTAAGGAACATAGAGCCACTGTGACAGGATCATGACACTGTTTGGATGCTGGTATGTTCACTGTTCAGTTCATGTTTTTTGTATTAGAAAATAAAATCACATGGATTTGTAGGCTGAATTCTCCAGTTGTCTGTGATTTCAACCCTCCATCCAAACATTCATGTAACCATCTTTCTTCAGTTTTCTCTTTTTATCTCTTTATCTCTTCTCTCTTTTTATCTCTTGGGACATTTTTCCTGAAATCAGCTTTACCTGGACAGTGTTTATTCCCCATTTTTGATCATTCCTGTCCACCACAGTCAAGCCTGTAAACTCCTACTGTATAGTCAAACTGATGCTGAAGTGATGTTGAACTTTGGCAGAACATTTGGTTCACTGGTACAAACATTAGCTTTCTAGCAATGGAAGATAGCTAGTTAACATTAACTCTTTGTGACCAAGGTCAGAGGAAACAGCTACAGTGGTATAAGAGACAGAGTGGACTCCTCGGTGTTCATATAGTGACAGTAATAATATCATTGTCTTATATCAAAACATTTTCATTTTCATACCCTTCTTTTTACCCGATAACTTATCATTTTACATTTTAACCCTCAAACACTGTTCAGGTCAAATTTGACTCATTTTGACATGAATAATAATAGGGTTAAACAATTCAGTTAAATGAAATGGTCTTATAAGTATTGCTGCCTTCAAGTGTAACTCGTGAGGTCATGTTTTCAACATGGGAAAAGAGTACACAGTATGTTAGCTATTCAAGCAAACATACACACATACACACACACACACAAAACAGTTTTCTTCTTCTTTCAGAAAACAGCGAATGATTTTGATTTCTCCACTTTTCAGTAGAGTAGATGACAGAGATAGCTTGCAGGGCTGGGTACATTTTCAAAGCTAGACCTAATACTGATACCTTGGGTTCTGAAGCACAAAAATGATACATTTTTACTTTGAGAAATATTTTCTCTTCATTTTATTACAACTTGGGTTTTATTTTCATGGCTTTGGCTTTCATGATAACATTGTACTTGCTGATGTTATTGCTGAGATCTGCAGATAAAATAGGTCCAAGGGGCAGCAAACATGAGAGGCAAGGTGATTGTTGAAATTTTAACCAGATTAGCTGCTACTTTATTTCCAGAAGTATAACTGAAAGTGAGAACACCCGTAAATTCAATAATATATCCTCTTTACACTGTGTGCATGACTAGTCGATCTATAGACTGGGATGGATATTTACAACAGACAGTTTGGGTGATTATTTTACTATTAGCCTTTTTTAATATTTCAAATAGGTTTGCCTATAACTGGAGGATTTGTTTAGGATCTTGTCTAGGATCTTGTTTTTGACCTGTTGGACCTATTTTTAGCAATGTTGTGGCATTCTGAGATCTCAGCAATTACTTCGGTGAGTACAATGTTATCAGAACTGTGAACTTACAGCAATAAGCTTTATGAGCAGCAGTAAGTGGTGTATTAAGTGATTTGGGGACTTTTTAGCTCTGGGTTCCACCTCTCAGGCGACATACAGGCAGTGTTGCCAGAAGAAGTAGCTCATTCAAAGCCTAGAACTCACTTGAAAAAAGCACCCCACCTTAAATGTAATCTAAGCTAAAACTGAGCATCAATCAAAGGTAAGACAGTAAAGGACACAGTAAAAATGCAAGTAGGCTACAAAAATATCTCATAAAGTTTGAAGTCTCTATCAAGGATACTGAACATGATTTTAAGCAGCAAAAATGAAGAGGCCAAGTGCTCACTCAGTTTCATATGCAATAAGTCCAGGGAACCTTAAGGTGCTCTTGAAGATAAAAAAAAAAAAGGTCACAGAAAAGAAAATGTTCTTCAGGCACTCTTAGTGCTCTTAGACTTTAATTAGTTGGGCATATTGGTTAAAGTGCCAACCAGTTTTGACCTCATCAGTGTGGAAATTTTTTATTTAAATTTTTTTAAAATAGTACATACGTATTATTACAGCCCTGATGATGACCCTGTGAGTGTCTGAAGGACATTTTCTTTTCTATGATTTTAAACAGGTTTGGTACATTAATAATACAGTAGTTTAGGTAGCATTCTTTTTATACTACCATTATTATGGCAGTATAAACCTCTGAAACCAAATGTACACTCTTTATCATAACCAATATAATCCAAATAAAATCCAAGTTGTATTAAAGCCATCAAATGAGCCATACAAGAACTTTGCCTAAAACAAGCAAAAAATTGGATTGAAATCAGGAACTACTGTATCTGATCAAAGTAAACAAGTTGAATCTGACCAGATGGTTCTTGGCAGTTTTTTCACATTCTAACACATTCATATAAGAACTGAGGTTTGATGCCCAGCCCCTCCAACTTCCCTGAGCTCCAACATTTTTAAAAATATCAACATACTTCACAACTCGGAAAACTAACTTTCCTCCTCCTCTTCTTCTTCATCTTCTTCATCTTCTTCCTCCTCCTCCTCCTCCTCCTCCTCCTCCTCCTCCTCCTCCTCTTCTTTTTCTTCCTTGTCTACATCCTTCGCTGCAGTCTTGTTCATCTTCCAGCTGAGAGTCCATTCCTCCTCTGGCATGCCGTCCTCTTCGTGCATCAGTTCCATGCATCTTTGACTCCTGTGCTCAGTGGAGAAACAAAACACTTCGTCCTCCTCCTCCTTCTTCCTCCAGCGACAGAGTCTCCACGAGTTTTTCCAAGCCCACCACTCCTCTTTCTCCTCCTTCTCCTCTTCATCTTCCTCCTCTTCTACACTTTCTCCTCTGTGAGCTACAGCCACCATCCATGACTGCTGCCATGAGGAGAAGGAAGCATTCAGTTTGTGGAACTGCAGATGGAGCGGGACGTTCGGCCTGCGTTTGATTCGTTTTCTCAACTTCTGTTCCTTCTTTTCTTCTTTTACTACAAAGTCCTCCTCTTTCTTGTTCACTGTCTCATGGTCGTCTTCCTCTGTGTTGACCGCCATCTCCTCATCTTCATCGTCTTCTTTGTCATTTTCCCCCTCCCCATTTACTTCTTCATCCTCCTCTTCCATCTCTTCGTCATTGTCCTCCTCCTCCTCATCTACATTATCTTCTTCTTCGCCTCTCTCATCCACTTCTTCATCTTTGTCCTCCTCTTCTACATCTTCATCCTCCTCTTCCTCTTTCTTCTCCTCTTCCTGTTCTTTGTCCTCCTCCTCCTTGTCTACATCTGTTTCCTCCTCCTCATCGTCTTCATCCCCCTCCTCCTTTTCGCTAACTTCTTCGTCCTCCTCGTTTTCTCCTGCTTCCTCCTTTTCATTGTCTACATCTTCATCTTCATCCTTCTCTACGTTTTTAGCCATGTTATTCTCGTCATTTTCTTCATCCTCCTCCTCCTCCTCCTCCTCCTCCTCCTCCTCCTTTTCTACCTCATCTTCCTTGTCCTTTTCAGTTTCTATTTTGTCCTCCTCCTCAACTTCTTCGTCCTCCTCATCCTCCTTTTCGACTTTATCCATCTTGTCCTTTTCTTTTACTTTTACATCCTCCTCCTTCTCCTCCTCATCATCTTGTTCTTCATTGTCCTTCTTGTCCACTTCTTCTTCCTTCTCCTCCTCGTCTGATTCTTTGTCTTCATCCTCATCCTCGTCCTCCCCCTCGTCCTCCTCATCCTCGTCCTCCCCCTCGTCCTCCTCCTCCTCATCCTCCTCTTCTTCTTCATCGTCCTCCTCGTCTACATCTTTCTTCTCCTCCTCATGCACTTTATTGTCATCATCCTTTTTGTTTATTTCGTCATCTTCTTCCTCCTCCTCCTTACGTACTTCTTTGTCCTCCTCCTCCTCCTCCTCCTCCTCCTCCTCCTCCTCCTCCTCATCCTCCTCCTCCTCTTCTTCTTCTTCTTCTTCGTCTTCTTCTTCTCCTTCACTGTCCTCCTCCTCGTCCACATCTTTGTTATCCTCTTTACTTACTTCCTCCTCCTTGTCCTTCTTGCTTACTGCCTCATCTTCTTGTATTTCTTCATCATCATCCTCCTCTTTCTCCTCCTCATCTACTCCTTCATCCTCCTCCTCCTCTTCTTCCTCCTCCTCCTCATCCCTCTTGTTTACCTGTTTGTTTTCCTTCTCCTTGTGTATCTTTTGTGTTTTCTCCACCTTATGTCTTTTCTCCCCTTCTTTTTCATTTACATTTTCATCTTCATCCTCCTCCTCTACTCCTTCATCCTCCTCCTCATCTGCTTCTATGTCCTCCTCATTGTCCACTCCTTCCTCCTCCTCCTCTTCCTCCTCCTCCTCCTCCTCCTCCTCCTCTTCCTCCTCCTCCTCCTCCTCCTCCTCCTCGTCCTCGTCCTCATCCTTGTCCTCCTCCTCCTCCTCCTCCTCCTCCTCCTCCTCTTCTCCTTCCTCCTGTGTCTCATCTAGTTCTGGTGGGATCCATATTTTAGGAATCCTCCATGCGTCCATCCACTCTGTGGCGTCTGTGATCTCATCATCAAGCTGTGATGTAAGAAGGAGGTTTATGTTTTTACGTCTCCTCGTCAGCATGTCACAGTGTCGATGACGGGACTCCAGTGAAACTTTGCGCTGCCTGTGGGCACAATTTTAGTTTGGGTTTAGGTCTCCATAGTTTGATGTAAAATAATGAGGATTCTTTCTAAAGGAACAAGTAACATAAAACATCAATTTTCACAGTAGGAAACTGATAGATTTTGATTTTTGAATGTAGGAAATCACCCAATTACTGATTTGGGGTAGAAGACTGTCAGAGGTATAAAATGTAGCAAATTCATAACACTTCATCGTTGAAGTTTGAATGAAATCCTGAATGATTTAAAGTACACACTAAGTCTTTTTTTCCCCCACTGTACACATAATCATATAGGTCTATGTTGGCATATGATATTAATACTGGTGATTTATTCAATAACACACATAATTTGTGTAAACACTGCTGCCATGCCATGTATAAATATCACAACACTGATAATCGTAGTCTCAGTTTGTGTGTCTCACACAGAGCTGCTGGAGGCATTAATAAGCCTGATAAGAGACGGCAGAGAGGCGGCGTTGTGCTACTCAGAGAACCATGGTTATACAAATAACCCAAAGATTTATTCCTTTCCTGGGGCAGTAAACACAACACATGAGTCCACCAATAACTAACTGCGCTATATTCAGACCTTCATGAGATATTCAGGGCTGACAACAGTAACGTTAACATGATATACAGCATGGCTATGGCTACGTACTGACACTCCCCCACATACACACACACACACACCAGAGAGCCTCTCATTGTAGAGCCTAGTGACTGTCATAGCTCCAGTCCCCTTACCTCTCACATCTACATAGCAACAAGGCCACACCACCTACAGTTGTTGTCCTGTGCAGTCCTCTGCTGCATTTTTTAAACATGCTGGAAAGGAGGGAACTAGCAGAATTAGGGTGTGTAGTTACTCTTTAAGCTGTAGTTTGTGTTGCCAGTTTTCTAAAAAGTGTCATCTTTAGCTAACACTCATTGAACGCATATAACAGTACGTTAAGTTCTATCACTGGATCTATCACTGTAAATGCACCTAGGAAGTTGTATATTCCAAAAGGGCAATTTTTGCACAAAGTGAACACCATGTGTCGTAAAAGAATATATTTTCATACATAAATATGTATGCTTTGAGAAATATCTGAAACTGAATTGTCAGAATAATAACACAGATTACATAAAAATAATGTGTCTATTGCAAACAAAATACTTTCCAACTGGCATAAAAGCATATTTCATGCCATCTAATTATCATAAAGGTGCATTTTATCCTAATCATATGTTGATAACGATAAAATCAAATTATGGTGGTGCCAAATTTTCTTTATTTCATGGCACAAAATTAATTTTGTCGTGCTCTAACTCCTGATGGTGCATTTCGCATACATTCTGTGACATACACCTTTCAAAGTAAAAAATACATTTTGTGCATAACATTAAGAATGGGTCACTCACATGATATGCTGCCTGTATCCCCAGCAGGAGTGCAAGCGCCTCTGAAATTCTTCTGCTTCCTTCAGTGGAGCTGCAGAGAGCAGCCAGGAATTGCTCCACCCGGGCAGGGACACATCGTCTATCCTCACCATTATAGAGGTGACTGTATTGGGCGTACTGTCTGTTGTGTCTTCAGGTTCAAATTCTACCTCAGATAGTTTCCATGATTCCTCCCAACCTGAGGGTTTGTCCTGTTTGACATTGAAAACATAAAATTTGAAAAGGGGATGATGGGGAAAAAACTGTGTGTCCCGGTGACTCAACATATAAAAAAGATCCAACTATTGACCTGGAATAACCCTAACCCTAATAATGTGCACTATTTTACAGTGAGAATGAAAAACAGAATATAAGTAAATAACTATAATGATGTCGATGATGATCCCCACCTGCTCCATCAGTTGCTGTACTTTGTCAAACTTGTTGCTGATGTTTGGTTGGTAATCAGGCCAAATACAATCCCATTTCTCTTTCTGCTGTCTGAAAGCAAAGTTCATAATCTTCCAGGTGCCAGCCCAGGTAGGAAGACGATATTCACCTATTTCAGTTCTGGAAAGCAGGTCTCTGACGAACAAAATCTCCCACTGGATCTGTTTCTCCTCAAAGGGCTCTGGCGTGGCTGGATCCTTCACCTGGAAACAAGAATGATAAATAAAAAATATTATTTACAAAATATTGATTGATCTCTTTGTACTGAAGGGCATTATTGTCTCAAAAAGTAATGCATGATGGAACATCATTAAAAAGCATATTTGGAATAAGTATCTTACTTTGCATATCCGAAATGGTTATTACTGTCCTGAAGTTTCACTTCCTGATATCTATTGGTGCACATATGTAGCATTTACTAAAAAAAACAGTACAGTAGGTTTATAAGAAGACAACATTAACCCCAGGTGATCATAGTGGTCATGGGAGCGGTAGTTGGAGACTTGAAATTCTTCCCACCATGATAATATATACACTAAGATCACCACTGGTAGCCACTGGATGGATAAAACATGATGGATAAACCATGGCTGGAACTATCTGAAAATGGAGCAATGGTTTTAGTCTATTTTAATGTAAAGCCATCAGTTTGTGTCAGTCTACCTGTTTCCAGGACTGACTCCATTCATCAGTAGAACATGTCCATTCAGTCTCCAATTCGTATCCCTTTGGTTTGTACTCCCTGCTGTTAGTCAGCTCTATAATTGGGAATCCCACGATTTCAGCCTTTGGTTCTTTGGCCCTCAGGAAAAGATACTTTGGAGGCTTCAGACTCATCCAGGACTCTCTCCAATATATCCGGAATACATCCACCTCTACTTTGCGTCTTGTTATCAGAGGTTTGGGTGAAGCTGTCCTCCTGGGAGGAGGTGGAGGTGGAGGCTTAGGTTTGGGTTTGGGAGGAGGAGGGACAATTTTGAATCTAATTTTTGGCTTGGGTTTTTCTGCCTCATCTTTGCCAGTGATTGCGTCTTCTTTTGCCTTCTCTCCTTTGACCAGCAACCAATGATAATTCCACTTTGAGAAAAGTCTGCACATACAAAAATAAACAAAATCACTTTATATAAAATCAATCCAGATATTCAGTCAGAATAAGTGTCCACTTTATCAGGCCAGACCAGTTTTTCTGTATATTTTTCTGGTAATTCACAGATACGGACCTTCTATTTATCAAATACCTATTCATGATCATGAGATACTAGTCCATGTCAGAGAACATTGTCATGGCATTATATAATGGACAATAACACTGAATCAGAATAGTTTGC
The DNA here is from genome assembly GCF_910596095.1 of Thunnus maccoyii. NCBI lineage: Eukaryota > Metazoa > Chordata > Actinopteri > Scombriformes > Scombridae > Thunnus > Thunnus maccoyii. The sequence continues at coordinate 3,586,196 of NC_056551.1, forward strand.
AGCAGTCTGGACAGTTAGCAAGCAAATGTGCTTTGACTTTTTTGTGCTGAAATTCACTTATCAGGGTTCCCCTCAACAAGTTCCACAAACCAGCTGATTAGTTTGAGTAATCAGGTTAGCATTAGTTGGGTTTAATTGTTTTTTTTTTTTTTAAGATTTGCATTGTCGGAGCTTGTCTGGTACGTAGGAGTACTCTGCCTGAGAAGATGATTTCAGGCATTAACATACTTTGTAAGGTAGCAGTTTTGTTGAGGTTAAGGTTGGACTTTATTTCATGTGGTTCAAATAAATCTGCTATTCTATGAGGGTTAATCTGTAAGCAGATGCAGGTTGAGGTCTTCATAGGTTCACTTGGCTCTGAGACCTGACCACAGACTGTATATAAAGATGGATGTAGTGAGATGTGATGTCACCCATTGGTTTGCAAGTTTTAAGCCAAGAGTTGCTGCTTATGTTCAGCGCCATCTTTTATAAGAGGACCTGAATGTAACAATTGAGACCATAATGAATAAAAATTATTGACTTAATATTTCTAGGGAGAAGTTGACGCTTTTTGATTGGGAGTTACTTGGAGCCAGCATTTAGTGGCCATCGAAGACATGCTCAGGTTTTCCTCACTGTGATGAACACAAAAACAACTAAAAACATTGTTTATTCTCACAACTTAAGAGAACTTTTCTCCTTCCGTGCCTCCTCCTTTTTGCACTGGTCTGCCACGCTCTGAGCTCTCTGCTCCCATTGGTCTCTGAGCCTCCCGTTGCCGAAAGTCCTCCGCTCCTCCTTCTTTGACAACATCCTGTTGCCTAGGAGGCACACACAAACAAACAAACAAACAGTAAATGACAGACATAACAACAAACCTGTCACTCAGGGTGTGAAGTTGCCTTTCTATAGTGTATCCAGCTAACTTAAATCTCTCTACGGTTGTGTGTGTTGTGTTCATGAACTGGTGAGGAAACTCTGGAATTGCAGCTAAATGCCACAGCTATGTTCACCAGCTAGTCGCTAACTATGAATCATCTGTCCTACAGCCGGTGGCTTTGTAGGTTCATCACTACGAGCCACACCTCTGACATTACACATTGTCATTTAATACAATGTTATTATAAAAATATCAATTATTGCTGCTTTAAGTAATCCATCACAAGTTCTGAAACAATGAGTCAATTAACTGATTAGTAAGTTAAATTAATTGGCAACAACTTTGATAATAATTTAAGTCATTCATTCACAACACTGTCTGCTTCCATCAACTGTAGCTTTACTCATTTGTAGCTTTACTCTGTTTTTATAAACTTAAACTTACAAATGTAAATTTAATATATCTGGGTTTTGGACAGTTGGTTCCACCAAACAAGACATTTGAAGACTTCAGTTTCTGATGGGCATTTTTCAAATTGTTTATACATTAATTGATAAGGAATATGATTATTTGTTGTAGCCCAATCTGCTTTTATTCATGTAAAATTTATATCAATATTGCATGTTAATTCAGGGCAGGCCTTTTAAATTTGCCTGCATTTGCAACTGCATTACCATGCAGCAGTAACTGAACACTGACCACAATAAAAGCAGATATGAACACTGCTTCTACTTCTTAACTGTAATTAAACTGAACAAAGTATACAGACATCTGTAGGATTTTTAACATTGTTTATAAAGAAAGTGAGTTCACTTTGGATTAAATATATTGGGATTATATATATTCCCTGTTTCCCTCTCTGCAGTGAAAATATCCAGTAAAAGAGAAATTCTTTGAAAGGAATCAACATATTCACAGTCCTGGAAAAACACCCAATATTCAAATTAAGTCCTCTGACTGCTTGGCTTAGTCTTAAGAGATAACAAACAGGATGTCCAATCTGCTAAACATCAAACATACTATACACAGAAATCAAAAGCACAAACAAGCAAGAACACACCACTGCTCTGTAAAGATTCTGTTGGTGGGTCTAAAATTTTAAAATGAGGAATTCATCATTATTATAACCTGCATTAATTGATTTTTTGGCCACTTGGAAGCAGTAGAAAACAAGTAGTGAACACAACACTGACACATCATCACATTTTAAGCTGATATGCTGAACTTGTTAGCAAACAGTTGCTTATTTCCACATCCAGAAGTTACGGACCAACATTGACATTAACTCTGAGTTGTGTTTCTGTCCACCTGGTGAATATAAGTCCAATATTCACTCTCTTTTAGCTGTTTTTGCTCTCTACCAACTCCTGAGGGAAATATCTAGCTCTTTAGCTGCTAAGTGCTCCACTATGTTCACCAGCTACTCTACAGCTAACTGTGTCCATTTTGCCATTTTGTACTGAGCAGGTAGTGTGCAGTGGGTTTTTAGAGCTTTTTCACAGAAAAGTGTGTTGAGTGTGAACCAAAACAGTGAAGTTGCAGCCGGACAGCTAAACAATGAGCTGAAACTCATTATAAAGCTCCTTAAAACTGAGGGGAGCTGCAGATTGCTGATTATTCTCTGTAGGTTCATCACTATGAGCCACACACAACATATTGCACACTGTCATTTAAAAATTATATCAATTATTATTTAACTTTCAAAAACAAACATGGATGAAAATGATCATGTGGATTTGTTTCTCAGCTGGTTTTGAAATCTCAGATGTCAGAGTGCCTTCAAACACACCAACAAACACTTTCTGCTCTCAAAGAAGATACCACATAAACATGAATAAACACTGACTGTGTGATTATTTGTCTCTGCCAATTGATTGTTATAGTAATGAACTGAAATCAATGGAAATTAATTTAAAAATTGATGGAGGATTTGAACTATAGTTAATGGGCTGAATATACAAAAATCACCTGTATTTTTCCCCATGTGAATATGTTAATATACACAAGCCACTTTAGTCAGAGGTCTTACAGAAATAGAGGTCACACTTAAATTCCTCTCTGTCTGGAGGCTGGGCTCTGGGGCTTAGCAGTGTCTGTGTTGACAAATGAAGCTGACTAATCCAAGTAACGATGACTTAAAATTAGGAAATGAGCTCAGACCTTCTCCATCACCTCCCTGAGGTCCCCAATGAAAACTACTGAGAATCCAATTTCAGTGACTTCATCATACATGTTTTTTAAAACCATACACAGAGGTCCGAAATGAGTTAAAACACGCAAATAGTCTCTGCTCCTATGATACACAATCTTTTAAAAAGCACACAAGTTTAGAGCTGCAACGATTAAATGATTAATCGGTTTGCCAACTAAATGTCCAAATTCTCTGATTCCAGTTTTCAGAAATGTGATTATTTTCTGGTTCATTTAGTCCTCTGTAACAGTAAACTGAATATCTTTAGGTTGTGGTCTGTTGTAAACAAAACAAGACATTTGAGGACGTCACCTTGGGCTTTGGGAAACAGTGATTGACATTTTTCACCATTTTCTGATATTTTATGGACCAAACAACTAAGCAATTAATTGAGAAAGAAATAAACAGATCAATTGGTAATGAAAATAATCGTTAGTTGTAGTTGTAGATTCAACTTGTAAATTAAAACACTTTAGAGTTGACTAGCAGAGCTCAGCTAGCAGTTTGCCCCTGCTTCCAGTCCTTGTGTGAAGCTATACTAATCACATCCTGGATCTCTGTACTGGACACACAGACATGAAATTGACATCTATCCTCTCATCATTTTCTGAGGAAGTCAGTTGAGCATTCCTTTCATAAAAGTGAAAAAGTTAAAGCCCAGATTTCTTTGTGTCCAGTAGAGAGATCCAATATATGTGTAGCTTAGCTTAGCACAATGACAGCTAGCAATGTAGCGTGATTTCAGATTTCTGTATCTGGTCTGGTGTGTAAGACTGAAGATGCCATCTCCCTGTACCACAGCAAGAAACATTGCGACATAAAAATGGCAACAAAATGTGGTTGAGATGGATGCAGCTACACAGGTTGTTGTAAGTTGGCGTACAGAAAATAATGACGAGGGAAAAGGTACATCCACCACACACCATTATACACCATAAAAAATCACCATTGACGGGGATGTTTGAATCAGCGTTATTTTATAGAAACAGTTACAAAGTAGCAGACAAAGTTCTTGCACTTCAGAAGATCTTGTGGGCAGGTAAACTGTGACTGTGAAAGGACCAAAAAATGCACACTGTGGATCACATCACTTCATGATGATAAACATTTGAAGGTCTGAGGACCAAAACATTATTAATAAAGTAAGTACATGATAGTGTTTTTAATTAATTGTGTTTGGGCTGCGCCTTCAGTATTAGAGACATCAGCAGCATTTCAAAATTGGTGGAAGCTTTGCTGGGCCAGCAGCAAAGGAAAATTCAGAAACTTCTGTGAATATAAAGAACTGTGATGAAGAAATTAAAACTTTTCAATATGTACTAGAGGATCATTAAATGTGACTTTCAATATTGGAATGAATATGGGAAATGATTGCATGAATAAAGAAAATGTCACATTTTGGAGAGAAGTATAGCTACTGTCTTTATTGAGTTGCAGTTAGATTCACTCATAATCATTTATAATCATTTTTGCATTCAAAAATTTTACATCGAGGATAAGATTTAAATCACAGAAATTGACTTTGCTTTGTGTGTAAAACCAAAACAGAGGTAAAAGAACAGAGAAACACAAACTAACAAACTAATTTTCCCTTTGCTATTAGAAGCAGTTAATGTGTTTATTTACTAAAATTTGAAATTCTAGGACAGTTAAAGAAAAGAAAAGAAAAAAGAGTCCCCTATGTCAGTTGATGCTGAGACTAACTGCGCCCTCTCAGACACACCTGACCAGTCTCACACCAACACTGCTTTCCAAACAGCAATCAGAGTAAACCAAATTATAACGCAATGTAAAGAAACCTATCAGGAACATTAGATACAAGAACAAGTACATTAGAACAAGTAGATTAGAATGTTATATGGCCCTAAAAAGAGATTATGAATTGGCAGAAAATCTCTCTACTGTCAGAAATAGAAAGCAGCGACAGATCCTAACCACGCACAGGCTCAGTGACCACAAACTGGCAATCAAAAAAGGACGACACAAAAAATCATGGAAACCAACAGAAAACAGAATATGTGGTCAGTGTTCTACAGGTGAGGCTGAGACAGAGATGCATTTCCTCCTACAAGTGAAATAAGGAACATTTTACTTTAACAAGTTCAACTCTGTAATTTCGGATTTCAAAGAGCTTAATGACCTCTTAAAATTAAAAATACTCCTTGGAGAAGGAGACAGGACATATCTTCCTGCCCAGTATGTAGCAACAACCTGAGGGCCAGTGAATGACCTAGAAACACACACACACACACACACACACACACACAAACACACACACACACAAATACATACACAGGATATACTGTGTATGTATTTGTGTGTACTATATATAAATATATACTATACATAATTTTTAATATATATCAATCTTAATGTTATGTTAATGTTATTCTGTTTCATTGACTCTTGATTCTTTGGCAATATTGTTGTTGTGACATTCATGCCGATAAAGCAAATATGAATTTGAATTTAAGTTGTCTGCTTTTCCACTGTGCTAGTTCTAGCAGTAAGACTGCTAGCCTAGCTCCTCTAAAACTGAATAAACAACTCCCACGCTCTTTTAAGAAATGTGATTAAAAACAAAAATTCTTAAATTAGAATTGTTCACAACTCCAGGTGCCATTAAAAGCAATCATGACTTACCTGATGTCTATCTGTCTCTTTCAGTGTCTGTTTACATCCCCTGCTGTATCAAATAACACTTTACATTAAGTTATGTGTCCACTATCTGTCTGTCTCTATCTGAGCCTGTCTGTCTCTAATCTTTACAGTGGCTACGTAGGTGCCTGTCTGTCTCTCAACCCGTCTATCTCTCTGTCTGTCTGTCTGTCTTCAGTCAGTTTCTGCAGTAAACTTTAACCAGCGTGCACTCAGTTTGTCTTGCATATTACTCTGTTGTGCGCAGGCTTCCTTCTTGCTATTTTTACTTCACACGTTAACAGATCCAGAGCTGCAGCTCTAAATTTAGTTTTGGGGTGAGGCAACGGCAAACACGAGGAGCCAGCAGCCTGGAAATGCAGAGAAGTGACGTGAAATGAATGAAATCACAGAAGTGAAATTAATCTTTATTCAACAGGTGCAACAATAAACAAGGCATCTGTAAGCATAAGTGAGCCAATCAGAAACCATTGCTGTGAGCTAACCAGAGTCATCCTGCATGCTGATAGACAGCAGTGACATGCATTACTTTGACAAGGATCCAAGTAGAAGCTCCGCCTCCAGACAATACTTGCTCCACCTGGCAACCAGCCAATCAGTGTGAAGCATGTCTCAGTATAGATCTGTGGGAGTGCAAGATTCCTGCAGGTTCATTTTCTCATAGACAGTGTGAGGTGACAGTTGGAGCACTTCAAGGCTTTGATGGACATGAAACTCTCCTGGTTGTATCATCAGTACAAAAGATAACATAAATAAATATAATAGAATATATATTATCTGGTTCTTTACCCTGTATGGGAAAAAGCTGATGGACAGAAGTCAACTACAACTCAAAGACTCCCAAGCTGCATTTCAGTGAGGGTGTTTTCAAACCTGCATTATTAGTCCAGTTGAATCAGACTCCAGTTGGTTTTCATCCTTGTTACGATTTGTTTGGGCAGCAATTATATTCGGATGAAGACCAAAGCAACCAGACCCAGACTAAGAAGTGTTCTCAGTCCTCTCTGAAATGTTTTCTGGAGGAGTTCATTTGTGGTGAGAATGTGTTCCAACCTTGATCTGACCCACTACAAGGCAGATTGGATCTTCTTCAGGAACTTCTCACTCCCGCCCCATCACATCTAACCAATGAACAGAGTGATCATTCTCACATGACTTTTAGTGATGCATTTTGGTTCGCAACCCCATCACAGCTTATTTCAAACAGGCTGACCACACCATCAGTTGTCAATCCAAAATTCTCTCCGGGGTTGCGATTTGGAGAAACTTTTTAGATATACACACTAGGGGTGTGCCTGAATACAAATACATTATTTGTATTTTATAACCCCACAAATATTGTTTTTTTAAGAATATTTGTTTCATACGAGTATTTTGTTTTTGGGAAGAAAAACAAACTCATGTCAAATACCAGCACATAGGTCGGTTACATCGCTATCTCAGTCTCTCTCATCTGCTCCGTTGTTACATCTATCAACAGGTCTCAATGAGGGGAGTCACATCCACCTGCTACATGATTCGGAATCAATGACCGAAAAAGGAATAGGCTGAAGCCAAGGCTTATTTTTGCCTATCCTATACAATCCATAAGATAACCCAGAGTATCAGCAGTATGAAATAAAGAAAAAAAGAAAATTTACTCGAAATTGTAATCCCTAATTATTTTACATCTTTATCATTTTGCATCATAATCCTTAATTATTTTCCATTTTAAGGCTTTTTTGAAACTCAACAGACACATAAATGAAAAGTGCACAGAAAGAATTGCCTTTGAAGCTCATCCCTACACATTACATGCTGTGCTGTTTCTATTTTATGGGTGTATAAATAGGTAGAGGTCTGTCTGCAATGAGGCAATGATAAAGTTTTAGCTCAGTATACAGCACAGTCGTCTATGATCTTGGAGACTCCCTTTTGAGACCTGGTGTGGAGACCTCCTTCATAAGGTAATTTATTCATGAACACTTATTGTAACACTTTAATTTTCTAAAATTGCCATTAAATTTATTACAATTGTTCAAGGTCCTTGGAGGACTCACTGTATGAATTTGGTGATTGTCTGACTTTTCCACCATGACTTGATAGTTTTTTTTTTTAACGAAATATCTTGACATTCATGTTGTTTATGTGTTTTCCTGAAGACCTTGAAGGTTAAAAAGTTGCATCAATAAATGTCTTTAAAGCAACTGCGATATTCAGTATGTGGACCACTTCTTTTCCTTTTGTATGCTGCAATCCAGCAACTGTACTGTGGACTTGTTTACAACCTGTCTGAACTGTCTGACAATGTTAAGTAATGTCACTCTGTTCCCCGATTTCAACTAAGAAAATAACTACAATGGAATTTTCCTTCGAGTAGACATTACAATCTTTATTTTGCAAACAATTCCCCATCACACTGTAGTACAGGATGTCTCATTTCCATCCTGTTTCTAACTGCTCATCATTATTAATCACAGATGAGGTCCAGCTGTGGTCTAGACTAATAAGGCTTGTATTTATGAGCTCTTCTTGACTGACAGAGATGATAAATACAGCCACAAGGCTCAGAGAAGAGCAGGATGACTCAGCAGAATAAACTGTGTTTGGATTTTCCCTGGCACTTCCATGTGGGATTGATGATACAGGATGATACCACACATAGAGTTACCTTTCAGACCATGTGACTTCACATTCATAGCTCTTGGTTTCTTTTTGTACACTAAACAGATGTAGTGTTAGGAATTTAAAAGGCAACAATGGACGATGGATCATTTACTTGGAGAAGTAGTTTTATATGAGGACATTATACATACTGAAGTGGATGATATGTTACTGCTGCTGTTCATGGGTCATTTTTCTGTGAGGTCACACAGCAGCAGGATGCCTCTTCACCTGTAACAGGATCCTCTGGTACTGCTGCTGATGACAGAGGATTGTGGCAGGTCGACTAGAGCTGCACACCAAGCGGGTCTCAACCAGACTTCACCCCTATTTTTACAACAAGCAACCACTCTGAGCCAACTGTGAGACCAGTGACAGAGAGCTACTTAACTGTGTTTAACTTGAAATTCACTAGCAAGGACCACATCATTTACAAGATGCATTTAAATGATCTATTAAGAAAAACAATTGATCTGTGTAGTTCTTCCACTTGCTGACTGTGGGGAAGCTTATAGGGAATCCATTGCATCACCTGGGCAATGACAGACCACCTCAGGACCCTACAAAGGGGAGGAAGGACAGGAAGAATCAGGAAGTAACAAGAAGAGAGAAATAGGGTGGAGGGGAGGGGCGTAGAATATGAGAGTGACAGAGGAGGGGGGGGTTAGGTGGGTATTTATAGGAATGCTGGAAGTGGAGCAGTTGAGGTGTGGTCCTGCTCCTAAAACTTCACTAAATAAGCTTCAAATAAAGTCTGACTGAGTATGCACAACTGTTGAACTGAATGTGAAAACCTTAGATGATAAGGCAAGGCAATAATCCATATTTTTGTCATTGTCAACAAATTCCAAGAAAAGACTAAAACCTGGGCTGTGTGCCCAGTCTGTGGCACACAGCCTCAAGCTCATTGATTCCTACTTAAGATGTAATTCTTTAAAAACAGGTCACAAGTATATAGTTTCATTTTTCTAAAAAAGGCTCAGCAGTTCCCTGAATCAGCACTGTGTAATGGTTGGTTTAAGTTAAAAAAAAAAAAAAAATCATTTTATATTGAGAATATGCAGATTAGTCTTTTGTAATAATGATGGAGCAATTATATTATTGTAGTTGTTGTTGTTATTATTCATGATTACCTGTCCATCAGTTACCAAGTTTGTGTCTTCCAATATGAGGTGCATCATCCTTACTGACAAATAACTATTTGTCTACTACCATTTCACCTTTATGGACACTGTTATTACTGGTAATCCATCATTACCTCATGATTAGTTTACCAAAACATCTCATTTGAGTCCACCCCTTATGTTAATTAGTGCATAACCTTATAAAATAAAAAGGAACCTACCTGTCTTCACCATTAACAATGCAATTAAATTCTGTTAAATGTGAGCTGACTAAAATTGGGACTACTTGGCTACTAAATGATTACTACACAACAGCAATTGTGATGTGTAACTGGACAGACAAAGACACAAGTAATCCAAAGTATAGGTATCATTGGTGACACATCACATCAATATGACCAACCACTCAATATGAGTAACCACTTAGTATGATGCACCGCTTTACTTGAGGGACACAAAATGGGTAAATCGGTAACTACTCAAAAGTTTGTGTACCTTATTGTAAAGACTTACCGTTGATCCCTTTTAACACCCCACCCTCTGTCATATCGTCATATTCATTCACAGTCACAGGCAGCTTTCTATCTCTCCAAATTAGGATTCCATCCTAATGAAGAAGCATAAACAGAGAGCAGAGTGAGTCATGGATGAAACCTGATTTCCTGCTGCAGTCAGTACATCTGTCAACACTGCACCAGCTGGGTTAACACACAGAAACCACACTTAATCCTTCACTCATATAATATTTCACATTATAAATGGGCTCCTCTTTAAACTTTTAATGTTTATATGTTTGTGTTCTCTGCAGCAGTTTAGTGTTTGATTGAATGCAGCTGATAAAAGTAAAGCTGCTTGCAAATGATCAAAATAAAAGAAGAGAGTGACTCAGTTGTTTATTTGAAGCTGTCAAACAAAAGTGGCATAGATAAATTTGTCATAAAAAGGTATAACAGTGATGATGATGATGATGTTGACGATGATGATGATGATGATGATGATGATGATGATGATGATGATGATGATGATGATGATGATGAAGGCTGTCAGTGAGGTGTGTCATGTTGAAAGTGATGCTGGTCTATGTTGCCCTCTACTGTTCTCTGTTGTCATGGCAACACAGCTGTCCAGTTCTGGGGAGCTCATGTGCTATGTCTGCAATACAGAGTTTAAATTTCACCTTGTTGTTGATTTCATGTCTAGGATCTTGAGCTGTGTTGAAAATCACTAGAAATTTAAATCTTTTCTCAAGCAAAAGTCCAGCATTGTTTCTTTTTCTTTGAATGTTGTACTGCACCTGCTTTGCCATTATGAAAATTGTCTTGTTTTGAAAAGCTGAACTCAAGTATTTAACAGAACCTTGTGGTCGCCCAACAATGTCTTTCAGAACCAGATCGTAACATGCTAAGACTTGTATTATATGAGAAAGTTCCCACTGTTGGGCTGTCCAAGGATCTCCCTATGTCCTCTAAAGGCCAAGTTGCAAGTCGCCAGAGTGATTGTAACATTGACATTACATTCAAGTACGTGTATCCAGTATTGGCAACGTTTCTTGTATCCCTCTCCATGTTTGTATCAATTCTCCTGTTTCTCTTCCACTGTTCATATATGACACACACTCCAACATGAACCTGAGACTGTGCATGTGAGTCAGCTTTAATATAGCTCTGTAGATCTTGGCGTCAGGTGGCACAGTACTGTCATAGAGTCCACTATCTTCCTTCCTTCACAGGATCCAGGTCCTGAACTGGGACATAGTCCGTGTTACTGTGTAATTTTCTATGGACTCATGTCATACCAAATCTGACCACTGAGTGTCCCCAATGAGCCTCTCTCCTCTGCGAATCACCTGTCAGGAACATCAGGAGAAGAGTTTTATTTGCTGTGGTTTGAAGTTGTTCCTACATATTACCTGTTGGTAAGCATTGTTCCAAATGTCTGTTTCCATGTTGATTTTCCAGTTTTTCAGTTTTCAATGTCTCTCTGTAGTGAAGCTGCAGACAGAAAGGTTCTTATAACTGACCTGTATACCAGTGAGTATGCTATGACACAGAAGTGTGCCCTCAAACCTTCCCAGGTGTACTGTAAAAATTGAAATCAAAGTATGAAATCCTGGGGAAAAAACAGGAAATTATGTAGTTTCTACCTTTCTCAAGGCTGTCTCACAAAAAAGAATGGAAAAAAACCCTATACATGGTAGGGGAGTGGTACAACTATTGGCAGAGAATAAGACTGAAAACAATGCATGTTAAAACGATCGAAGTGACAGAGAGGTTTAAAGACTCACCAAAAAAACTGCACAACAGTTTTTGTAATATTCTTATACACACAATAATGTGTGTGATATGGTTTTTATTTTTTTTTGTAAAGTATAATTGCCAGGTTAAAATCCTTAAAATTGCATCTTCTCCTTCTCCCTCAAACATTTCAGAATCTATGAATATGTAAATACTGTATATTTCATTTAAAAGTTGCGCACACATGTCTCCTACTTCATTGTAAAGTCCATTCTCTGTATGTGCACTGGAGACACATTAAAATCAGATTTTTGATGAGCTCAGAAAAGATGTCCACTTTCAGCAGATAAATGTGAAAACAGCCCTCTAGTGTCAAACTCTGCACACACATAATTCTGCACAATGAAGCTCAAACATCCAACTGTTTGAACAAGAAGAAAAACATATTTTTGAGTGAATGGGGACTTTAATCTTTTGTTATGATGATTGCATGGTAAACAGTAGAAAAACAGTGTTCACATTACAATCTACCAGAAATGTGGGCTTTCATGTGTGATTGGCCAGCGCAGAACCTGGCTGGATGATGTCATGTTGCAGCAAATATGAGCCTCGTTCAACATCACATACACACAAAAATGTTTGTGTATTTCTTAGTCTAAAGGACCTAAAAGCCTGTTTTCTCAATCAGCTTCTTACTATGACCCATTATGTCTTACATGAAAACACAATTTTCTGGTTTTATAGTTTCACATGAGAGATTTCTGTATGTGTTTTTGTCATTGTGTTTCTCACCGTTTGTGAGTGGGTGGAGCTCACCAATCAGTTACATTTGAATCAAAACATGACAGTTGTTGGATTAATTACTGAGGCTGCCAATCAAATCTCAAACCACACCCACCCAATCCTGATTAAGCAGATTTGCTGAGTTCTCATTCTTACACTCTTAATAAATAATAACTGAGGATGTTTTTTCCAAACTTTAACTTTCAGTGTTATTAATTTAGTTATGGATATTCAATGTTATTTTTTTAGGTATGTTTAAGTAAGATTATGAAAATCATTTGCATTAATACATGTCCGTTTTTATTTGTTTGTTTTTTTAATCAATAATATTCTGACATGACTGTATTTTGCTGGTAGAAAGTACACACTACACATGCAAATGTTTAATACCCTTTAATCAAAATACAGCAAATGGGATTAAACTCACTTTCATTAACACAAGACTGTACTTCCATTGGTCCTCCCATTTTCTACTAAAATTCCCAAACTTTTCAATATCACAGTTCAAACCTCAACATACAGTTGCCCTCTTCAAACAGTCTCATCTTATTTTTTTGTTTTGTTTTCCTTAGATCATCAGTAACAATTCTGATTATTACAGTAACAGCAACCAGCAGGTTTAAATCTTACAGCAGTCAGAGTGTGATGTAAGAGTATCGTAGCACTCTTTTAAACCTTTAAACTCAGAGGAATATCTTTACTCATTATGTTCCAAATGATGATGGTTGCCTTTGAGTGTTAAATTGAACATTAGCACTCAAAATGTACATGATGACTTTGAATGTACATTTAACACGCAAAAGAGTGAACGTAGTGGTGATTCTCAGTTTTATGTTTCTTTTTAGGCAGCTAAAAGTGCTTGGTTAAGGTTTGGAAAAGATAATGGTCTTGGTTAAAAACTGGCTTGAGGCACTAGACAGGATGTTTACTTTTTCAATATTTGGCCAAAACCACAATCTTTCCCAATGTGTTTAAGTAGCCTAAACCCCAGGGTGCAAACTCCAGTCTGGTATCAATAGTCCCCACAACTAGTGTGCGATGCAACAATATCACACTTCTCAGACTGGAAAAAATGTTGCCAATTAACATAATCTGAGCAGAAATTACATTTACTTCTCAATTTGTTTGACAAAACCATTTAGTAGTATATAAAGGATATTTTAGGAAACAGGGTTGCATATTGTCTGAAAAAAAGGTCTTTCCAAATCAGACGTTAGATTAAAATCGCAAAGCTGTTATGCCAACTCATAACTGTTGCATACCAGGCCGTGCCATTTAAATTATCAACCTATGGGGAATGCTGGTACTTAGTAGAAGAAAAACAACAAGAAGTAAAGCATGCAATTTTTTATTTGTTGGCAGATTTGTATGTGCTCAGCTTGGCCTTGGGGTGATTCAGAGTCTAGTAAGGTGGAAGGAGGAACTTCCATGACTCATCCCAACCTAAAAGTGACTTGATAGTCATCTGCTTTTTCAGACCATTGGGCTGGACCGAAAACCTCCAAGATTCTTCCCACTCTTCAAAGAACTTGTCTTGGGTTTCATCCTCTATGTTAATCTTCTTTACTGAGGCAGAGCCTTTCTTTGGACGTGGTTGAGTTTTACCCAGCAAGTGGCATCCTGCCCATGTCCTCTCTGATTGTTTCTCCTTCTCGATGTTGGAGTACAAATGCCTTCTTATGTTGGTCTTTTTCGTTATAATCACCCTAGGGTCAACAGGATTCTTAGACTTACTTTTGTCTTTGATATGTGCACTGGGCTCCTGCAGGAACTGATGGGATTTTTCCCAAAGCTTTAAGGTCATAGGGTTGTTGCTAAAGTTGGTGTTGATGTTATGTTGTATGTTCTTTCCTCTTGACCATATGATTGCATAGTGACATGGGCTGGGAGAGGACTCCACCCAGGGTTGTTCCACATGGGGCATGGGGTTGGCGAGCCTGAATGACATTCCCCACTTAGATCCATGCTCATTGACAGTGGTATGTTGCTGAGGAGCAGTGCTGCTCTCTGACGGTCCATAATGACTTGGTTGATGGTTCAGAAGTGGCCCAGCTCTCCATGAATCACTCCACTCTTTCTCAGGGTATCTTTCCGTAAAGATCAGGTTGTCAAAAGAGCGACTCATTTTAGCTTTGGCTCTTTGCGAGGAAATCTTCTCTCTCTGGGACTTAATTTCCATACAGTTCTCCCTAGACACCTGCTCAGTGCAGTGCTCTGTGTGGAAGGCAAACCTCCAGGCTTCCATCCACTGGGTTAGGGAGGGTTTGTCATGGTGGAACTCAGTTTCTGAGACCATCCAGGCTACCTGCCAGTCAGAAAGAGACCTAAAGTACTTCTTGTGTGCCTGTGAAGCTTCAGGATGGTGCGAAGCTGCTGTTTGTGCTTTACCCTGCCCATGTTCTGATTTTTCCTGGTTTCTTGAGAACCTCCAGGATTCTCCCCAACTCTGCTCCCCTGTTTGCCCATTCTGAAGGAGTTCTACAGATGCAAAGTGATTCTGGTCCCTCACCCGATCTGCTCTGATTTTGGGTGTGGTTGACCAACCCTGCTGCCAAAGTTCAGGCTCCTGATGCATGGGCTGACAGGTGAATTTCCATGAGTCTTTCCACTCTGAGGCCTCAGGCTTCATGTCTCCTCCCTTCTCTGACTCTCTAAAAGGCCTTGAAGGGTCAGGTCTCATTCTTCTCCTCTCCATCCTCATTCTATGTTTCAGTGTCTTCCAGGATTCCCTCCATTCTGGGGCATCCTGGACATTTTCCAAGTGTTTCTCATGAAGTAACTTATAGTGGATGAATTCTCTCTTTGGGTGGTAAATCACAGTATGTTTTAGTTGCTCATAGCATGGGTCTGCCTTCTCTGATGTTGAATTTAGGTTCTCCTCCACCTTCTGAGTCTCCATCTTTGATGGTAATGTCTTTAGGACTTTCTCTATTTCTTCACATGGTTTGGAGTTGTTTTTGGTCACCTGCCAAGACTCGTTCCACTCATCAAGAGCCTTATATTCATTGCAGAGATGCAAGTACAGATCTCTGCATTTCTGCTCATAAGACACAAGCGTGACATTATGGAGATTTGACTCTTTCTGTGGGCTCCGATCATCATAGGTATCACTGTGATCTTGCCTCACAGACAGATCAGAATTCTTGTGGTTGTTGGAGACCACCATGGCTGCTCTCCATGCGTTAGCCCACTCTGGACTATGATATTTTTGAACTTGTGGCGACTTGGATTTGTTGCAATCATGGTGGTTGATAAACTTCCAAGATTCTTCCCACTTTGAACTTATCTCTCTATCCTTATCCTGCTTTTTAGCAATGGACTCATTCATAAGCACATCATCTGGAACAGTAGAATGATCCTGCTGATCTGCTGGTTTGGTGGATCTCCATGACTCGCTCCACTCTGATGAGCACAAGGCTTCATTGTGGCGCTGAGTTTCCACCAAGAAGGTAAATAATCCAGATTTGAGGACATTCTCTCCATTTACAGAAGATGTGTCTTCCTTCTTATTCTTTTTGTCAGGCTTTCTCCAGGACATCTGCCACTCCTCAGTGGGAAGACACAAGTCAAGCTCTTGTGATTCCACCACCCTGTAGTCAGGTTTCTTCCAGAGATGAAGGTTGTGAGGATCCACCATGTTGGGCTCATTTGGCCAAGGCTTGCCTGCCTCAGTGTAGGGCTGCTGAGTTGCAAACATCCAGCACTGGCCCCAGTTTGTTGTAGCTGTGGAGCCCTCTGCTGATGATGGCAAGGATTTGTTGTACTTCCATGACTTCCCCCACAGCATAGCAGAAGGTTGAGTCTGGGTGATGCACATGAGCAATTGTAGCCTGTTAAACTTCTTGTCCTGCCCCTTTTTGTCCTTGAAGTTGGGGACTGGAGTGGAGAAGCCTCTGCTCTGGCTTCCTGTTCTGCCCAGTGGAGCTGAACCTGCACCACGAGGAAGATCAGGAGGAATCTGTGGTTGCTTGCTCTTCAAGAGGTTGTAGTTTTCCATCTGAGTCTCAGCGGGTTTAGTTTTCCTCTCCACTTTTTTGTAGGTTCCCAGTCTGGCAGATAAACGGTCCTCCCAGTCCTGCTTAATACTGAGGAAGCAAATATATAGGAAAAATATAATGTATATATATGGAAAAAAATGCCATGCAGAAAATATGACTACATACAAGGACAATATGGCAAATAGAAATCTTTTAAAGATGGAATGAAACAGACACTTTAACTTCCTGTAAAACTGTAAATATTTAAAGGTGACCTAATTCTTCCAGTAATAACAACAGCTGTGATTTTTTGTGACATACATAAATGACGTGGGTAGGTGTGTCACCAAGTGATACATTATAATAATCAATATGACATTAAATCAAGATAGATAATGACTATATTTACAGTACAGGTTTAAATTATACAGTATGTTAGAGTAATTCTGAATTCATACAAAAACATCTTGGATCCTATTTCATATTTGAAAATCTGCCTGCAGTATTCCATAAATCCATAAGTTTTACTTCTATCAACATTTCCCACCCTCCTCCTTAAAAGAGGAAGGAGAAGAAAAAAAAATCCAAAACAAAATACACAGTTACAGAAAGCTTCAGATAAACTTTTAAATGCATTTTTCCACAAAATGACTGTGAGGACACACTGTGGATTTAGGCCCCCATCACTTACTTTGAAAGTACTTTTGAAGGGGATCGTTTGATAGTCAGTATGGAGGAATGAATTCAGCGAGGAAACCCTCTTTCAGTGTTTATATGGGCAAATGACTGTGTTTTAAGACAGACATGAAAAACTGTGAACCTACCTCCAAGTGATTATCATCTCATCTTAAGGTCACATCACCAATGGAAAATATATTGGGTTCAGTCTTGGCTTTCATTTGTTATTATTGGTCACACCGTCATATATCATGATGTTGTGTGATGTAACAGCTGTACAGTAAAGTAGGGGTGGGAATCACAGATGAACTCACAATACAATACTATCACGATATTTTCCCATGATAACGATATCTGTAACTGAAGAAAAAAGAAAAAATATTTCAAAGAGCAGGAACTAGTCAGATAATGTACGATGTTTATTAACAGTACATTAGTTTCACAGTAAAGAAATGCCGCCAAGTATAAATATCAGAACACTGCTAACTGTAGCTTGTGCCACTCACACAGAGCTGCTGAGAGCATTAACAAGTCTGATAAGAGACAACAAAGAGACAACGTTGTGCTTCTGTGGCAGTAAACACGACACATGACCTGCAGATACCTAACTGTGTTAACTAAAGCTTTATAATATATTTAGGGTTGACGAGTGATGATGACGGTAGGCTAAACGTTGACATGATAAACAGCAGTGTCACAGCTATGTACTGACACTCCTCCACAGATACACACACCATAGAGCGTCTCATAGTATAGCCGTTAGCTGAGCTACAACAAAGGTACCACACAGAGACTTTTACAAAAGGGCCATGAATGTGCTTCTAGTGACTGTCAAAGCTCCAGCAGACTCTCTATGTTTGCAGCACAGACATGTACAGTCTGACAGCAGTTGCTCATGGCTGATTATTTTGCTTGCATTTCATCATCGTTGTCACCTATGATTGCCATCCTTCTCAGTGTCACTAGTCTGTTCAGTGCCTCCATAATGAGGCGGAAGGTAGTGGTGCGCTGGTAGTGGTAAGCCAATGTAGCTGAATCAATTCTGAGCGGTCCTGTGTTTAAAAAAATGTAGCAATACTTGGCGCCAGTATATCGATAATGTATTGCAAGTGGAATATGTTGCAATATCAATTTTTTTGTGAAGTCTAAAGGTGTAAGGATAGCAGTATATCTGACTGTACTGTTAAGATTTAGACCTGTAGAGAAACTCTGTGCAGGATGAGATGATGTGACTGAGTGATGCACAGATACTCCACAGGGAAAAAATACTAGCTGCCAGCCCCTCAATAAAACTACAGTTTATTTACAGGAAACAGGGACTGTTGTGCTGTTAGGTTATTGGACCATGTTGTGAAGAATGTAATACCACTACTCATGTAGATGTAATATTACCGTACTGATATTTTACTCAAGCAGATGTAAAAGTACTAGTTTAAACTTATGTAAATAAAAGTATGAACTTCTCATTTAAAATGTACCATAAAATATATGTGATTTGATATTTTCAACTTCATATCACTGAGAGGAAACTTATTTTAACTTTTTAAATTTGGCAGGGAACCTTGTATTGGTTCTCTGGTGTGCAGTAACTCCTTCCCTCAGTGTTCAGTTTCGACTGTAAAAACACTATTCGTGTCACTTTGTTCAGGTATTCATTACTCCTCCCAGTAAATCTGTTTAAGTGCCTAAAGAGCATTGACATACAATCCATTTTAGTACATGTTGCTACTGTCTGAGCTCTGGTGTCGCAGTCAGCTGCTAACCTTTAAGTGTGCTAATGGATCAAATTTTCCTCACAGGATGCCTTAATTTTTACATTCTTTGAGTGTAAGACAGTTATTTGTTAGCAGAATAAAGCAATTGTGGAGATATTTCCATTCTTATATGATGAAGGTCAGATCAGTCAATAACCTCCTCTGTCATTTCAGAACCTGCCATTACCTTCCTGTCTAGCAGATTGTTGCCTGTATGCTGGATTTTCCCCTTTTGACTTGGTTGCCTGTTTTGATTGCCTGCCTGTTGAGTAAACTTTGCTCCTGCGTCTCAGTTGTTCATTTGAGTCTGCACCTTGCTTACCTTAATTGTTGCATGTCTACATAAATTAGGGGTGGACCAAACCCAGATCCAGCATTCAATCTGTACAGTTTATCAGTCAAGCTCACAAAGACAGTCATCAGATAGTTGAATTACTTTAATGTAGATTATTAGTAGTTAGTAGTTGGTGGTTTTTACCCTTTCAAGACCAATATAATATGTAGTGTGATAAATTGCATTAGCTTACATTTGCACACATGCAATTAAATATTTGGATTGCTTTGTATTTATCTCTGCAGGACAGGACAATATAAAGAGATCTGGGTTCATCTTTTAACACATCAGGTAAATATATAAATGTCAGTATCAAGTTCAGTCTAATTGGAAGTGTTAGGTCTATCATAAAAATGTACTCTGCTGCTGAAAATATTCAATCATTCTGAATCACTATATAAATAGTAGATTGAAATAAATAAAGTATGATAAAAATGTTTATGCTGCGGCATCATGTTGGTGTCAGGGTATGAGACACAGACTACATAAAAACATGATCTCTCTCCACATTTCCTGTCCTCTATTAGTACTACTGGTTACTATCCCATTAAGGCAAAATGCCAAAAAAAATCTTTATGTGGAAATTAGACGCCATAAATACCATGTATTTCTTTTTATAGACTTTTTAAGGACCTATAGACAGCCTGTGAAGAGACAGACAAACAGTTTCAATCCTTACGAGATCAAAGCGCTCTTCTCCACTCGTTCCTGCTCCAGCTGCATCTTCTGCCCATACTCTCGTTCTCTGATCTCCCAGACGTTCTTCATGATGGAGGCATCACAGGCGACCACCTCAGGGTTCCTGTCACTAGACATCTTCAAACTGCTTCAAACTCCCTGCAAACAGAGAGAAAAGGGTGAATAAACCTCTGAAGAATCATTGTTATATCCACATTTTTTCTCTTTTTTTATAATAATTGTGGCATCCTGAGTCCTGCAGAGGTGGAGGTGATGTACCTTATAGTGCTGATCTTCTGTTTACTAATCTGTGCAAAGAAGCTGCAGACAGCTCTCCTATATACTGTCACTCTGCGAACCATTAACCTGCTGTTAGATGTTTTAGGGGCTGTCCTGACTAAAAATAACACCCTCCAACACACACACACAGAAGATTTACTGCCCTGATACATTCTTGGAATAATACAGTAAAATATTGCTTACACGTTGAGGCATCAGTATTGATAATGTACTTTATTGTAAGATATAGTTTATATATCAGTCACAGCGGCTGATTTTCTGCAAAAGAAATACTTTTAATACTTAAATAAGTAAATTCAGCTGATAATATTTAAAATATTTACTTTACTTTTACATTGCAATATTGATTTTATTTTAAGTAAAACATCCAAGGATTTCTTCCACCACTGGAGACACTTTTATCATTCAGTGGGGGTTTAAAGTGGATACATGTTCCTGACAAATTATCTTTACATCATAAAAAGGTGCAAATACTGTAAAAATATGACGTGAAAGCAAAAATAGCTGTAAAAGACTTAAGACTTATCACTTATGGTAAGGATAATACCTTTATCTTGTTAGTGGTTCTTGAGAAAAAGGGGCCGTCAACAAAATCATCAGAATTCATCCAAATCAGCAAGGAAATCTGATCAGCAGTTTTTTCTGAACAAAATTGAAACAGACATCTTTATTCTAGGGCTTTACTGCCAGCATCACTGCACAGGTCTAAAATCAGCATCGCTATGTGCCATATCATGTGTTATTTATGGTTTAAGTTTTATGGAGCACATATCCAGCTCACACCCTATAGCTTACACTTCCTACATGTGCAGTACAGTATGTGCAGTACATGCTTACCATACCAGTGTGTCCCACAGAATGATGTGGTAAGCCACGGGGTTTGGTTGGGTCTTGATTGAGAAAAAAATAAATAAATAGAAAAATTGAATTTTTTCACCTACCTGGGAGGGTCTTAATCTACCTGGGTGGGCCGCCCCAGTAATGCCTATTTATGGGAAATTCTGTGTACATACTGTACTGTACATACTGTACTGTACTGTACATACATGTACAGACTATACATACATGTACAGTAAGTCCTGCAGAATGGTATGCTGGGAATGTCAACCCTCCTGAAACACAGACACGCTCAGCTCTGCCAAAAACATTTACTGCAAACATGCATTTGTTTCATTAAAAGAAAATAAATTTGGAACATTCTTTTTTGGGCTGCTTATAAGCAAATGTGCACAAGTGTTTGGAAACAGACAGATGACTGTATCTGTGTTGACAGAGATTTGAATTGTCCTTTCTGGTTGTTCTGTGTGTCTCTGAGGGATCACAAAAACATTTGTTCCACCTCCTGTCAGGGTGCTGTGACCCTGACCCCCTCCACCCCCAACCCCCCATTGCAAATACATAAGTACAGTTTTCAGATTCAGATTCAGACCACTTTATTTATCCTGAAAGAGCAATTCAGTTTGGCAGTGTACCCAGACCATGCATAAGAAAAACAAAAAACAAACAAACAAAAAACAGACAGATCTATGCCAGAGACAGTCAGTACACAGATTCTCACAGACATGTAAATAAATGAACAATAAATGTTTTTTTAAAATGCTCAAGTGGAATTAGAGAGTGTAACTTCACATTTTTTTCTAGCTCATTATGTTTGTATGCATAATATTTAAATCCACTTTTTCCAAGTTCAGTATGAACAAGAGGTACAGTTCATGTTAAAATGTCCTGTGATCTAACATTGTCAGTACTGTAGTTAAATGTAACCAGAGAGCAGAGGTAATGAGGCACTTTTGCAGGAGGGTATTATAAATAAACAACATACAATGCTTGTGTTTTTTAAGGAGGATAATCCCCCCTTTTCATATAAAATGCAATGGGGAGTGAGGAATTTCTCACCTGTGATGAAATGCAGTGTGCACTGTGTTACACAGAGTAAAGAGGCTTTAAGGTGGGAGGAGAAGCATTGCTTTCCCAATTATCACTGCCTGGATTATATTCACGGACAACATTTTTTTTTAATGAAAGAAGCAGTACATTAGATATCGCTCTGAAGTCTGAGAGAGGAGGTAGGAGTGGATAGGGGGGCATACAAGATGCAGGACTCTGGCAACAGAGAGAGACTAGGGGTTGCATTCTGATTGGTAAGGTTTAGGCAACAAAATCATTTTGGTTAAGGTTATACTATGCTTTAAACTTTCTTCTGTATAAAACCAAGACCATGATTTCCCTAGCTTTATCCAAATGCTGCCAGTACCTAAATATACTCAGAAAAAAGAAAGGGAGCCATGAAATGCAAAAAAGTGAGAGAATGCTGCAGGAAATCAATGCGAGGTACACAGTCACCTATCCAGCTGTTCTACACTTTACATGGAAAAGAAAAAACAAGATCTTTTGGTGACTGATGTTGCTCTCTCTGACCATTTCTGTTTTCTTTGAGAGTGCTATCTCCATGCACACAAATGTTCAAACAGAGGTAATCACAAAATGGTATATCACTGAAAACACCAGTGAAATATTTATTCAGGCCTTCTCTGTTGTACCCTCCCCCTATTGGGTCTCGGTCAATGAGCTTGTAGATAATTTCAGTTCTAAAATTACAAATGTTATTGATGCCATTGCACCCACTAAGGTGAAGGCTGTCTCTGGTAAGAAAAGATCTCCAGTGTTTCGAAGACACCCTGATCATATCAGGATTATCAAAAAATACAGATGCAAATATCAATAAATAGTATGAACACATTCTGCAAGTAGAAATGGTTCCCGTGCGTCTGAGCAGGACACGGGACACAGTGTAAATGCAGAATGCAGGTTTTTATTTAGGTGTTTGTTAAACAGGTAACTGCAGAGAGGAAACAGCTGCTCTGGCGCTGATAACTGTGCACCTTTATTAGTGTCAGCACAGTGCACATGTGTATAGACACAAACTCCATCAGGGGTCTCTATAGCTGTTAAAGCCGACTGACAGCTGATCCAGCTGTGATCAGCTGTCGCCATCATCAGAAACAGACGTCACTTCACGTGACGCTTCAAAGAAGAGGATGTCTCATGTCTCTTAAAACAAATTTCCTTGTTTCCTCTCTCCTCGCTTGGTTTCCTTGCGTCTCTCCATGCATCCACGGTGACGCAAGTGAGGGAAACGTGGATGCAATTTAAGAGACTTGGGATGCACCCTAGGACTTAAACTTGGCCATAACATTAGTACCACATTGGCAAACTGAAGGATCTGGCAACAACCGGAGTGTAGAGCTGGGGTATATACACTGCAGGAGCTTGATGAGTAGATGGGTTGCAGGTGTGTAGGCTGATTGGCAACAAGAGTTAAACAGAGTGCCACGGCCAGACGGACACACACAGGGCTCTCCTCATTTCTCTATTTTGTGCCTCCTCGTCTCCTCGTCTCCTCTCTCCTAAGTCCTCCTGCTTGTGACCCGGAAATCGATGTCAGTGCGTCATGTACTGATGCACTGAAGGAAGGAGCTATGAGCGAGGATGCACAGGTGTATCCTTTGCTTAAGTTTTTGCGGCACCCTGACCGTGACTTAAAAAAGAAGTGTGACACACAGCTGGAATTTACAACCATTTGTACTGTGTGCGAGTGTGTGTTGAATAAAAAATAACAATGTATGACATCTGTACATTCTTGTCACATTATGCGACGCTGTGATTTGAATTAAAAGTAAATATATAAGTTGTCATGATAACTGTTATGCTAATTTGACAGAGATCATGATATACAGCGGTAGGGTATAACAAAACAATGGACAGACAATGCATGCATATTTAATTGACATGATGGCTCTGAAGCGAGGATGTCACATTTACTTAAATGCCTGTTGCCTCGACTCCTCTCTCCTCATGTCTCGTCCTTGCCTGCTCCACTGGCATCTCAGGTGGGAGGGACTAAGACACAAGGAGAGGGGGCGAGGAAAGGAATCGAGGATGTACAAACTGAGAAATGAGAAGAGGGGACAGACAGAGAGAGAACAAACAGGGGACCAACAAGAAACACAAGGTAGGGGTAAACAGC
Source organism: Thunnus maccoyii (assembly GCF_910596095.1). Taxonomy (NCBI): domain Eukaryota; kingdom Metazoa; phylum Chordata; class Actinopteri; order Scombriformes; family Scombridae; genus Thunnus; species Thunnus maccoyii. The sequence goes on from NC_056551.1 coordinate 3,610,439, forward strand.
AGAAAGACTAGGAATGAGGGAGAGGCACAGCTGGACCATGACAGGAAGATGAGAAATCAGCAAACAATATGCGCACATAAGGTGATGGGGTTTGAAGGTGTTTGTAAGCTTGGTTCAGAGGTGTTACTGTTGCATCTTCCTCACCCCTCTTTTCTCTATATGTAAATTGTAAAGCATCCATGTGACCGCCTTTTAAGTGAGATGAAACAATTCAATCAAGACATTTCACTGAAGTTAAAGCTTACGGTATAAAATCATTTAATTCAGAGGGATTTGTCTTTTTAGGTAGTGGTATTACTTTAGACATTTTTCATGACCTTGGAATTATTTATGAGTCCAGTGATGCTGTAAAGAGTTTACTGAATATAGGACCTCACTGCTCACAACACTTCTGTAGCATATTCCCATCCATTTCATCAGGACTGGTGGATTTCCTAATATTTATCTGATAGAGGGTGCACCACGCTTCCTCCAGTGTTATATGTATTAGTGTGCCACCCTCTCTGCAGTCCCCATGGGCTTGAATTGGGATGGTCTATCAGTCTCATAATGTGCAAAATCACATTATCTACACAGAAGTTAATATAGGATGTGACCACCTCTGTATATTCTTCTATACTTGGGCATTCAAACACCTCCCAGTATTTACATTCAAAGCAACTTTTTAAAGTCATTAGACTGTCCTCATCCCACACTTTCACTGATCTTGATTTGTTTTTTCAGTTTTCAATTTTTGTCTGTGGGATGGTAGTAAAAACACATAGATCAATAGTTTTTGATCCTCTAATATAACATTTGACATATTGCTGATAGTGTGGCAGCACCAATGCTAATGAACAAACATTAAAGTCACCCAATATTATTTTTGTTGCATCTGAGATAGCTTCCAGATCCTGGATATGTTGATAAATAGTCTCTGTGGCCACATTATCATTTGCGTCTGGGGGGATATAAATCAGGGTCACTAAAAGTCTGTCGTTGCAGAGCAGCGTCACACTGAACGATCTGAGCTTTTTGAGGACATGTCTGAGGTCAGTAACATCAGTCCGATCAGTAAACACATTATTTAGATATTATTTATTTAGTTAGTTTAACACTCAAAAACTCAGCTGATTAGCTTAGTCATGATCTATCCCAGATAGCATACGCAAGTGGGCCACTTCAGGCAATGATGTGGCACTGCTGGCCTTCTTCTGGCCCGGACAAGATGGATGTGAGCCTGAAATGGCCCACATGTAAAATAGCAAATATGGCCCAAATATCCCAAATGTGGGCCTTTTGTGGTAAAGATGCAGCGCTCTCAGGTATGTGTATTCTGGATGTGGGCCAGTTCTGGTTTATCTAGTTTGTTCTTGGTTAACATATGACTTGCTTGTGGCCCAGATCTGGGAAACAGGAGCGGACCGCCCAAATGCCATCATTCCACGCGGTATGTGGGTCAGATGAAAGTGCCAAAAGTGTCAGGTGTAGGCCGGATCTGGGCCACAGCAATTTTGCTATCTGGGATGCCACACCCACTTAAAAGAGCACAGAGAAAAAGAGACATAGAGATATCTGTTATATGAAATAATACATTTGTTTTGACTCATAGTAAGAAGCTGATTGTGTATTGTGTATTGCCTTTAAAAACAACAGCACATTCTGTGTATGGTGCAACAGTTTGTTCTGATGACTCACAGTGATGTCACTGGAGGGACATTTGGACATTTTTGTTGGAAATTAACCCAGCTGACCCTGATAAATAATATTAGTAGGTTACCACCATCTTATATAAGCCACTGTACTGTACATGATAGATCTCACTGTTTTCTCTGTAAAATAATATCACAATAAGTTCAACCTAAAGTAAAACCCAAATAAAGTTTCTTAATAAGGTATTGCATTTTAATGCTGTCATTTTTCCTGCAAGGACGGTCTCTGAAATTCAGATTAAATAAGGCTGCATTTCTCTGACAGCCCTTGCTAGCTTGATCTGATATATTTGGTCTACAAATGTATCCTTCACAGGATCCAGGCCGTGAGCTAGGACATAGTCTGTGTTTACTGTGCAATTTTCTATGGACTCATGTCATACCAAACATGGCCACTGGGTGTCCCCAGTGAGCCTCCCTCCTCTGTGAATCGCCTGCCAGAAACATCAGGAGGAGAGTTTTATTTGCTGGAGTTTGAAGTTGTTCCTACCTATTACCTGTTGTGAAGCATTATTCCAAACGTCTGTTTTGATGTAGATTTTCTCAGTTTCTTGGTTTTCACAGTCTCTCTGCAGTGAAGCTGTGGACCAGTCTCTTTAATCTGTGTACAAATAATACAATTTACCACTTTCAAATTGCATGCAGTGCATATGCCAAAGTCCAATTTTGCATGCAGGTAATACGCCAATCCTTCCCAGTGAAGTGACATCAATATAATGTGACTTTTTTTATTTTATAAGGTTATTTTTTGCTTATTAAGAGGAGGCGAGGATGGCTAGATATTTTGTTGGCAAAAAAATGCAAAAGTAGCAGAAGAGCACTGTTGGAGACCACATCAGGCATTTTCACTGAAGAAAAACTGGTCTTTGGCGTATGCACTGCATGCAATTTGAAGAGTTGTAAAGTCATGTTATTTGTATGTAAATTGTGAGACTGGGTTGGAAAGGTTCTTATAACTGACCTGTATACCAGTGACTATGCTATGACACAGCAGTGTGCCCTCAAAGCTACCCAGGTGTACTGTAAAAATGAAAAATCAAATTATGAAATCCTGGAAAAAAACACAGGAAATTATGTAGATTCAACCTTTTTCAAGGCTGTCTCACAAAAAAGAAAGAAAAAACCTACAAATGGTAGGGGAGTGGTACAACTATTAGCAGAGATTTAGACTGAAAATAATGCATATGTTTAAACAATGCAGGGAGCTGCGTTTGATGGAGGTGTGTTGTTTAGGTACCAGTGAAATACAATCCAGGAAGTCCAGTTGAAGTAACAGATGCGTTTAAAGACTTACCAAAAAAACTGCACAACAGTTTATAACATTATAATACACACAGTAATGTACGTGTGATGTGGTTTTTACAAAAAAGTATAATTATCACATTAAAATCCTTAAATGGCATCTACTCCTTCTCCCTCATTAAAAATTTAAGAATCTATGAATATGCAAATATATTTCATTTCAAAAGTTGAACTGCTGGACACAAGATGTCTCCTACTTCACTGTAAATTCCATTCTCTGTATGTGCACTGGAGGCCTCAAGATTCCATATCGCATTTGTGTAAGTTGCATACTCAACCAGTATTGACTTCAAAACTAGTTGTGATGTCACAAATCATACTCGCAGGCCCACCCCTTAAAATCTGATTTTTGATATACTCTGAGAAAATTTCCACTTTCAGCAGATGAATCTGAAAACAGCCTACTAGTGTCAAACTCTGCGTATACTTCATTCTGCGCAATGAAGCTCAAATATCCAACTGTTGGAACAAGAAGAAAAACATATGTTTGAGTGAAGGGGGATTTTAATCTTTTGTCATGACGATTGCATGATAAACAGTAGAAATATGGTGTTCATGTTACAATCTACCAGAAATGTGCACTTTGGTGTGAGATTGGCCAACACAGCACCTGCTGGATAACATCACATTGCAGCAATTCAGTGTATTTCTTAGTCTAAAGGACCTAAAAGTCTGTTTTCTCAATCAGCTTCTTACTATGAGCCATCATGTCTTGCATGAACACACAATTTTCTGGTTTTATAGTTTCACATAAGAGATTTCTGTATGTGTTTTTGTCATTGCTTTTCTCACCATTTGTGAGTGGGTGGTGCTCGCTTGGGAAAAGGTGAAGTCACATATTTCTGGGCACCAATAAGTTACATTTGAATCAAAAGATGACAGTTGTTGAGTTAATTACTGAGGCTGCCAATCAAATCTCAAGCCATACCAACCCAATCTTGACGAAGCAGATTAGCTGAGTTCTCAGACTTACACTCTTAATAAATAATAACTAAGGATGTTTTTTTTTTCATTTAACTTTCATTGTTGTTAATTTAGTTATGGATATTCAATGTTACAGAGAAATACTTGAAACAATTTTTTAGGCATGTTTTTAAAGTAAAATCATTTGCAGTAATGTAGTAGTCTGCTTTTTTTATTTTAATATATTCTGACATGACTGTATTTTGCTGATACAGTGAAGAAGTACACACTACACATGCAAATGTTTAATACCCTTTAATCAAAACAGATCAAATGGGATTACACCCACTTTCATTAACACAAGACTGTACTTCCATTTGTTCTCCCATTTTCTACTAAAATTCCCAAAATTTTCAACATCACAGTTCAAACCTCAACATACAGTTGCCCTCTTTAAACAGTCTTATCAACAAAGCAATTGTGATTATTACATAAACAGCAACTATTAGGTTTAAATCTTACAGCAATTAGAGTGTGTTGTAAGAGTACCGTAGCATTCTTGACTTTAAACCTTTGAACTGACAGGAATATATTTACTCATTATGTTCCCAATGATGATAGTTGCCTTTGAGTGTTAAATTGAACATTAGTACTCAAGATGTACAGGATGATTTTATATGTACATTTAACACACAAAAGAGTAAACATAGTGGTGATTCTCACTTTTATGTTTCTTTTTAGGGAACTTAAAGTGCGTGTATAAGGTTTGCTGATCTTGGTTAAATAGTAACTTAAAGCACTAGACAGGACGTGTTTACTTTTTCAATATTTGGCCAAATCCACAGTCTTAAACAATGTGTGTCAGTAGCCTTAACCCCAGGGTTCAAACCCCAGTCTGGTATCAAAAGTCCCTACAACTAGTGTATAATGCAACAATATCACACTTCTCAGACTGGAAAAAATGTTGCCAATTAACATAATCTGAGCAGAAAGTACATTTCCTTCTCAATTTATTTGGCAAAACCATTTAGTATATAAAGGATTTTTTTTCAGAAACAATGTTGCATATTGTCTGAAAGAGGGTCTTTCCAAATCTGATGTTAGCTTATAATCGCAAAGCTGTTTTGCCCCATAACTGTTGCATACCGGGCCATTCCATTTAATTTATCAACCTATGGGGATCGCTGATACTTAATAGAAGAAAAACAACAAGAAGTAAAGCATTCAGTTTTTTTTTTTTGTTGGCAGATTTGTATGTGCCCAGTTTTAATCCTTGTATGTGATATTTGTATTATGAAAAAAATATTCTGTTGGATTTGACTGAGCTAAAACTTGAGTGAGACATTACTTTTATTTGGCCTTGGGGTGATTCAGAGTCTAGTAAGGTGGAAGGAGGAACTTCCATGACTCATCCCAACCTAAAAGTGACTTGAAAGTCATCTGCTTTTTCAGACCAGTAGGCTGGTCCAAGAGCCTCCAAGATTCTGCCCATTCTTCCAAGAACTTTTGTTTGGCTTCATCCACCGGCTTAATCTTTTTTACTGAGGCAGAGCTTCTCTTGGGACGTGGTTGAGTTTTACCTAACAAGTGGCATCCTGTCCACTTTCTCTCTGATTGTTTCTCCTTCTCAATGTTGGAGTACAAATGCCTTCTTGTGTTGGTCTTTTTTGTTATAATCACCCTCGGGTCGACAGGATTCTTAGACTTACTTTTGTCTTTTATATGTGCACTGGCCTCCTGCAGGAACTGATGGGATTTTTCCCAAAGCTTTGATGTCATAGGGTTGTTGCTAAAGCTGGTGTTGATGTTATGTTGTATGTTCTTTCCTCTTGACCATATGATTGCATAGTGACATGGGCTGGGAGAGGACTCCACCCAGGGTTGTTCCACATGGGGCATGGGGTTGGCGAGCCTGAATGACATTCCCCACTTAGATCCATGCTCATTGACAGTGGTATGTTGCTGAGGAGCAGTGCTGCTCTCTGACGGTCCGTAATGACTTGGTTGATGGTTCAGAAGTGGCCCAGCTCTCCATGAATCACTCCACTCTTTCTCAGGGTATCTTTCCCTGAAGATCAGGTTGTCAAAAGAGTGACTCATTTTAGCTTTGGCTCTTTGCGAGGAAATCCTAGACACCTGCTCAGTGCAGTGCTCTGTGTGGAAGGCAAACCTCCAGGCTTCCATCCACTGGGTTAGGGAGGGTTTGTCATGGTGGAACTCAGTTTCTGAGACCATCCAGGCTACCTGCCAGTCAGAAAGAGACCTTAAGTACTTCTTATGTGCCCATGAAGCTTCAGGATGGTGCGAAGCTGCTGTTTGTGCTTTACCCTGCCCATGTTCTGATTTTTCCTGGTTTCTTGAGAACCTCCAGGATTCTTCCCAACTCTGCTCCCCCGTTTGCCCATTCTGAAGGAGTTCTACAGATGCAAAGTGATTCTGGTCCCTCACCCGATCTGCTCTGATTTTGGGTGTGGTTGACCAACCCTGCTGCCAAAGTTCAGGCTCCTGATGCATGGGCTGACAGGTGAATTTCCATGAGTCTTTCCACTCTGAGGCCTCAGGCTTCATGTCTCCTCCCTTCTCTGACTCTCTAAAAGGCCTTGAAGGGTCAGGTCTCATTCTTCTCCTCTCCATCCTCATTCTATGTTTCAGTGTCTTCCAGGATTCCCTCCACTCTGGGGCATCCTGGACATTTTCCAGGTGTTTCTCATGAAGTAACTTATAGTGGGTGAATTCTCTCTTTGGGTGATAAATCACAGTATGTTTTAGTTGCTCATAGCATGGGTCTGCCTTCTCTGATGTTGAATATTGCTCTTTTAGGTTTTCCTCCACCTTCTGAGTCTCCATCTTTGATGGTAATGTCTTTAGGACTTTCTCTATTTCTTCACATGGTTTGGAGTTGTTTTTGGTCACCTGCCAAGACTCATTCCACTCATCAAGAGCCTCAAATTCATTGCAAAGATGCAAGTACAGATCTCTGCATTTCTGCTCATAAGACACAAACGTGACATTATGGAGATTTGACTCTTTCTGTGGGCTCCGATCATCATGGGTATCACTGTGATCTTGCCTCATAGACAGATCAGAATTCTTGTGGTTGTTGGAGACCACCATGGCTGCTCTCCATGCATTGGCCCACTCTGGACTATGATATTTTTGTGACGACTTAGATTTGTTGCAATCATGGTGGTTGATAAACTTCCAAGATTCTTCCCACTTTGAACTTATCTCTCTATCCTTATCCTGCTTTTTAGCAATGGACTCATTCATAAGCACATCATCTGGAACAGTAGAATGATCCTGCTGATCTGCTGGTTTGGTGGATCTCCATGACTCGCTCCACTCTGATGAGCACAAGGCTTCATTGTGGCGCTGAGTCTCCACCAAGAAGGTAAATAATCCAGATTTGAGGACATTCTCTCCATTTACAGAAGATGTGTCTTCCTTCTTATTCTTTTTGTCAGGCTTTCTCCAGGACATCTGCCACTCCTCAGTGGAAAGACACAAGTCAAGCTCTTGTGATTCCACCACCCTGTAGTCAGGTTTCTTCCAGAGATGAAGGTTATGAGGATCCATCGTGTTGGGCCCATTTGGCCAAGGCTTGCCTGCTTCAGTGTAGGGCTGCTGAGTAGCAAACATCCAGCACTGGCCCCAGTTTGTTGTAGCTGTGGAGCCCTCTGCTGGTATTGGCAGGGATTTGTTGTACTGCCATGACTTCCCCCACAGCATAGCAGAAGGTTGAGTCTGGGTGATAAACATGAGAGACTGTAGCCTGTTAAACATCTTGTCCTGCCCCTTTTGTCCTTGTCCTCTGCCCTGGCTTCCTGGTCTGCCCAGTGGAGCTGAACCTACACCACGAGGAAGAGCAGGAGGAATCTGAGGTTGCTTGCCCTTCCAGAAGTTGTTGTCCATCTGAGTCTCAGCAGGTTTAGGTTTCCTCTCCTTTCTTTTGTAGGGTCCCAATTTGGCAGATGCGCGGTTTGCCCAGTCCTGGTTAATACTGTGAAAACACATATATAGGAAAAATATAACATATATAAGAAAAAATGCCCTGCAGAAAATATGACTACATAGGACAATATGCCAAACATGAATCTCGTAAAGATGGAATGGAATTAACTTCCTGGAAAACTGTAAATCTTGAAAAGTGACCTAATTCTTGCAGTAGTAACAGCATTTCTCTCCTTAAAGGTAGGGCTCGCAATTTTTAAGTCTGTTTTAAAACAATATTCAGGTGTCCAAATGAAAATTTAAATGGGTTTCTTGCCATAATCATCCCCCCTGTTCATACTGGCCACTAAAATATCCCTTCATAATGCACTCACAATGTGAGTGATGGGGGCCAAAATCCACAAGCCTCCTTATGTGCAAAATGTATTTAAAGGTTAACTAGAAGCTAATATGAAGCTTGTGCCATCCAGGTTTGTATAATCAAGTAGATATCTTTCAACGTTACAGTGTTGTTAGTGCTAAAGTCCCTCTTTTTGTTACTATACTTCCACCACAGCTCAACAGGGAAATACTGACCGAGGAAATAGGGAATTAGGGAAATAGGAAAGAGGGAATTTGATGATAAAAAGACTGTAAATGTGATAGATATCTGCTTGATATGGCTAACTCAGACTACTAAAGCCTCATATAAGATTCAGATAAGCTTCTAAATGCATTTTTGCACAAAATGACCCCCATCAAAGTACATTTGAATGGGACCTTTTGATAGCCAGTATGAACAGGAGGAATAATTACAGCAAGGAAACCCTTTTTCAGTGTTCATATGAGCACCTGATTGTTGTTTTAAGACAGACTTGAAAAAGTGTTAATCTATCCTTCAAGTGATTATCATCACACCTTAAGGTCATGCCACTCACAGAAAAATATATCAGGGTTAGTCTGGGCTTTCAGTGGCTATTATTGGTCACACCATCATTAATCTCTATTAACAGGTATCTGTATATGAATACAGAATCTGTATGCAAGGGACAAGATTTTGATATCGGAGGAGTTCTGTTTTTGTTTTTTACAAGTAAACAGTCTGTGAGGGGAGCAAAAGAGGCAGAACACATTGGCCAGAATCTTGTCTGGACCTAAAACACCTACAATAAGTATCAATGTTTGTGTATTGTGTGGAGAAACGTTCGACTCCTGTAATAAAAGAAATAAAGTCGGATTAAGTTTTGATTTAGTGACAAGGTTCTTGCATCTCCAGTTACTAATCGGACTGTAAATAATGATCGGCGCATGGAAGCGGAAGTCTTTGTGTAAATGTGACCAGAAATAATGTACGGGGATATATTCTATTATTTTGTGCTATCCCTCAGAGTAGATGATGCCAATATAAAAAACTACAAGAGCACTAACCTACCAGTACCTACACAGTAGTAAACTGCGCTGTGTATTACTCCACCAAGTAAAAGATCTGGTATTATGGCTGATGTTCAGCCCAGTCAGTCCAGCAGTCCAGTACACTTGGCCTAGTTACTGGTGACAAGCCTGGGAGCAGTAGAGTCAGCAAGGTGCTCTTGCATCACTGACCTGGCCAAGTCATGCAGAATGCAGTTTCAATTTTGTGGAAAGTAAGAAAGTAGGATGTTTTTTTGTTTTGTTTTGTTTTTATGTACAATGATTTTCAAGCATACAAGGGCATAGTGCTCTATTTGAAAGTATAAACTCAAGTCACATTAGCTGATAATCTTTCATAATATACAATTATGTGGTTAAAGTAGGTTAAAAAAGTATCAGCTCTTTTCTTTGTCTTGTCTTACCAGAAAATAGAATATTACAGGAAGACTATTGACCCATGTGATGTAGCATATGAATTGTTTGCAGCTACTCCAATTTGAATAGCCACACAAAACTGAAACTGTGTGATAATGTACAATTTATACCAATTTTATAAAAAAAAAAAATGTTCATATTAAATGCACAATATGTAATTTCTGCTGCTAGGGGTCACTCAGTCAAAACAATATTGTTATTCATTGTTATCAACCAGGAGTACTTCAGTGTTCATCATTCAGGATGTTTTTACTGGGAGCCAAATTATCCGCAGAGGTGTCCTCTCCAGAACAAACGGAACCTGTGATTAAAACGCGTAGAAAACACTGAATAAAGCAGTTTCACATAAAAAAAAGTGTTTCCCTGACACTGTTTGGTGAGCACAGGGTGTCTGGGAGGGGCTGCTAGCCGAGCTGCTGCTAACGTTTGCTCAGCTTGTTTCTCCAATGACTAAAATCCCTTATCAAGTTAAAAGATATAGTTAAAATGACCAAGATCTAAAAAATGTGGCTTAAAACTGAATAAAAGTCAATTCACGGCAGTTTCAGGTGGACAACCACAACACCGACATATCATCTAGTATGCGTACTCTTTGGTAGATGCCATTGTGGCAAACAGCCACAACACCAAAGTATTACGTATACTTGTGTACTCTTTGGTAGACGCCATTGTGGCGGAAAACCACAAGGTTGACATATTATCTTGTGCGCGTATACTTTTTGGTAGAGGGGTATGACGCCATTGACAGGTGACCAAATGAAACAGATCGATACCTTGATTAAATTACAGATTTCTCTGGGTTTGAAAACTTTTGGAAACATTTGGGATAATGTAATTACACAACTCAACAAAATATATAACATAGGTATAGTCATTTTTAGACATTTTAATGCGGAATAGTTACATAATATAGCTTTAAAACAATAGAATAAAATTAAATTGTAATGTGAGTAATGCTAACATGCTATTTGTATATCACAATGCTGCAAGAATGAGAATCATGGAGAATCTATGAGGGGCCATAAGGGACATTATTCAGGATTACAATGCATATACATGTACTTTTCCTTTCACATACACATATGAAACCAAACTCATTCATATACTACATATAGATACTGAAATATATATCATACTGAAAACCACACACACAAGATTTCAATATTTCACATACAAGTGAAATGCTTTTACATACACAACTGAAATGCTCTCATGAAAACTACCGAAAAGCTTTCACATATACCAGTAAAATGTGCTCATATACAGTTAAAATGCTCTCATATAGTATTGTGAAAACCTTTTATATAAACTACTGAAAAGTGTTCACAGTTACTATTGAAAAAATAATTTTGTATGATGTACGAGAGGATTACAATATGTTGTATGAGAGGATTGCAGTATGTTGTATGAAAGGATTTCAGTTGAAACAGAAAGCATTTCAGTTGAACCGGAAGGCATTTCTGTTGAACAGGGTTCACAGTTTTCAGTATAGTATGTGAATGATATGATAATAATGTCCCTGATTGCCCCTCATAGAAATCTCTAAGTAACTACTCAAATCTCATACTGGCAGAGAAGGTAAGGTAAGTACATAGTATGGAGTATCAAGGTAAGTGAGCTACGTCAAATCAGAACATGATATATCCCATATGAAAGAACTCTTTGCACAAAGACTGCATTGCAATACACCATGTTTAGTAGTTGCTCACAAAGTTTTACATGATAAAAAATGCAATTTCAGCTCTTCGACTCATTCAGGACAATCTCTAATATTCAATAATATCTCTTGACTTGTCACTTTCTAATTGATAGTGGCCTAATCAGTTGCACAGGTTTGGGGTCCATTTCTCCAGCCCAACAGAAATAGGCTGGAAATGTCGCCGTAAGTATAAGTCTAATCATATCACTTGAATCCAAAGTAAGTTATTATTAGGATACTGTATTCAAATGTCTGCCTTTTTTAATCTAAAAGGTTTAGAATTGCTGTATATTTATCCAACCATTACATTGTTGCTTGAAATAAATGTCTTTATTCTATTCTGACTGTAATAGTCTCTGTCTCAGGTCCAGAATGCTGTGTTCCAGGAACAGCACCTCTGGAGAGATGAAAGGAATTAACAGGTCTAAGCAATAATTTCATCTTCATTTATGTGTGAATGCTCGCATCATCAATTTAAAAAGAAAAAAATCAACACACACCAATGTCCTCGTTTGGTGCTGGTAATGGCAAAATAACTACAGAAAAAGAGGAAAAAATAGCACCACAGAGAAAGATAATAATGTAACGCTCATACCAACATTCCAGCCATGTTGCCTTTGATCATCACCTTGAGGTTGGTATGAGCATTACATCTTTTTCTGTGGTGCTGTTTTTTGAGTGTGCAGTATTTTCTCCTTTTCATTAGTTATTTTACCACTACCAGCACTAAACTATGTCTCTGATGTGTATTGATTTTTCTTTCAACTGATAACTTGAGCATTCACACGTGAATTAAGATCAAATCACTGCTGTTGTTTTTTAACCCCTTTTCTAATGCTCGACTTAAATCCAATCGAGTGGCTAGTAATATGTATTCCAAGAGTTAAAAAAGCAATTTAATTTTTGAATGCTGTTGAAATTAGTATCTGTATTTAATAAACTTTGTTACAATGTTAAAATTTGACTAAGTCTTGTATGTGTTTTGAAAATAACAAGAAAACGCATTTTAACATTTTACTGTACATGTCTTGTTTGTTTGTTGAGTCGAGCTGGAAGCTACCTTTGTAGAGAGGTTTAAGGTGTTCCGTTACTTAATAAAAGGCAGCAAGCGACAAGCCACTATGGAGCAAAAAGAGAACTTCAGTTCTAAGCAGAATCCTTTGAAGAGGTTCGGCTCATTGTGTTCCCTGGTCAGCAGTGGTGAGAAAAGGCATCAGGGGAGACTTGTACTGTCTATGAACTGTAGTTACTGTGTGGTCTCCAAGTGTGCAGTCCTCCCACAGGCTCCCAACATCTCTCTGGCAGTTTGGCACATCTGGTCGGTCCATGACCTCATGCTCCATGCTGGGTGTTGCAATGTCATCTAGTAAAATAGTATATTGTATTTCTTTTAACAATATGTAGCCTATAAACAAATATAATAATTTTGCCACTGTAGACTACTGTAAATCAGACATTTTCATTAACTATCAAATTATACACAATAATTGCAAGTGACAAATGATCTGATCTGTACTTTGACAGATTATGTGGTCATTATTAGCCTATATTTGGTCCTACAGACAGCAATAGATATGGAAGGTGTTTCAGAAGTAAGTATACATTAGTAGGTATATGTTGTTTCCTGGTGTTAACATTTCATAAGTATAATTTGTAGTATTAGCTACTGAATGCTGAAATTCAATGCTGAATTAATTTGGTGACAAATTTTACATGATACAACATGATAAAGCAAAGGCTTTTCACCATTATCACTATTATTATTGTTACAAATTGTACACATGCTTTTTAAAAATCACTGTAATCAAAGGAACCTGAAAATTGATAATTTGACGTACCTGACTGCCTGACTAGCACCCGGCGTGGTTTCTTCAACAGAGCTTCATAGCCAAGCCACTTCTCTGGGTTGGGATGCTCTTTTGTAGGGATGCTCTTTTTATCCACAAAGTGGAAGGAAGAGGGAGTTTAGAAGATGGGTAGGTTTTTCAGATTCAAAGTCTTCATCCTCCTTTGGAGGTGGGGGCAGGTCATATGGGGCTCCACAGCTACACTGAGACCAAAGTTGACGTCGATGTTCAAAACATTCCTACAGTAAAACTCCTGTCGTTTTTTCCAATTATGGAACCCTATTACTGAACATATAATACTCATCATTTTTCGATCGATAACGCTATAGCTTAAATTGATAGCTAGCTAACAGTACAGACCAGTGGCAGCTGGTGACTCAAAAAAATGAGGAGGACAGGAGGAAAATCAACATGGAATCTTACAACAAACCGCATCATACTATATCATTGTCCCCCACCCGATGAAATCAAAGGTGAAAAGGCTGCTTATTTAAAGACATTTAGCATATACATATTATTTCTAAACAAAGAAGTGCTCATTTTAGCTGTGGAGTGGTTCAGGATGTGTTATTTTACCAACAACGTGAAATTCAAATTCATAGTATTGTTCTATTGTGACAACAGATTAATGTTCTCATCAAAAACAGACAACATATCACTTGATTTACACATGTTTCCTATGTATTTTCTTAGTAAACAGAAATATATAAAGTAGCACAAAGCTTATAATGTGATACAGGTACAGATCAGTGCTGAATACAAAAAATATTGAACACTAAAAACATTCACAGATCTAAAAGTGTAGGTTCACAAAAAGTATTAATGCATGTATGAAATATATGACTTACACACTCTTATCTATATGCACGACATACAAAATATAGTCTACAAAGCTGACATGTTAACACTTGTTATTTTAGTTACTTTAAGCTTATTAGTCAATATAGACTCAGCTTAAAAACGAACTGAAGAAAATGTCTTAAGCCAATCACACAACATCAACAGGTGACTGAACAACCACTCAATTAAAAACCAGATCAATTCCAAATGAATGAATTAGTCTGTTACAGCTCACTGTAACTTCAACAAGGAAACTGCCCACAGCACATTATATGATCTCTGCTGCATTCTTGTTAAGGAGATAAATTCACACAACAACCACAGAGACATTTAACTAGCAGAGATGAAATTAGCAACCAAAGAGACAAAGAGAGAGAAGCTGTATCTGACTCAAATTGTCTTCTTTCTTTCATGGAGACGAAGTATCCATGTCATAACGTCCATCTGTGGCTGTTGGTCATCTTATTTGTTAGTTAACAGAACTTTGTGGCTGTTGGTTAACCAGTCTGATATCATTAGCAACGATGACAAACAAGCTAACTCTCCTGGTTGTTTCTCCAGTTGGTTCTCTCTCCAGCCTCCCCGGCAGCATCCTGCCGCTGCTGCGCCACACAGTCCAGATCCATTCTCCCGTTACTTTAACAACAGTCCTTAACAGTCCTTCCATGGATGTACAAAGAGTCCTTCAGGCTGCCACAACAAGCCAACTATTGTGTTTGCTAATGTAAGGAGCTATCTACTGCTCGTTATCTACTGCTGCTACACTGCCTTACAGTGGAGAGAATTGAAGATGAAATCTGGAAACTATCATTGGACCAACACGATGTCAATATTGCATTCTGGTTGTTGATTGGTTAGGGAGGACATCCTCCCTTGGAACATCATTTTACGTGTCTTGGCCAATCATAGATAAGCATGAAAAAAAATGAAGTACATTAAATTGATGTAAGAGATCCCGCCCCGAGGAGGACAGCAGGCACCTGTCCTCCTCTGTCACCCACTCCCCCGACTCTCCTCCACTGCCCCCCACCACTTCACACAAGCTGCTCTTTGTCTTCCTGCCCTGCAGGTGTAGCTGTTGAACCAGAATTTCAATAATGGATTTTTCCAAAGAAGAGAGAAAAACTATTTTATAAATAATACTGAGATTTGGTAATGGTTTATTTCAACCAAATATTCTTTTTTGTATTTTGATCTCCCTCTTGCCTCTCAAAAAATAGAGGAGGAGCAATCTCCTCTGCCTCTATGGACCAGCCTCCACTGGTACAGACTCACGTAAGTAGGTCTATCTGCAGACGCGCAGACCTACACGGCCTTGCAGCCAATTTTTCCCAGTGGTCACTCACAGTATTACAGCGAAGAATCCCCCTGCAGCCTAAAAAGCATTATCCCCATAGACCACCGCTGTAAAAGAGACATCTATAAAACTGTTGATAGGACACTTTGAACTGCAGACAAGGTCAATTAAGACTCTTTCTATTATGAATTTTTGATCCATGGAGGTTTTATATTATATAAAAGTTTCCTTGAGCCGAGAAAAGCGATTTAAAAGTCAGTGACATTATCACAATATAAAGTCTATGGGCCAGGCGGGAACTCGTGGGTGGGGCCAGCAGGGGAAACACCACTGAGCATATTCAGTGGGCCGCACAATGCAGAAGCAAACCCAGGTAGAAACTTTTTTTGGCATATGCACATACGCACCAGGCAAGCAATTCTTACTGGACTGAATAGGCACCATTTTAAGTCTGTTATCCAGCTCTTATAATACATCCATGGTCCGCAGATAGACTACTACTAAACAACTTCCATTGATTCTCCTCAACCACCAGAAGTTCAAACACAATCAGTGTTTGAACTCAGTGCTCCGCTGACACCTTTGGGTGCTATATATAGCTCGCATTTCAGCTCCTCCCAGCAAGGATGTGAGAGAGAGATGCGAGGATGGAAGAATTTAATTCACCAAACGGGATGTCCTTGCTCACTCCAGCATCATTTTGAGGAGACGGCAACTATTGGTGGCACACAACACCTCAACTGTCAAATATGAAGAAGTCAGCTATCAATATGTAGAAATTATTAAGTAACTGTTTAAACTTAAAATTCATATACAATTAATTAACACTTAAAACTGTTACTTAATAGTAAATGGGCTAAAACATGACGTTGGTATTGTTGTTAAAATATTGTAGTTGGGTTAGGGTTAGTTGCTTTTAAGGTGGGCTTAAAATATCTTGTGTCTCGTGTCTTGTGTATACAGATTACAGATTGACATTTGTACCCAGAACATCATGAGGGAACCTTGTATTGGCTCTCTGGTGTGCAGTAACTCCCTCCCTCACTGTTCAGTGTCGACTGTAAAAACACTATTTGTGTCACTTTGTTCAGGTATTCATTACTCCCAGTAAATCTTTTCAGCTGCCAAAGCTGCCTAAAGGGTCATGACATACAATCCATTTTAGTACATTTAGCTACTGTCTGAGCTCTGGTGTCAGAGTCAGCTGCTAACCTTTCAGTGTGCTAATGGATCAAATTTTCCTCACGGGATGACTTAATTTTTACATTCTTTGAATGTAAGAATTTTATTTGTTAGCAGAATAAAGTCATAAAGTGAGATGTTTCCATTCTTACATGATGAAGGTTAGATCAAATTTTGGGCAGAAGAAACTAAAACATTTGTTGTCAGTCTATCAATCAATAACCTCTTCTGTCATTTCAGAACCTGCCATTACCTTCCTGCCCAGCAGATTGTTGCCTGTATGCTGGCTTTTCCCTTTTTGCTTGGTTGCCTGTTTTGATTGCCCGCCTGTTGAGTAAACCTTGCTCCTGCCTCTCAGTTGTTCATTTGAGTCTGCACCTTGCTTACGTTAACTATTGCATATCTATATATATTTGAGGTGGACCAAACCCAATTGTAATTCAAGGTTCAGCGTTCAATCTGTACAGTTTATCAGTCAAGCTCACAAAGACAGTCAATCAGATAGTTGAATTACTTTAACATTGATTATTAGTAGTTAGTAGTTGGTGGTTTTTACCTTTTTAAGACCAATATAATATGTAGTGTGATAAATTGCATTAGCCTGCGTTTGCACACATGCAAGTAAATATTAGGATTGCTTTGTATTTATCTCTGCAGGACAGTGTGACAGTGTTAGGTTTATCATACAATCATATTCTTCTGCTGAAAATATTCAATCATTCTGAATCACTATATAAATAGTAGATTGACATAAATAAAGTATGATAAAAATGTTTATGCTGCGGCATCATGTTGGTGTCAGGGTATGAGACACAGACAACATAAAAACATGATCTCTCTCCACATTGCCTGTCCTCTACTAGTACTACTGGTTACTATCCTATTAAGGCAAAATGCCAAAAAAAATCTTTATGTGGAAATTAGACGCCATAAATACCATGTATTTCTTTTTATAGACTTTTTAAGGACCTGCAGACAGCCTGTGAAGAGACAGACAAACAGTTTCAATCCTTACGAGATCAAAGCGCTCTTCTCCACTCGTTCCTGCTCCAGCTGCATCTTCTGTCCATACTCTCGCTCTCTGATCTCCCAGACGTTCTTCATGATGGAGGCATCGCAGCCAGCCACCTCAGGGTTCTTATCACTAGACATCTTCAAACGGTTTCAGACTCCCTGCAAACAGAGAGAAAGGGGTGAATAAACCTCTGAAGAATCATTGTTATATCCATATTTCTCTTCTTTTATAATGATTGTGGCATCCTGAGTCCTGCAGAGGTGGAGGTGATGTACCTTATAGTGCTGATCTTCTGTGCACTAATCTGTGCAGAGAAGCTGCAGACAGCTCTCCTATATACTGTCACTCTGCGAGCCATTAACCTGCTGTTAGATGTTTTAGGGGCTGTCCTGACTAAAAATAACACCCTCCAACACACACACGCAGAAGATCCACTGCCCTGATACATGCTTGGAATAATACAGTAAAATATTGCTTACACATTGAGGCATCAGTATTAATAACGTACTTTATTGTAAGATATAGTTTATATATCAGTCACAGCGGCTGATTTTCTGCAAAAGAAATACTTTTAATACTTCAATTAAATTCAGCCAATAATACTTCTTAACTAAAATTTCAAATGCAGGACTTTTACCTGTAATTTAGAATTTTTACATTGCAGTTTTGGTAATTTTATTCTAAGTAAAACATCCAAGGATTTCTTCCACCACTGGAGACTCTTTTATCATTTGAGTCATTGCTACTATAAAAATATTGATTAAGGGGGTTTAAAGTGGATACATGTTCCCGGCAAATTATCTTTACATCATAACAAGTAGCAAATACTGTAATATGACTCAAAAGCAAAAATAGTTGTAAAAGATGTAAGACTTATCACTTATGGTAAGTATAATACCTTTATCTTGATAGTGGTTCTTGAGAAAAAGGGAGCCGTCAACAAAATCATCAGAATTCATCCAAATGGTACCATGAATATCCACAGCAAGGAAATCTGATCAGCAATTTTGAGATATGTCACTCTGAACAAAAGTGAAACAGACATCTTTATTCTGGGGCTTCACTGCAAGCATCACTGCTTAGGTCTAAAATCAGCACCACTGTCATGTGTCAAGTCATGTGTTATTTGCGGTTTAAGTTTTATGGAGCATATATCCGGCTCACACCAGGGGCGCCAGATTCATTTCAGAAATACGGCAGCCAAAAAATATGTGTGTATGTTGTGTGTGTGTGAGAGCTGAGTGACAGCAAGCAAGCAATAAGAATGTTATCGTTGTTGTAAGCAGCCATGACCCAAATACATATATTTAACGATAAATCAGAAAAAAATATTACTTTCCTACTGCTTCCCCTTCACAAATTATCAACATGCCATGCTGTTGTGAAAATGTCATTCATAGCCTACAATAGCCTAAATAAACTTATGGAGAACCTCAATTGCGTTTACTCAAAAAGGAAATGCTTTGGACCTGTCATTTCAATGTGATATCATGAATTAACCAATTCATGTGAACTTTCACATGAACAAGTTAACAGCTCAAACAGACTTAAACAATGTAACACACAGCATTGAAACATTTTTATTGGTTGCAATGTGCACTGTATGCATTTGAGTTGTGTGAAAATGTCCTCTTTGATTGGATTAAAATGTAAATATTCTTCCCGTTTTATGTTTGCCTGCTTTATTTTACCTAATGTCTTAGAGTGTTGCAATATAAGGGCATTTGCAGGGATACAGTGATTCGTGACTTAAAAAGAATGTGGGAGGAGGGTAAAGTGGAGGGACCAATGGCCCCTTGGACCCCCTACCCCTATGACCTTGGCTCACACCCTGAAACTCACTCTTCCTGCCATACATGTACAGTAAGTCCTGCAGAATGGTATGCTGGGAATGTCAGCCCTCTTGACACACAGACACACTCAGCTCTGCCAAAAACACTTACTGCAAACGTGCATTTGACTCTACCACAAGTCTTGTTTTGTTACAATAAAATAAATTTGGAACATTCTTTTTTGGGCTGCTTATAAGCAAATGTGCACGGGTGTTTGGAGACGTGCAGATGACTGTATCTGTGTTGACAGAGATATGAATTGTCCTTTCTGGCTGTTCCATGTGTCTCTGAGGGAACACAAAAACATTTGTTCCACCTCCTGTCCGGGTGCTCTTTTTCAAGAGTGACCAGTGTACAAGAATAAACATAAAACAGTCAAAGCATAGATACACAGATAATTCACAGACACAGTTAGACATTATTTTCACATTTGGAAAAGCAATTACAAATGGGATTGTGATACATAAATATAAAATGTTCAAGAGAAATTAGAGTCACATTTTTTGCAGCTTGTTACATTTGTAGCGGTGCAGTATTTGGAACCACTTTTTCCAAGTTCAGTGTGAATAAGAGGTACGGTTCATGTTAAAATGTCCTGTGATCTAACATTGTTAGTACTGTATTTAAGTGTAACCAGAGAGCAGAGGTAATGAGGCACTTTTTGCAGTAGAGCCTTATAAATAAATCATACAATGCTGCTCCCTTGTGTTTGTTATGGAGGACAATCCCACCTTTTCATATAAGATGCAATGGTGAGTGAGGACTTTATCACCTGTGATGAAGCACAGTGCACTGTGTTAGACAGAGTCGCAGACAGAACTGTAGATTATACAATGGTCTTCCAACAAGCAGAAGAGAAACATGATTTGTTTCTTTACATACACATAATATACATATACAAAAATCCAATTTCGACCTTCAGTTTGCGTGATATGTGTTCCACATGGGTCTTAAAAGTGAGTCTGGCATCCAGCCAGAGTCCCAAGTTTTATGGGCAATTGGATACTCTTCGGTGACCTAGAGAATAGCATACATTTAGTTTTGCCAGAATTTAAAACAAACTTATGTTTGATGAGTGAGATCTGAAATGTGTCAAAAGCAGACTGTCGACTTGCAATGACCAGATTAAAAGAAGAGCCAGTGGCATATAAAATAGTGTTATCTGGATAAAAATGTACATTACAATTTGGGGTGACAGGTATATACACAAATACAAATACGGTATTCAGAAAAGCACAAATATTGGGTTAATACAAATATTTTTTTAGTGAAAATATTTTTAAAATTATTCATGTTCAGGAAGAAAAGAAACATGTCAAATAAGAGCGCGCAGGTTGAGACTTGTAGCATAGCAAGGTTACATCACCGTCTTCGCCTCTCTCCTCTGCTCTGCTCTTCTGTTTATCTCGTGTCATATATAAATAGCTGCAGGTCTGCATGTCTGGTGAAGCTGAGCTGTATACATACATATATATATATATATATAACATGAAGGGGACTTGACTTGGAACGGTTGTAAACTAGTGTCTGAGCTCTACCTGAGAGATAGTCATAAAACCATTTAATGGGCTGTTCATTTAGTCCTATCAAGCATAGTTTTTTAAGTAAAATACTATGATCAGCTGAATCAGATGCTTTAGATAGGTCTATGAAAAGTGCAGCACAGTGTTGATGATTGTCCAAGGCTTCAATGGTATTGTTAATTACACATAATGCAGCTGTTGTTGTGCTATGACTAGATCTAAATCCTGGCTCCTCAGGCTGTAATACGTTTTTTTGTCTCTAGAAAAAGTCTCAGTTGAGAATTCAC
Organism: Thunnus maccoyii; assembly: GCF_910596095.1. NCBI lineage: Eukaryota > Metazoa > Chordata > Actinopteri > Scombriformes > Scombridae > Thunnus > Thunnus maccoyii. Next base: position 3,631,632 of record NC_056551.1, read on the forward strand.
TCGGGACACTGGGTTTTTACTAAGCAGGACAATTCTGAGATCGGACAGTAGTTATTTAAGTCACTAGGTTCACCACCTTTATGTAACAGAATAACCTGTGCAGCGTTCCAGATTTTCAGAATTTTACCTGATTCAAATGATAAGTAAAACAACTAAATAAAAACACGAGCTAGAGGTGCTGCAAGTAAATTAGCAAAAAGACGCAGGAGGGAAGGATCTAAATTATCTGCACCCTTAGATTTGTTAGGGTTTAAACTGACCAGTTTACTGTTAACCTAATAAATAAAATAAATAATGAAATAGAAAAAAAAAATGTTGATGGTGGAAGCAAGCAAGAATAATTTTATTTAACCTCAACCTAATTTAATGCTAGCACTGTGGTTCTTGGATTGTCTGCCTGTTGGTTTGTTAGTCCGTTGGTCTAACATTTAGTCCAGAGTGTAGCATGTTGAACATTATTTGATTGATTGACAGGAAATTAGATTCATTTAATCATAATGACTTTGGTCATCTTCTGTCTTTTCTTCTAGCGCCACCAACAGATCACAATTACAGATGAGCTACTTTTACAGTGTTGTTTATTTGTAGATTGTTGTCTATTTGCAGAGGTTCAGATGAATCTGTCTGTCAAATTTTCTGCCAATTCTTAGTTTTATGTTTTTCTTGTCTGCTTTTTCTCCATTGCCATAATACTCACTTTCCTGTCATTTCAGATCCTTCCACTCCCACCTGCCCTGCAGTAACCCCTGTGTTCCCGCCATTCCCCATTGTCTGACTTCCCTGCCCACCTGTTCAGTCAGCCTGGCAGTACACAGTAAATCCAGTTCCATTCATTCCCTGCCAGATTGTCTACTGTGCTTTTTTTCTGTACCTGCCTGCATTCCGTCTATTATGACCCTCTGCCTGCCTTTTAGACTGTAACTCTCTAGATTGATCACTTTTGGACAGATTTGCCTGATCTCCCCTGCTTGCCTGGTTTTGAGTTTTGCCTGTTTTTTGATTCCCAGTAAACTTGAACATTGTATTTTACCTGCCTGGTCTGAGTGTCATGCTTATGGGTCCATATCAGTTTTTGTTGAGCCTTTACACCCTCAGCTATTTGGCTTCAAAGTTGCTATTGCTGCCATGACTGGCATTTTTTTTAGTAATTTACATAATTGCGTCATATTATTATTTATAATATGATGCAATTATTGCATAAATGTGACATGCTACATGCTACATGCTCCATGCAAACTTTCTACCTGCAGCATGTTACATATCATTATATATTTGCAATTTAGATCAACATTATGAATGTTAAGTGTTGCTCTGTACTAATCAAACAAACAAAAAAAACTAAAAGATAAGAGATTTGAGAAGTTAGACTCAGAGATGATAAATCTGCATTTACCAACATGAAACCTGACCTATATGTTCTTCGTGTTGCTGTTCATCTTCTGCAACCTGATGTTGGTCTTTTTGCTATTATACAGACTTCCCCAGTAATGCCTTTAATATGGTGGATATAGAACTGTTTCATCCATAGCATTTTACAAGGAGCCCTTCCTGTGTGCTGATCAAAGCTGGAATCTATGACGACACCATCTAATGGAAATCATTGCACTTCGATTATATACTATTGATATTCTTCAGTAGTTAATGTTTATTAAATAAAGATTGTAATTGTGCAAATAAATCATTTCACCAGGCAAATCTATGGAAGCCCACCAGTAAAAGAAAAAATAGGTGAAACGTTAGGAAGAACAAAATAAAAGATACTGATGGTGAATCATACGTTAAATTTATGAGATATTAAGTGAATTGCAATTGTGAGAAAGTAAATAAATTTAAATTATGAAGCAACAGGTAAATCACAATTTCCATCTAGTGAGTAGATCAGAATTATGAGACAGTAAGTTGTTGTAAATAAGTTGTTCTACTGTCTCCTACTGAACAAGGACTTCAGCAACAGCTGGATATAGGAGGAAAGTATTGTCAGAACAGAGTCCTGGCAGTAAATATGAATAGAACTAATATCATGGTTTTTCAAAAACATCCCAGATATCAGGAGAACAAATACCAGTTTACCATAATTAATCATATCATTGAACATGGTATGAGTTATACCTACCTTGGTATAACCATAACAGGGAGTTTCAACATGGCAGTGAATGCGCTAAAAGAAAAAGCTTGAAGACTTCTAAATGCAATTAAGAGAAAATATTATGTCCAAATTCCAATTAAAATCTGCCTTAAAGTGTTTGATAGTGTCATCCAGCCCATTGCACTGTATGGTAGTGAAGTATGGGGTCCACTCAGTCTAAATCTTTACATACAGAATTCTGCAGATACATTTTACACATACACAGAAAAACAAACAAACAAATACATGTAGAGCAGAATTAGGCAGATACCCACCAATAATTAACATTCAAAAGAATTTCAAAAGAATGTTAATTATCACCTTAAATCCAGTTGCCTTGCGAGGCAGCTGGATTTGCAAGATTACAACTTCGCACAACAATCCATCTTGTCAGACTTCAAGTTATGTGTGTTATGTACCAATCAGCGTTGCAAATCTAGCTGCCTCACAGGGTAAGACGGTGATAGACAGTGATAGACAGATGGTTCATCCAATCACCTGCCAAGTATTTTTTTGAAAGTGCATGCCCTTTTCCAAACAGTTTCCATGGACTACTTCTCACATGGTTCACAAACCATCTGGCATGTTAGGTTATAAATCCAGCCCCCTAGACATCCTCCATTCCAACACCCTCCAAACTCAGGAGCTGAGCCCAGAAAAGAGCCCCCTGTGTCAGTTGGTGCTGAGACTAACACCCACTTATCAGACACACTCTGACCAGTCTCACACCAGCACTGCTTTCCAAACAGAGTAAACTAAATTATGACGCAATGTAAAGAAACCTATTTGCAACACTCGAAAGAAGAAAGTAAAAGCCAAAGTAGATTAGGATCAGTGGTGGACAAAGTACACAACTCCATTACTTGACTCAAAGTATAGATACTCCTGCTCAAATATTACTCCAATACAAGTTGTTCAGTCAAATTTTTACTTGAGTTAAAGTAAAAGTTCTGGAGTACTTGCTTTTAAAAATATATAAGTATTCAAAAGTACATTTTCTTTTTAATGTTAACGCATTGTTGTATTGTTGCCACAAAGCATTTACAGATCCTAATGACTCTGAAACAACTTACTAAATACATTGACTTGCCCGTAGAACCTGTAGAACAAAAATCTTCTAGAATATACTACAAAGCCTATATAAATGCCTATAGAAACACAATTGAATCAACAAAAGGACAGTCATTGTCTTTTTCATTTTTTTATTAAACACCCCCCACCCCACCCCCACAGAACAGCATGGCAGTGTTCTGATACAGCTCTGGCAGTGTGTGTGTGTGTGCAAGTGCACATGCATGTGCATTCATGCACATGTGTGCATCAGGCACAGATTGCTGTAGATGCAGCTTCCTCAGAAAATAAAAAATAATTAAAACAACCTACCTACCTTAAAATCCCAGTTACAAACCTCTAGCTTTATAACTGCCCGACAGTAACATTGCTTTCATTTCAAAAATCTGAAACATGGACTTCAGATATGGCCATGAGTGCTCTGGTAAGGCATTGTCATCTTTATCTGCTGTAGCCATCATTATCACCGCCAAGTTCAAATTGAACTGTTCAAAAAGCACTTTGAACGTGACTGACAGTGTAGCAAAACTTTACTGTGATTGATTTTTCCCCTGTAATGAACACAGCATATGGCCTATTGCATTTAGAAAAGGAAAGAAAATTCATCCTTCCATGACTTCAAAGCTATGCTTCTGAGTAACGAGTAACAGGAACCTTCATAGAAATGTAGTGGAGTCAAAAGTACAATATTTGGCTTTAAAAGGTAGCGGAGTAAAGGTCATAAGTTTCCAAAAAAATTAACATTCAAGTAAAATACAGATACTCAAAAAATGTATTTAAGTACAGTACTCAAGTAAATGTACCTAGTTACTGTCCACCTTTGATTAGGATGTTATCTCACCCTAAAAAGAGATTATAAATAGTTTGAAATTCTGATATGACACCCACTGAGACAAATGTCAGCACATGTAACGCCTCTTTAGTGAACTGTTTGTCTTAGTCAGTAACCTGTATCCTCAAGGCCCAGGGTAGAAGATGAGGTAAGTGGGCCAAGAATCTAAAATTAGAGACTGAAAAGTATGTACAACTGTATGACCCACATGTTCATTCATTTGATATCCTGAGCTGGGACTGATTTACAGCAGATATTTGTGTGATAGGCAGATACACTGACTGCATATGGTACTGGTGGTAAAAATAGAGCTGCACAGTCTGTCCCCATGTCTCATCTGTGACATACACACTGATCGTACTATACATCACATGCTATATTTCACATGTAACTTATCCTTGGTGAACAAAAATAAAACATGATTTCCTCCTGGATCCATTGGTATTTTCAAAATATTACATCATTTAAAAGTTCCTCAAACAGAAATTTCACAGTAAAAGTATTCAAAGGATATATTCCACTGATGACTAACTTGACTTTTTCCCTTTTGTATGTAAGAGACAGTTAAGCATATATTTGTATTTAGTGAATTGCATGTTATTGACATTGTAGAAGCTCATATGATAGTTTGTATATTTGTGGCTTGTGAATGTGTGTGTGTTTTGGTCAAATACTGAAAAAGTCAACACTGACTTGAAGCCCGAGAAAGGACATGTTTATTCAATTAACATTTAAATGAAACCGCGGCCTTTCCCAAACCTCAAAGGGGAACTCCATCAGTTTCACACATCAGAGTGTGTTTTCACGTGTCAGGGAGTGAAAAAAGTAGTATAAAGCCTTCTGTGTCTCCAGAAGGAGCTGTGTGAAATCTGATTTTAAAAAATTGCCTCAAGTGATGTCACTTGAGTCAGCATCTGTTGGGGCTGAAAACTACAATTTAGAAAACTTAAAAAAAAATCTGGAAGTGTTGAGTTAGAAAGAAGTGAGGTTACCAGACTTCTGTAGCCAGCTCCTCATCTCTGCTGGAGGCAAGCAGCTCCAGGCAACATTGGTCGCTACTAGCATAACACACCTGACTCTCCGACTGAACTGTCTGCGATCAAGATCAAGGCACCAGGTTTTGACAAGGAAGACAAATGCATGTGTTGGAGCCATTTTTGTATTGTGTTGATTCGTATGTGTGTATATGCAGTAGTATGTGTTCACCTGTGGTGATTCCTTTTTTTGCAAAGTAGGTGGTATGTTGAGTATGAGGAAGGTACACATGTGAGGCAGTAATCACAGAGCAGGTGTGTTGTTTGCCAGTAGAGGTACACAGATTTTACACCCTATGGGTGTAGCATGCCACTGAGTCATATGTTGTTTGCACGCAAATTATTACTTGGTATTAAATGCATGTGGAGTGCCGTCTACACTGTGGATGGACCTGATTGTGTACAATAAATACATGAATTATTTAAACCTCATGCTACACAAAGGCAATGTGTCAATTAGACAAGTACCTTAGCTTGTAGGTTTTTCCTGTTTTTGTCGAGTCAAGTCACTATATTCAAGTCAAAAAACTTTGCTTCACATGGGAAATTGGAATTGGCACAACACTGCGAATGTAATCCCAATGCGTTGGTCGCTGAACAAGGGTAGGCTTTCCAATCAGTTGTGACTTTGGTATTAGACCTACATTAATTGTGGATCATCAAAAGGTGAACGAGAGCAATATGGATCGTAAATCAGTTTTGCTAAAGTCTGCCATGGCTGATGAGAGGATGACTGAGCCTAATGAAGGGAGTAATGTTGATGAAACAAAATCTGCCAGAAGTAAAAGGGTTGTTAAAATCACTACAAAGCTAAAAAAAAAAAAAAAAAAAAAAAAAAAAATCTACAAAAAGCTACAAAATACAAGGAAAGATAAATTAAAGGAAAATGACGCAAGGGCTTATGCAAAACAGGGATGTAACAGAGGTGCATTGCTCTCTTGAAAATCCTGTCAGTCTGTGTGGGGAAGCAAATGTGTATGATTCTGTAGTGTCTTTAATGCCCACTGAGGAAAGGGATAAACATGGCATATGGTTTGGGGCAAAAGTGGTTGTAGGTTTCATTACTGATTTGAAACAATGGTTAACAAATACTGACGACGATGATGGTTATGGTGATGTGATTGATGATGTTAACCCTGATGACAGGATATCAAATGTTGCCAGTAAACGCTCTAATAGAAAGAATACATGCAGTAATAAAGGTAGTAAAATTATATCCTCTGAATGCATTAAAGCAGAGACAGACAGACCTGCACTTCTTGCTTGTGCTGCAGTCTTAAAGGAAAAGCATGCTCTGTAGGCACAGGGGGAACAGCTGAGAAGAAATAGGGAGTAGCTGGAGCTGGATGCCAAAATAGCTACATCTGGTGCCAAATTAGCCGTTCTACTAGCTGCCTCAGACTGTCTGAGTGACTCACAAGCACCATCACATGGGATGAATTCCTATCTGGAAAAGAATATTGGACAAAGAACAACTTCCTAAATGCTCAGCCCAGTGGCAAAGTCTTATGAACCCTTAGGAAGAAGCGCATTGCCACTGAGCAATAGTTTGCCAGGAAAGTGTAAGGACCCATTGGCACAGCTCAACAGAACTAGGCAACAATTCACCATTGGACCAAGGCAAGCGACAAAGGTCAACATACAGGACTATTATCACAGGACTGAAATGTGTGGAGCAACACAACACCAAACTCTCTCTATACCAGCCAACTGTGTGCAGCCTGCACTGGAGGATGAACAACTGCACATGCACCCTCCACAAATGCCAGGAGACATATGCATTATAATGCACCAACAGAATGAAATAACAGCCAACCTTATTGAAAAACAACGTTCCGTGTCTTTACCATAGACATCCCAGTATTTGACGGTGATCCGCTTCAGTACAGAAACTTCATTAGAGTATTTGAGCATGGTGTGAAACATAAAGCTATCAAAGCAAATTGCTTATAACTTTTGAAGCCGTTTACAAGAGGACAGCCTCCTCAAGTGTATGGTATACAAGAGCTGATATATATCTAGTTTTGCTGCATTTATTTTGATTAAAAAGAATTAAACTGTCTGACAAAGTTATAGGAGTGCAATGTTAAAATCTGGGGAGAACTTTTGTTGCCTAAACCTGAGGAAGTGAACTCTCATCTCTGATGTCAAAGTCCTTAAGTTTCCATCAAAACCTATGCAAAACATAGCAAAACAAAGGTGAGGTTTATGCTTTATCAGAGTTGTTTTAAAACTGTTTTGTTTTTTTCTTCAGGTGAGAAAAGATTTTGAGGGTGGAGACTAATTGGTGAATTTGGCAAATGTACGTCTGGTTAACTTGCCCACCTCTGATAAAGAGCAGTACACAGATGCTTTCCTAAGTTTTTCTATGAAATCCATTCATCCCAAACGAGGCTAGCTGTTGCCTGATTGATGGATGGAATAAGTGACTGCTCCCAGGACCTGTTTTTGAACATCCTTCTCTGCTCTGTTTGTGCTTAGTTGAATCGGCACCGACAGTCTATAGTAATGTGGGACCTGTGTGTTTTAAATGTATATAACAATGACTTGCAGGTGTTGGAGGTTTTTTATGCACATTAAGACCTAAAAAAATTTGCAGGAAAAGGGTTTGATTAAATTTGTGAATTGTCCCAAAATCACCCAGCCCCAGTTCCTTTCCTGTATACTTTAATGCCAAGGCTTCTGTCCTCTTCTCAGTGCCCTGCACAGTCTGAGAAAGCCAAACTATTGTCTCTGATGTCCTAAGAGACAATAGTTTGATGATGTTGCTGTTGATGTGTTCTGTGAAGGCTTTCACTTCCTGGGTTTTTTATCTTAACCCAGTTGTCGTCCACGTGTCTGAACCAGTGTCTAGGTTCTGTTTCCTGAAAGAATCTTGGTGCTCTGCTCTCTCCTTCCTCCATACAGGGTCATTATAGTCATTGTATTACTATTAGTTGTGGGGAGAAAACTCAGGCAGAGTTTGGGGGGTGGGGGGGACAAGGACAAATAAATACCGCAAAAGTACCCTCCAAGGTGCCCTCACATTAAAGCAAACTATGATAGAATGCCCTCTAAAGTGCCTGCACAAAGGAGAAAACATACCAAACTTCTGTAATTGCTGTCTTAGTTATGGTAAATCAGGATGAAGTACCCTACAGAGTGCCTCTATATTTGACAATCTGGAATGATGTGCCCTCAGTGGTGCCCCTCAGTGGAAGAAAATGTGATAGTGCCCTATAAATTACCCCCACCAGATGTAATGCAGTGCCCTATGAGTTGCTGTTGTAATGGGGTGAGCTGGAGGTTCTTTATGGGTGCCCCTCTAGTGAAATAAAAAAGTAAAAAAGTGCCATTTAGGGTTCCCCCAAGTATAACATATGGAAGTGCAGAATTGGGTGCCCTTTCAATGAAAGAAAAAACATGGTGAAGTGCCCTATAGGGTGCCCTGTATGTGAGGAAAACATTGTGAAGTGCGCTTCCAGTGAAGAACATGATATACTTGCTGTATAAGATGGCCTTATGATGGAGTAAACTGGCTATTATGGTAGAAATGAATGCATCCTTTATGCAGGCTGACCATTAAGAACATAAAGCACCCTTAAAAACATATTGTAGTTGTTGTAGCTGACATTATTCCATTCAGTTAATTTTGGTACAGTATTACTCACGAGTTTGCTTCAATGCTTCAATGCCTTCTGTCCTCTTCTCGGTGCAATGCACAGTCTGAGAAAGTCAAACTATTGTCTCTGATGTCCTCATGTGTGAACTTAATGTTGCTGTCCACTAAGTGGACAGCTCAGGAAGTAAAGGAAGTCACAACCCCTTTAGAGGAAATCAAATAGGAGCAGGAAATCAAATAGGAGAGCACCAACGCTCACTCCACCACCAGAACTCTCTTTATACAACAGGTATGATCCACTGACTTGGAATACTGGAATAATACTGGAATACTAACTGTGTTGAACCCAGGGAAGGTATTCATACCATTAGCACTAAAGCTAATCAGAGCCTAAGCCACTGAACACAGGAAGCTAACCCATGGGTGAGAAAAAGCACTGCTAACTCAGGCACTATTTTGACTGGGGACTCTGTAACTAACCTTGTAAAAATGGCAAAGACTGAGAATCAAACTATGGATGACACATCTGTCAAGGAACTGACTGGACTGTTGCCAGCTATCCTCACTGCAAGTCCAAGTAATATCAAAGTTATTATCCACCCTGGGTCTTTCAACATACTGCGAAATCCTGAAAAATGATTTTTTCCTGCTACTGGAAAAACTGAGCAACTATAAATTGCAAGATATATTAATTTCTGGACCAATCCTGCCCTGAAAGAAAGGAATCGATTCTTTTAACAGACTCCTTGGCCTGAATACATGGCTGACATTGGCATGCTTCACCCATGGGATAAAGTTTATTGGCAGTTTCAATATTTTTTGGAACTGTAAAGACCACTTTAAACCTGATGGGGTTCATCCAAATATCACTGGGTCAAAACTACTGGGTGGCAACCTTCGTCATGCCCTTGGGATGTCATACCCAAACAAGAATGTGTTGATAACCGTGAAGGACAGCACACTCAACCAGACAGTTTTCTCCCTCCCTCCCCGCCAGGATCCCCCCCACAGCACATACAGAACGTGCACACAGGCGGACAGCCTGCTCCCCCCTTCCCCATCAGGATCTCTCCCCCTCCCCACCGGGATCTCTCCCCCCCTCACAGTGCTCCCACTTCACCAGATCCTCTGCTTCAAATTACCCAAGGCATCGAGAGGTTGTCTCTGTCCCAATCAAAGACTCAACGACCCCCCTGCAACACACACCCCATCCAAAGAGTAAGTTGAAACTCTTAGTCAAATTGATGAACTATTAAACAGCAAGAACCACAGACATCACCACTCAGGTGTCTACCGAAGATGAGACAGACCTCATGCCGCTTCTTTTAACATAGCAGTGATCTTAAATAGCTGGTGGCATGGTCAAACACATCATAGCAATCACAGACCATCTGGTACTTGTCTCAGTAACCTTAAATTAGTCAATGCTCAGCCACAACCAGTCTCCTCTCCTGTCACAGAATCCCTACAGCTGAAATGGCTGAAACAGGTATAGCAACACTGATAGAGGCTTGTCCTCCAAACTATAATTTCTATCAGTCAGTCAGACAAAACAGGAAAGGTGGAGGAATTGCAGCCATTTTCTCTACACAGTTTGTGTGTGATGACATAGACTTGGGTAATTTTACATCGGAATATCTTGCTCTTGAGCTCAAAGCTGAATTGTCAGTGCTCATCATTACATTATATCGGTCACCAAAATATTTACCACTATTTCTACATGAATTCTCAGAATTGATCTCACTTGGTATCACTACACATGATGAGGTTAATCCTGAATGGAGTCCTGAATATTCATATTAATACAATCACAAGACTCCAAAGCGTTTGAACTTGTGAATTTACTGGATAGCTTTGAACTCACCCAACATGTAAATGAAGCCACTCATCAGCATGGTAACACTCTAGAGTTAGTAATAACAACAGGGTTAAACCGATAATGTTTCAGTATTGGAATGAGCTGTTTCTGAACATTGTGTTTTATGATGCCATCATAATCTTAACAAAGACTAAGTGGGGATTTTTGGCTAAAAAGTGATTCCTAGATGACAAAGCTGGAGCAATGTTTTCTAATATGATGAGGTCACTTGAGCCATACAGCTGTGACTGCCCTTTAAATAACATGGTTGAAAATTTCAACAACATATTGATATATTGTCATCTGCTTTAAATACTGTTGCTCCACTAAAAGCTAAAAAGAAGTCGACTGACAGAATCTCCTCATGGTTAAACAATAACAGTGTTAATGAGATCAAGACAATCTGTCGGGCAGCTGAAAGAAAATGGAGGAAAACTAGATTCACAGTTCACTGGAATGTATACAAAGAAGCCATGACTGTCTATAACAAAGCAATATGTCTGGCAAGACAGGATTACTTTTCCAAGATTATTACAGAGAATACTGGGTACTCTAGATCATTATTCCCCACTATTGACCAGCTACTCAACACTGCCCCCTCCCCCCACAGTTCTCTGCATAAAAAATTTCAATAACAAAATAACTTCAATTAGAACCAGTACTGATGCTGATGTAAACACAGAGGATCTCAGCATATCCTGTAAAGATGATTAAACCATGGGAAAATTCACCTGTACTATATTAACTGAGCTTTCCAAGATAGTCACTGAGTGTAACTCCTCCACCTCATGTGTTGACCCTGTACCTAAGTGGGTGTTCAACAGTGTTTCAGGTCATGTCCTGAACATTATAAATACATCTCTTCAAACAGGAATCTTCCCAGATGCCTTCAAAACAGCTGTCGTTAAACTCCTACAAAGAAGAAGAAACCCAACCTAGATGGTAATGCACTGACCAGCCATAGGCCAATATCCAACCTTCCTTTCAATAGTAGGATACTTGAAAAGACGCAAATAAATTCCTTTCTTGAAGAAAACAATATCATGGAGGAATTTCAGTCAGGCTTTAGAACAAACCACAGCACTGAAACTGCTATGACTACAAAGAGCAGCTAGTTATACTGATAGGGATTATTGTATGTGGTCAAATATTTGGTAATTTGCATACTGTATATATACAGTACTCTATCCCCATTTTATAAGATCACATAAAAAAAGAATTTCATAAGGGTCATAGGCAGCAGTTTGACCTTCAATTGTGAGAGAGACTGACAAACACTGGAAGACAATAGAGACATTGTAAAAAGTTTTCTTTCATTCCTTTGCATTGATAATCTACTAATTGTCATTTAATTAGATCAATGTCAAAAATAATGACAAAAGACCATCTTGAGTTTATTCAAACTGCATAGTTTGACCAACAGTCCAAAAACCATAAGAGATTCACTTTACTAAGATATGAAACAGGGAAAACAAGCAATTCCTCACTCTGAATAACCAGGAAGCAAATATCATGTTGACTAACTTATCACAAATACAATCACAGTTTTTACGATTTATTTCAAAAACACGATAAAAAGTAGTCCATTTGACAGATTTCCTGCAGCCTCTTTCATCAATTGTGCAAAAAGTTAACTTCCCAACCAGATTTTAAACTAATTGAGCTGTTTTCTAACAGATGATGGGAAGGATCTGGAGGCTGTTCACATCAGGCAGAGGGCCTCATGTTGAGGTAGCAGGCATTGACAGAGTGGTCCTGGTTGCTGGTGTTGTCCTGTGCAGTGGCAGCCAGCATAGCCTGAAACAAAATGGCTTTTTGCAGCAAGTCAGACATGAAGAAGGAGTTGTAAACCTGCTGCTGTGCTGTGTCACGGTCATGAATCTGCTGCTGCAGATTCCGCTCAGCCTCCTCATACATTTCTCCACTGAAATGTTGTCCCCCATTTGCCCCCACCATCTCATCATTCTTCTTGATCAGCTGACCGACCTGAGCTCTGTTCCACCTCTTCTTGTTGTTGAAAACATGGTAGCGGCACTTCATCTGTTTATCACCTCTTGGCTTTGGGTGGCCAGTTTGCACATACTGCTGAATGGTTCGGCCCTGCAGCTCGTCACCACGTGTGAACTGAACAATCATGTACTTAGACGCCTCGGGCCAAAAGATTTTCTCCAGGGCCTGCATACAGTTTTCATCTTCTTTGGTGAACCTGCCAATCTGGGGGACCAGCAGAAAGGCGTGAGGGCCGTGAGAGGACACCTAGAAGCATTTTGCAATCTCGTTCTTTATGCTCTCTGAACATTTGGTTGTATCCAGAATGCCGGGTGTATCGACCACATGGATTTTTTTTTGCGATCTTTGACCCGTTCTTTCTCACAGCCCTCTGTCACTGACTGAGCACTTGCTGAAGACAAAAAAAACGTTCTACCCGCAATGGTGTTACCAATGGCGCTCTTCCCGACTCCAGTTTTCCCAATCATTACAATCCTCAGTGGAGGACCTGCAAACAGAGATATAATCTGTTATACTGTATGAATTCCCATTGACAAAAATATTTGTTGACTGCAAAAAGCTGACAGGAGCTGACAAAGTCTGAGAAAGTTCCAACTTCACCTTGAGGGATTGAGGAGTTGATACCCATCTATTTGTCGTTATGGACAGAAACACAGCTCGCTATTGTTTTTGTGTGGCAGTGTTCAGCACCTCCCACAGGGTGGATCTTGTCTACCTATATCAGTGAGATCCATTTTTACAGATTTCAAAGCTCCAGAGACTTTGGCGAAACCTGCTGTATTTTACTAAGCAGCTAAAATGGTTCACAGCAAAGCTACTGTGATTACATCAGAATCTTAAATCTCTGGATATAATATATTTTTACAACACTTATAAACATGTAATAAATGTTTCACTCTTGGATAGTGGCTCTGATATACTGAAAAATTGCAACAGATAACTGCTGTAATAACTGCTGTCAAACGGATTTAAACTTTAAAAAATAATTTCAGAAATAAAAAAAATGCACATGCACAATGCAGATAAGTAATTACCCAGTCAATGACAGCACATTACACAGTTTAAAAACCTGACCGAAAATGTCATCTCGGTCATTATAGAAGTTAATCTCTTAATCACCTCTGTTGATGATCAGCTGAAACTCCTGAACAGTGGCTGAAAGTAAAAGGAGCATTTCTGATATTTTCCAAAATATTTTTTTTCTTCCTTTAACAGACCAGTGTGTAGGATTTAGTGGCATCTAGTGGTGAGGTTGCAGATTGCAACCGACTGAATACCCCTCCCCTTCCTCTTCCAAATGTGTAGGAGAATCTATGGTGGCGAAACGTGTGAAAAACATGAAAGACCCTCTCTAGAGCCACTGTTTGGTTTGCCCATTCTGGGTTACTGTAGAAACATAGTGGTGTAACATGGCGGCCTCCATGGAAGAGGACCTGCTCCTTATGGAGATGAGGGCTCATTCTAAGGTAATGAAAACACAACGATTCTTATTTTCAGGAGATTATACACTAAATAAAACATACTTATGAATATTATATTACATTTCTGCCAAGTCTGTTTCACTAGATGCCACTAAATTCTACACGCTGCACCTTTAAGTAACAAAAAAACCTATTAATAATCAATTTAAAAATTAAGTTGATGTTATTTTTGCCTGCAAAAGGGACAACTAAATGTGATTTTAGTTGGACTTTAAAGGAAGATTTTGCAGTGTAGAGCCTGGTTTAACAAACACCACCATCTTTGTCTGTGACTGGAATCAGAAAATTGGTTTAAAAAGAGCAGACCCTGGGAGAAGTTGAAAGCCTGCAGTTTACATTGAGTGACAGTGGGCTTCATTTATAATATGCACAGATTTGATCTTAACTTATGCTTATTAAGAAGCCAAGTCCATTTTATTTATACTGCCCAAAATCACAAATCTCATAATTTCCATAAAGGGCTTTACAATCTGCACAAGACACCATCTATCTATAGACCCTAAGAAAAAAAAGCAAATAAACCCCTTTCAAGGGATAAAAGGGAGTAACCTCAGGAGGATGACATGCATTAGATGTCATATCCACTGATGCTGCTCATAGTTATTACCCCACAAGATTCACTCAACTCTGCAGCTCCCCTCTGCTTTACGGAGCTTTATAGTGAGCTTCAGCTCATCGTTTAGCTGTCCGCCTGCAATTTTACTGTTTTGGTTCACTCTCAGCATTTTTTTCAGCTGCAGCAGTCAGCTGTTTTCAGAGAAAAAGCTCTAAAAACCCATTGAACACTACTTGCACAGCACCAAATGGCAAACGGAGACAGTTGGCAGCTACCTGGTGAACATAGTGGAGCATTTAGCAGTTAAAGAGCCAGAAATTTTCTCAGTTTTTGACATAAACCAAAAACAGAGCTAAAAGCAGAGTGAATATTGGATTTACATTCACTAGATAAACAAAAAAACAACTCCAAATCAGTGCTAATGTTGCTTGGTATCTGCTGGTTGTGTAACTAGGCAACTGTTTCTGCTGCTCCCAAGTGGCCAAAAAAATCAGTTATTGCAGGTGTAATGTCTTTTTTTATATTCAACTACTGGCCTCTTGAAGTGTAACTGAAGGTGATACTCAAACAAAAATGTATCTTTTGAGTATCAAATAAAAAAGGTTTTTGTCTGCTTCTTCAGGGAAGAAAATTAGCTCCTAGCTCAAATTAGCCACAAACTAGCTTGACACCTATACAGAAGGAAATCAAATCTCAAGAATGCTGGGAGCTGTTTAAGTAAGGGATAATGCCCGAGGAGGTGTCCATTATCAGGAATTAATGGACGACAAAGAAAAAATATTAAGACCATTAATTTATATTTTCATGCGTTTTGCGATCAAAATCTAAAGTTTTGCACCAGCCATAACTCAGTTTCCCTGGAAACACCTAAGGGTTTGACTAATACCTTTTTCAATCATTACCATCCCATAAGGTTCTTATGCAATGGAAACATTGTTCACTACTCCAGTAAATAAAAAGAACCTTAGATAAGACTTGACAAGGGGAGCTATTTCTAGTCCACTCAGCTCATAGAGCCCTTTGGCTCATCTATGAGCTTGAAACCTAACATTATGATAGCAAGATTCAAAGTCAATTAAATTGCAAGGTTGACAAACAATAAATATAATTTGACAGTATTTTTAACAATAAGACTAGCTAGCTATCCAGCCATGTAATTGTCCCAAAATCATTATCAAGATTTTCACAAACAAATGATAGGCCATGTGTATGGTCAGCTGCAGCCTGAAGTAGTGAGTTGAACAGCAAATGGGATTGAGATGATTGCTTTAAAGTATCAGTTAGTTCAAAGGGGCAGTGTACTTCTTACAGTTTGTGTGTTACAGTCGCCATCCTGTGGTGGTCAGAGGATGGGACACTGAAAGACTACACTCAGTGTTGTAAATAAGATATTTAGATTTTTTTTTTCATTGACTTTATTTCTACTGTTGAGGTGTCAGAATGCCTCGTTAAATAATTCTCCTGGTGTTAGGGTTACTCCTTGTGCTGTTTCAGCTTCACCCCAGTCATCAAAGTTGTCAAATGGGTTCAAAGAAATGTTGAAGTCACTCATTGTTTTAATCAGCTTGTTAACATGTTGCAATAAATTGTAAATGGAGGCTTTGAATGTGTACCTGTTGCTATAATTACTCATTTTAGCCAGCGCATTAATTTAGAATGATGAACAGACAGTTTCACTGGAACTACTTAGAAGGTGTCAATTATCAGGAATTAATGGACACCCTGCAGCCATATTCACCTAGACCATGGTATGATGGCAGGTTAACTAACTCTACTTCTACTAAAATCATATCACCAGAAAACTAATATGTATTTTCCAGATTGTGCATTAAAACATATTGTTGTTGGGTTTTTTTTTTGTTGTGTCTACAGCGTATCCTGAAAAGTTAACCATTGCACTGTTTGGAAAGAGAATGCAGTTAAAGAACATCATTGGAAATATGATCCTGAATAGTAACAATGTCTTTGTAACAATGTCAAACAACTTTGTTGTGGCAGAGGGCAGCTCATTCAAAATCATCAGTACTCCTGATTTCTTTGATAAAGAATGTCTATACCCGGACCAGCGGGTTATTGACTTCATGGCACTTTCTCACCCTGGCCCTGATCTGTTCATTCTAGTGATAGATTAGATAGATTACTGACTCTAGTCAGGACAATTTTTCAAATCTGAGCCAAAGCTCCATGCCAGTCACCACCCAGTGTGAGGTCAAAGTAATATAGAAGCCATTTGGGATGCAGGTGAGGGTGGTCGACACTCCAGACTTCTTTCATGAACAACTAGAGAGGTAGAGGAGTGTAAAAATTACTGCCAGCCAGGGCGATGCATGATGTTGCTTGTGTTTCAGCTGGGACGCTCAACAAAACAATTGAAAGGGTGCCCACATGACCCTGTAGACTTGCCTGCACTCTTACACTCATACACAGATTCATAGTAAGACAAATCAAGGGATATAATTCAAGAAAAGTTTGCCATACCAGAGTTGTTGCTAATTAGTGGCTATTGGTAAAGCTAGTGGAACCAGATACACAGAGATGATGATTGGACAACTAAGCAGGCTATGACATTCAGATGAAACTGCCTACCAAGCCAGTTGGGCCAGCCACTTTTTGGCCTGAGCATATACAATATAAGGCCAGGGCATGCTGCCAATTATCAGCTCTTTGCTACAATAGGATACAATACAAGGACACTTTAAATAGAGAAATACACGAGAGGTTTTCTGATATAACTGTTTGTAAGACGAGTGGAGCTGGATAAGTAGGGATAACGGCTGGATCACTGAGCAGGCCACGGCATTCAGATGATACTGCCTATCAAGCCAAAGGGGCCAACTATGGCAGTTTAGCCAATAGAGATATAAGCCTCTGAGTATCTGCTCTTTGCTTGGGTGAGAGTAGGATTTAAAGGCAGCTTAAAGGTAAGTTGAGTCAAGGCTAGGAAATGGTGTCGCCTGTCAGACAGGCCAGTAAATTCATGACAGCACAGCCTGATACCCACTACAGGGCTGAATGACGGGTCAAAACATCATTTACCATGAAAACTAGACTTCCACAGGAATGTTCACCCAACTGTTGGCACATTTTTACTGTATATTGATAGCAGTTTTCTCTGCTGATGATAACATATACACACTTAGTTCAATCTTTATATTTATTCTTATTTTACTAATTTGTGTCTATTCCATGCTACATTAAGTGTTCAGAAAATTAGAGAAATATTTGTGACTCTGTGAGTGAGAGAACTGATTAAAAAATTCCTGTTCAGAGTAGTGAACATGCTGTTTTTAAAAGAAGTTAATCTGTGATCATCTGTCAACATGTGCGTGACTGTTTCATGTGACAGCTGCCTCTGACATGTCTTGCACTATTAGGAGAACACTTAAGCATTCAGCAGGTTATTCCATATTGTTCAGCTGTCAGTGTGGCAAAGCTCATGATAACATGTCACTGGGTCTCTTCTTATTTCTACAAGGATCTGGTTCAGGGTCTGACTTTAATGTCCCCGTAATGTCCTCCTCCCATCTTAGCAGAAGTATTTAGTAGCAGCGTCCTGCAATACTGTTAATGCTTCTTCTGTAGTTCCTATTGTATTAACTCTTCTTTAAAATTCTCTTTTTGTTGATCTGTGAGGTTACAGGTAACATTAGAAAGAGCCCCATTCAGGATCCCCTGTGTGGGTCTTTTATTCTACTACTAACAGTTTGGGGTAACATTAGTGACTCAGTCTTGCTCTTGGATTCGGGAGGTTTACCTGAGATACAGTTACGTTTACCAAACTAATTGGGTAGTCCTCATCCTAGTTACCTTCCCAGAACTGTGGCTCTGAAAGGTGGTCAAGACCTCTTATTTTGAGTTACTTTAGCCTAGCTCCTGACAGGTACTAAGCCTTAAAAGAATTGTTCGACATATTGGAGAATTAAGCTTAAGAGTCTAAAGCCATGCTAGTGGCTTTGCGAGGCATGTAGGCACAGTGTGCTTTGAGCTTAATGCTAACATCAACATACTAATATGCTCACGAAGACTATGGTAACATGCTAATTTTAAGCAAGTATAATGCTTACCATGTTCACCATCTTAGTTTATGTTAGCATGCTAATGTGCTTAAAATACATACTTCTAAAGCTCTGTAATGAAAACCTTGCATCTCATTTGTTTAATCTGTACACAAACACAAAATGTAGAAATTAATATTTGTGATTTTTGATCAGTTACTTTATTAATCAATAAAGCATTTGTGATTTTAGGGAGAATGTAACTATTTCTTGACCAACAACAACTTCTCAACATGTTGTTGTCACAGTGAGATTAATAATTAATGCCTCTGACTCAAATATCAACTCTAATATCATATCTTGAGTTTTTTCTGGATATTACAGTCAGGGAAAAACATCAGTATGTATGACTGTAACTGACAGTGTATGGTTCATAATCCTTGTGGCATCATTCACTACTTACTATGGGATATTTCATAAGTGTTTTAATTAGTTATATTTATTCTATTCCCTAACTCTAAGTTTTTTAGTTCTCTCCTTCTCCCTCTTTTTTACTTTGTTGTAATCATTATGTAAAATTCTAAATTTTACTCAAGTAACACAAAACTAGTATGTGCTACAAAGAGGCTGCATTTGTTTAAAATTATTAAAATATTCCTGACACAACAAGTGCAGAAAGGCCTGAAAGGAACCATTAGTTCATTGTGTGACTGTTATTCAAAGCTGTCATTTAACACATTGAAATGTTTCGAATTCAACCCAAGCTTTAATAAGAAGTGGGATAATGCAGTTCAAGAGTCATGCCATTTTACAACAGAAAAATCCTTTTACCAGATCTGCGTGTTTACACAAACAACGCATAAAAAGGGTTACCATCTGGACATGAGCCCTCCTTCCATTAGTCAGTTTGACAGCAGGTAAAATCCAGTATTCAGCAGAGGAAATTTTAAGTCCATCTCCATTTATTTCCTTCACTCCAGTCTCTGCTAATTTACTTGATAATTTTGGAGACTTCATACTTTTCCACCACCACATTTCACATGTTTAATGTACTTTTCTCCACTAAATTGACCTTGTAGCCTGCTAGCCTGCTGTTAGATAAAAAAATATTGTATATTCAGAATGTCAACATTTTAATATTTTTTTTTATCTCATCTGGATGACACAAAGATGTTAGATAAGAGTTTTGGATCATTTACAAATCCTGGACCAAGAGCCAAAATTCAAGAGTTTATGTCCGTCCTTGGCTGATATGAATATGAAAACCCCCAAAATAGAAGATACAAGTTTAACTCTGACAATGAGTTAAACTCCACCAGTACTGATACCTGAGTACATTTCACTGCTTAAGTAAGAATCTGAATCTGAATGGAGGACTTTACATGTATTGTGGTACTTTTACTTCATTATTGAAAACTCGATTTTTTAAAAAAAAAAAAAAAAAAAAAAAAAAAAAAAAAAAAAATTTTTACACGTGTTTTGCACGTCTTATATTATCAACTACACAATGTGACTCGCTCAACAAGAGGGGACCAAACCGGAGATGTCAAGGTGCAAAATCAGCCCTGTGTGAAACAACACAGATACAGAACACACACTCTGGGACTCTGAGCTTTTTTTCTAAATAATAAATAATGTGTTTATTAACGTTTTACTTTCTTCATCTGCAACGGCAGGTTTGAAATTAACCAGCAGGGGGAGACAGAGAGAGTCTGCAGCTACGAGCACGTCATCACTCGGTCCCGGATATAAAGATCGTATATATATATACCAGACTGCTTACTCCGTACTCATAACACCGGCCCAGTGTTTTTGCAACCAGTCCGTGTTTTCTTTTCCTTTTTCTCTCTTTTTTGAAAATAAACATTAAAATTATGTTAATAGCTATATCGCGTTCCCATTGCACTCCACGGATTTGAAGTGAGTCTAATCAGTAGCAAGAGTCTGTTGTCCTCAAATATTAAAGGAATATTTCAACATTTTAGGAAATAGTCCTACATCTATTCACTTTTTGCCAAGATAAAAGGATTGATGCCACCAACCAGCGGCTCACTGACACCCTGGAACTTTTTGAGTCACCGTAAGGTTGTCAGACAACCAGATTCCAGTAAATCACTGTGCCGGGACATTGGTTGCCAAGAAATAGTTACAGCATGTAATCTCCGTAAAAACTACAGATTTTAATTTGTGTATGGATTAAAAACGAGATACAATTTGTGTTAATTTGAGTTTAAGAGGCTCTGATGGATTTTTTAAATTTTATTTTATATGATGATGATGAAATGAAAATAAATAAATGTGTGCTATGCTCGCGACTTTTTAAAAAATGAATAATTAATCAATTTATAATAAATAATTATACAAAAAAACTCTGCGGGAGATATAAATTTTTTTATTGTTGTGTGGAGACAATTCAGAGCATAGAGTCAGATACATAATATTCCTTGTTTATTATCAAAGAGACACAGAAAAGGAAGAAAATGGGTCTCACTCTGAACCCCAGTCTGAATGAATGAATGAATGTATGAATGAATGAGGACCAAAAAGACGACATAGAGTTGCTCTCTCAAAGGTGTGAAGCAGAGGAAAAATGATATGAAAAAACAAAACCGTAAGAACAACTACACGTAAGACAATCTTTGATGCTTCGTCAGCTTTCCGTCCCGCCGCGTCCTGATGATGTAAGCAGTGTGCGACCGGACAGGCTAGGCTCCGGTTGTCAGCAGGCTGCGGTGCGGATGGAGATGGCTGCCGTCACGCAGCGGAGCCGCGGCGGCGGTGGAGGGTTTGCTGTGTGTCAGCGGTCGGTGACGCCGTGGTGGCGGCTTGCGGTGCTCCTGTTCTCCGTGTCCTCGCTGCCGGCGGCAGCAGCGCTAGTGGAGGGCCTGTACTGCGGCACGGAGGTCTGTTACGATGTGCTCGGCGTCACCCGGGAGGCCTCCAAAGCGGAGATCGCCCGGGCTTACCGGCAGCTGGCTCGCCGGTATCATCCGGATCGGTTCCGGCCGGGAGAGCCCGGCTCAGAGGGAGAGACCCAGGAGTCCGCCCAGAAGAAGTTCCTGCTCATCGTGACTGCGTACGAGACGTTAAAGGTCGGTCCAAGTCTGTCCAACTCTGTAAAGTTTGTGTATTTATCCAACTGCTCCCTCATGACTCAGTGCAGCACTGCTGTCCTCTTTCTCCCTCATCAAGCTCTCCTATAGTATCTCTACAGGGATGTATTGTGTGCTCACATCCTAGTAATGTTCTTTTAATAATTACGATATCACTCATATTCTTTTATATCCCCATTATCAGAGGTATTTCTTACTGTACTTTCTCTCAGCAACATTCATGAAGAGACTGATCTGATCGTATCTATAATACCCTTTTAAGTGTGGACTTGCTTTGTCTACGGTAATTTTCTTCCACAGCGGTTATTTACCTGCTATGTAATGGTATAATGTTCCTCCAATATCTGTAAACTTACTTGTGATACCAGCATAATAACCTGCAGAGATGCAGATACACATTTTACTGTATTTTTGTGGTTTAAGTAATTTTGGTGCCACTTTCTCTTGCCTCCACACAGTAAATATAAAACATCTTTGAGATGCTCTCAGGTCAATGAGTCCAGGCGAAAACATGGTTTCACTCTGACGGAGACATTTAATTGTCATCAGTATAACTGCAGGACTGAGGAACATGCAGAAGCTCAAATGACTGTTTGGCTTCAGTTTCGCTGTCTAATGGGAGAGTGCCACATAGACAGAACAGCTTACATGTGGCTCCACAAAAGTCTTTCCTGAACAACATTTGGACCTGGAAGCTGAAACAAGAGCAAACCGTGTGGCTCTGTGGGAGAGGAACAAAACCTGCAGGCCTTCAAAAAAAAACAAACGAAAAGAGATTAAACAGAAAAAGCCATTAAGCATTCAAAAAAAAGACATGTGTGTTTAGTGAACAATCATGGTTGCTGGGAACCAGTGGAGGTATGAAGAATGTAAAACTGAACACTGCAAACTGCAGACACAACTACATGTTTAGTTAACCTCACAATTCAGTTTAAGTGTCTGAATTGCAGATTTCCTGTTCTTAGTTCTATCCAGTATTTCCAGATTGGATGTCTTTTCATCCAATTTGGCTGCTTTTCTGTAGAAAAAAAGTGAGGCTGTTTCCCATTAAAGTGGCCTCGTCCTTCCCTGAATTCAGCTGACTCTCACACGCAATGACTGATAACTGATAACTGATGACCATCACAACCGAATGTCAGTTCAGTTTATTACAACTGAGTTGAAACTCTTATTCCAATTATTATTCTGTCATACTTCTGTGATCAGTTCTGATAAAACACTTGTAAGATCTGTTCACATAAGTGAGACTTTAAACATTTAATATAACATCTAAAAAAACTTTAATTTTACGATTTCTATTATATATTTTTCATCGTTGGTTTTGAGTTTGCCTAATTATACTGGTTTAAAAAAAGAAGACCGATCATTATACATATAAAAAAAACCTTTCCCAAATGAATTTTTTTTAAAATGGGCTTCTTTGATGAAGATGGAGCAGGTTCTAGGCTTTGATTGGTTACTTTTTGTTGGTTCAATCTAGCAACACTGGTTCTGCCAAAGCGACAACTAAAGTTTCATCTTAACCGACATGTAAACTGTCCAATATGAAACGCTGTGATTTGGAGACTTTGACTGTCGGTTTTTATTAGATAACAGTGAGATTAAATGTTTAATTATACCTCTCTGTTATTAAATAGCATCATGTAAAAAGCTTTTGAAGAGCAGTTTGTGTCGTGTGTGTGTGTGTGTGTGTAGGATGAGGACACCCGGCGAGACTACGACTACATGCTGGACCATCCTGAGGAGTACTACCAACACTACTACGCCTACTACCGCCGACAGCTCACCCCCAAAGTGGACGTCAGAGTCGTTATCCTGGTCACCATCTGTGCCATCTCCATCTTCCAGGTACGACCGCAGATGCGATGTGTTGTCATCGACTTGGCCAATCAGAAGCCACGCAGAGATATTTTTAGAGCCCATCTGTCAGGAGTTTCTGACCCTGCTAGACAGACGAGTCTTCCTCTCGTCTCTCTCCATATTTGCTGTTTTTGGTCAGAAACTAAGACCTTTGACCCCTGACTCTTGGTCCATAAATGGTACTGGAGCCTTGTTTTTATAGACACCATCCTGTTGCTGTAAATACTCACTAGAAAACAAAATATGTATTATTCCGCGGTTGTAAATAGTCCCCAACAAATAGATTATCTCCTCCCGTTTGAGTAAATGTTGCTAAAAACTACAGTGCCCAGCTGTTTTAGGAAATTACTGAGCTGAAAAACTAAAAAAAAGAACAAAAAAGCATCAGTGAATTTCCTGGTGCAGTTTATTTACAGTCAAAACCAAACATCTGCAGCTAAAGCACTGTGTGATTGTGAGTATTTATTTTTACACACTTAATTTGACAGGGACATCGTTTTTCGTATATACCAAAAGAGAGAATAGATAAAGCCTTAAAGTCTCCCTCCAGTCAAAAATGTGTTTTTCTTCTTGTTCCTTCAGTTGGATGTTGTTCTCTTCTCTGTGCAGAATGATGTTTGTGCACAGTTTGTTTTCACATTTATCTGCTGAAGGAGGAAAGTTTCTCTGCATTCACCCTCGATCTCAGTTTAACACGTGTACCTATGAGCATGATGAGCAACGGTGGCCAAGGCTCATGGGAACTGTAGTATTTAGAGCCGTCTGTCATGCCAAAATGATGAACAAAATATAATTTCTCAGAAGCAAAGTTGAAATCATTGAAACTGGTGGTCCTAACATAAATATATAGGATTGTTACATTATCCAGGAGAGTCCTGTGTTTTATGTTGAGTAATATGGAGGATATTGTTTAAAGGAAAATTTGCAAATAAATACCGAATGGAGGGGAAAACACTTTGAAGACCAGCAGCCCCTCACACTTTTTGTTGAAAACCAAAGTAAGAAAGATAATTATGTATAAGAACAAAATGAGGAAGCAACTGTATGCAGCAGTGATGCAGGCATCAACTGTCTAATGAGTAAGGGAAAATTCTTGGTTCATTTGTGGTTAGTCAGCATGAACAGAAGACCTGAAAGACAATGAAACAGAGCTGGCTGATACGGTTAAAGACATTATTTAAAGAACATTTTTCAGGTCTATATATATATATATATATATATTACCATATGGAAAATGCTAATCGGTCCCTCCAGGATTCTGCAGAGTTTTTCCTTATTATGGCAGCCAAAAATGTTTGATTTTGCAGCAGCTTTTCTCAAAAATTGCAATACAATTTGTGGTATTTTATGTGCTCTTATTGTGGTACAACTGTGGGCATTGGGAAAAATTGCAAGCAAAGGAAAAGTTGCAGTAATTTAGGAAAATTGCAAGCTCTGGCAAAATTTTGTGGAGATTTCTTGAATTTGAGTTAATTATTGCAATTACAATTTCCTGGAGGGACTGTCAAATACAAAAAAAATCACATAATAAAACAGTCAAACAAAAACTTTTGTAACAAGTTTGTTTTTCTGTTAATTACATCTTCCTTAAACTCAATTCTCTGAACAGCAGAGTTAAGATCATATCATCATTAGGGCTGAAGTATGATCTAAAGTCTCAATATTATTTCTGTGATAAATAATGATCGATGAATGTAATGCTAAATATTTTTGTTTAAAGCTGGAGTGCAGAACTTTTACATATAAATAAATATTCGTTACATTCAAGCCATTGCCAAACGAGCTCACACAATGCTGATTAAACCTATCACTGCCAGCTAAATCTCTCTGTATTTCACAGTGTACTGGAGTTTCTAATCTGGTGTGTATGATGACTTTCCCATGCTGGCGCACCGGTAGTGATGCATTTTATGTCACCCAGCAATGATTGGTTTGCCAGAGCTGAAGGCTGCTCATAGAGCACCAGAGATTCCGCCAGCTGGGGCAGGTAACTTCCCATTTAGTCCTCCACTTACTTGAGGGATAAAATAATTTAATAATGTGGCTCTTCTAGACTTTCCAAATACTATCGGTATGAATGGATGAAATTCGGAAAGTGAAATGAGTCATTTCGTGAGAGTTGTAACGCTGAAAACAATTTATCCACCGTCTTACAGCCGCAACAGTAGCGACAGGGACCAACTCACGCATGTACTCATAGAACTGTAGTTACATCCAGGTAACTGCTATTTACTCTCACCTTACTTTCTTTAAAATCGTTTTGTTCAGTTATGGAGCTCAAATCAGCAGGGTTTTAATTGCTGAAAGTATGGAAACCTAATCACTGTACTCTCAAAAATGTTAACTTGATCAGCTCTCCAAGATGTTGATCCTGCTGCTGCTAGAAGCTGTGCAGATTTAGTTTAATCATTGTTTTCACCTCATTTATTTCATCATGTGTTCCTCATGTCATCATGTATTGATGCAGCAGGAAAGTCGATCTGTGTCTGATCCCTTGTTGTCCGTCTGTTTACCTCCGTGTATTGCCACGATTTGGTCAAATAATTAAACAATTTAATTCATCATTACTGTGATGAGTTAATTCTGATAAATATTATGACTAAGCATCATGACATGTATTTCTTAAAATATGTTAATGTACACAATAATCTTTCACATTGTAATCCTTTTATTTGTCATCTTTTGCATGTTTGTGCGCTGCTGCATGTCCTGTGTGTGTAACAAGCAGAGTGTATATTGTGCACCCGTCAGTGTAGGTGCATATTACTGTCTTGATAATGCGCCCTTAAAATAATAGTGAAACACTGCGCCATTGACTTCAGAGCAGGTTCTTGTTGGTCAATCGCACAATCACTTTCCACTGCCTCAAGATAGCAATGTGCCAACAATGCGCCTGACCACACCTCACTTTAAGACCAACACACCCATGAGCGCTTTGATGGGCGCAAGTGCATTTGCTATTTTAACAACGTGGGCGCTGGACGGGAAAACAACAACTGCATCGGTCTTAAACTAACAAAGACAATTGCGTCACGCTTGGTGCTGCTTTGCGCTGGGCGTAAGATAGGGCCCCTGTGTCTGTGATAAATATGGTGAATTATTGCCCAAATTTAGAAACAGTAAATCTTGCTGGTCTATAGTTGAGGCAGGCAGTCTCACCTCCCTCTCTCTCCTCCAGTACTACAGCTGGCACAGCAGCTACAACGAGGCCATTAACTACCTGGCGACGGTCCCCAAGTACCGGATCCAGGCCACCGAGATCGCCAAGCAGCAGGGCCTCCTCAACCGCACCAAGGAGAAGGGCAAGAACCGCCGCTCCAAAGAGGAGATCCGGGAGCAGGAGGAGGAGGTGATCCGTGACATCATCAAAACCAAAATCGACATCAAAGGAGGCTACCAGAAGCCCAACCTGTCAGACATCCTGCTGTGTCAGATCGTGCTCTTCCCTTACTACATGACCAACTACGTTACCTGGTACGTCTCCTGGATTTACCGCTTCACCATCTGCAGGGAGGAGTACGGAAACGAGGAGAAGCTTTACTTAATCAGGTCAGTTCTTACGGAACGTTTAGTATAGATATGGTGTTCTACTAGATCTTCTGGATGAATGTGATGAACCTATACATCTTTCCATGTTTCTTACCTCAGCACCAGGTCACTTCACAACAGCCTTTCTGTGTTTTAATCCTCAGGAGGTACATGAAGATGTCTCAGTCTCAGTTTGACAGTCTGGATGAAAACAACAGACAGTCCTTCCTGGATAAACAGCTCTGGATCAAAGAAAACTATGAGGTTTGTGACTTAAAATTCTCTCTCCATAGGTTTTTTTTTTCATCTCTTTTCTTTTGATTTGTCCTTATTGGTTTTCAGTCCTTTCCTCTTTACTTTCTCCTCCTTTCTTTCAACCTGTCTTCAATTTATTAGTATGTTCCTTTTAGTTTCCTTCTCTCCTCCATCCATTTACACATCCTTTAAACAAAAGCTAACTGGAACAATTTTTTATTTTTTTTTTATAGTCATGTCGATTTTCTCAGTTTAACCAAATTTCACGCAGAACTTGGGATGCATCTGTCTGTTGTGTATCAATGCAATAGAACCTCTGACTCTGATCAACCAATAAGTATTAGAAAACCAATACCAATCGGTTTATCTTTACACACCTAGTTACCAACCCAACACCAGGTGTCCGTTGTTTGTTGCATCTTTTCTGGTAAGATTTTGATGTAAAAAATCTGCTGGAAGTCTGCAGGAAGTCTCAAATTTCAATATTAACTGAAATGTGGTTTAAAAAAGCGAAGTGAGTTAGTGAATGAAAATGGTATTCATCTTAAAAAGAGAAACTGAAATCAGCAGGGTGGTGAGTATGACATGACTCAGTTGTTGTACTGATGGAAGTAGTGGCGTGGAAAAGTACGTTACACTGAATGTTCCATGTGAACCATTATAGTTCAGGTAATTCAAACACCCCTTAATGTTTCGAGTGTAAACATTCCTCATGTGTGTCTTTCAGGTGTACAAAAAAGAGCAGGAGGAGGAGATGAAGATTAAGATGGCGACCGACCCAAGGATGAAGAGGTACCGGCGCTGGATGAAGAACGAGGGACCAGGCCGGCTGACCTTCATCGACGACTGACGACCACACGCTCCGTCTGTATCATACACATCTGCCTCAGTGCCAACATCCACGGACAACACATGCCGTGCTGTGTGGAGAAATACCTGTACAGAAAGATTAACTATGCCTGTTTATATAGTGAGAGATATTTTCATAGCGTTCAGGCCTCATACAAGGGGATGACTGAGTGGAATAAACTGTGGGCTGGAGCTTCAGATTTTTGAGTAATTTTTTTTACATCATGCTTTTTGTTTCAAACCAAGTCAATTTCATTTTTATTGAAGTTTAATGATTTTCTTCTAAAAAAAACAAAAAAACCCCAAAAAAACTAACTTTCTCCAGCCATTTTTTGTCTCCTGCTGGTAAAATCAGATGGATGAGTGAGTTTTGATGTAATTATATTCATTATCTGGGTGCAAGATGATGATGAACAGACCGTCCAGTAACCAGAACATTTGACCAACAGCCAACAGTATTGTTAAACTGTCCTTGGGTAAGGCGTTGGACCACAACCTTCTTACTCTAAATGTCCAAAATGTAAAATGAGTGAAAAGTATTTGCTTTTATAATGAATAAAGGGCCAGAGTGTATATTTTTACGAACAGTGATGAGAAGAGGTGTATTAATTTGAACTCTGTGTGTCCAGAACAGAGATAGGTTTAGGACGTATTTAGCCTAGCTTAGCACAAAGACAGTAAAAACAGGGGAACTTTTATCCTAGCTCCATCAAAGGTTTCTTTTTAAAATCCACCTTCCAACGACAGAAAAAGCTGTCTGGTTTACATGTTGTATCTCATTTATTGAACGGGTAAAAAACAGAAATGTAAAAAAGAGGCATTTTGTGACTGGCTTGCTAGCTAACAAGAAAGACATGGCCAACAGATAAAACTGATCTTCTCATCTGACTCTGGGGAAGTCGACAGTTTCCTTTGCTAACCAGGAGAACACATCAATGTAAAGAAGAAAGCAAACTGAGGACATTGATAAATTGGTTGGTACATACAGTAACAGATGGTTTAAACAGGTTTTTTTCCTCCAGTGTGTTTCTAACTGTCCCTTCTGATCTGATCTGATCTGATCTGATCTGTCGTGAAAGCTTTTTAAACAGGACACTCAAAACACACAGAAAAGCATAAAGGCACAGACATTTCAGATGTTTATGTGAATCAAACAGTCTTATTGTTTAAGTGGAAGCCAAAGTCACTGCTGCAATATCTGTACATTGTGCAACAATAGATCATTATCTCACAAGGAGCCTGTTATCGTGGTTTCTGCTCTATTCACAAGTTCAGATGGCTGCTTACTGTTTACTGCATTTTAAAACTTGGTTTTACTTATTTATTGTTTCACATTTCATTTGTCTTTTTGTTGTAAGTTTGGTGTTGAGGTGGCATTAAAGTTATACTGTAACGTTAACTATAAGTCATGAATTTGTTTGAACACATTTTGGGTTTTTTTCTTTCTCCTTAGTGACTCGTCTGTTTCTGCGGGTCAACTGACAGTTTCCCATTATCAACTGTAAAGCCATGTAACACATATTTAAGACTTTTTTATATTACATTATTTAAGATTTTACAAGATTCTCTTTTTACGAGTCAGACTGGAAAAAAGTTAGCCGCAGACAACATTTCTAAGCAACTCATGGAGCTAACATTAGCTTAATTAACTAGCTAGCAACAGTTTTCATTTCAGCCGGTAAATGCTTTTGTCTACCTCTGTCAGAAATCAAGGACACATTGTTTGAAAAATTACTATTAATTTCAAGTGGTAAATCTCCCACAGTTATCATTACTGCATATACATGTGAAAATAGCTTGACCGGTGGTGTCAGTGCACTGGATCTCAAACTTGTCATAGCCTTAAAAGCCAAGGTAAAAGTGTGCATACCTTTTCTGAATGGCCATACTTGAAGGTGAGGCGAAAAGCCAGCTGTCACAGATAGTGGTGAGAAGCCATGAATCGTAGAAATGGAGATAATGATTGACACTTTCAGACAGTCTCTCCTTGAATGCATTTTGTGCTTAGTTTTACAGGTGAAAAATTACAGGCACAAGGATGATAAGTGCATAAAGTGGCTGTGATTAAGGTGTTTTCACATTAAGATAATTTGTCAAGTTTCTGTCGCCATAAATCTTGCATGCTTAAAAAATGTATTCTCTTCCATTACCAATATACCCCTTAATATACCCACTTTGGCATCAGTTAAGGAAAAATTTTGTTCAGGCTTTGCCTCATCACATACAAAATTTGAAGGGCTATATCTCCCACACAGTTCTTTCTATATTGATGTAAACCTTCTCAAATTAAGGCTGAGACTTTGCACTTTAATGTAGTATCCATTACTTTATTTCATATTAAATGTGCTGAAGCACAGAGCTTGAATAACAAAAACTGTGGACTGTCCAAATTCTTGCTCTCTGGACTGTATGTGGTTTGAAATGTTACAGAAGAAGTAAGTATGCTGACTCATCTGACAAAAAGAAAACCCAACAATCACTCAGTGTGATGCAAGAGTGACTTTTTAAAAACATCTATTTCTAACTAGTTTACTCTGAAACACACCATGGCGTACAAGTTTTGAAAAGACGGGACATGTAATGTACAATATTTTTGATAATTGATTAATTGTTTAAAGTCATCTATGAAGCACAAATGGAAAATTGCTCTCTACTGGCTGGAACATGCTTCTTTGTCCACACGTAAGCCAGTGTGAACCGTTGTTTGTTCAGAGGTGTGTGTGGCTGTTTTATACTTTTTACAGATCTACACAACCATGTTGTTAAGATTTAGGAGAGCCCAACTGATGCTGGGATTTTGAGTCTGATACCAATATCTGTATTCCAGAGTTTAAAAGAAAAACAGACAATATATCAACTGATTTTCATTTTTCATTTTTGATCAGGATGCCTTGAATTAATAATTTGGGGATTTTGGAGGGAAATGTGCTTATTCACTTTCATTTACTTTCTGAGAATGCAATGAGTAGATCAATATCCATCTTCTGTCTATACAGTTCAGGAGTGGTTAGCATATCTTAGCATCAAAACTAGAAGCAGGGGGAAGCAGCTGGCCTGGATCTGTCCAAAGTTCAAACATACACCTACACACACATCTAAAGCTCACTAATGAACTAGCTTGCATATGTTCAATTCGTACACAAAAAGAAATGTAAAAATAATTTTACATAACACAAAATAAGTTTTATGAGTTACATGTTGGAACTCTTTCTTGACAAAGACTAGTGTGTCCATCTGCCCAGCGTCGCTGGTTATTGGGCAGGTTGCCAGATATGGTTGGTGTGTTTTACTGTTCCGTACTTAAAGCAGAGACATGAAATTGATATGATTTTCATCTCAATCTTGGAAAAAAAAGCAATTAAACTAATTTCACATGTTGAACATATCAGCCAGTTTTAGTGCATAAACCTTGAGCTTTGGTGACCAACAATTACTCATAACACCCTTAAGAACCCACAAAGCCAGTATATTTTTGCTGAAGTCTAATGTAATTCCAGCTTCAATCAACAGCTGCAGCATGTTGCTGAAGTTCTCTCGGGCAAATAAATATAACTGTAGAATTACATTGATTTCCATGTTAATCATGTGAGATAATAAAAATGTTTTTAGACAACCATGCATCTACTCTGGGTTTAAAGGATAGGTTCACATTTTTTCTAGTCTGTCTTAAAACAATAGTCAGATGCCTATATGTTCATTGACACAGTTTTTGCTTGCTGTAATCATTCCTCTTGTTCATTCTGGCCATGAAGAGATCACTTCCTAATGAGCCTCAAATGTAAGTGATACTAGCCCAAATCTACAGTCCTTGTTCTGTGCAAAAATGTGTTTCATCTGTTCATACTAGTTCATCTGAAGCTAGTATGAGGCTTCAGCAGTCTGAATTACATAAATCAAGGTAATATATTACAAAGTTACAGTCTTTTTAGTATGAAATTCCCTTAATTTTATGCTCAGTGAAGTCAAAGTGAACCAGACCAGAAAAGCATGTAGGATTTGGTTTGTGATACAGGCTCCTGAAAGTGAACCATGCTGGAAAGAAAACAAAACACGCCATGTCAGGTTTTCCATTAACAATAAAAATTATTAACATACATTTTTAAAACATACAAAAACAAATACAAGGCAGAAGGATGATAGAAGGCCCATGTCATTCCAACATCAACAACAATAATCTGTTATCATTATAATAGCAAAATGGACTGACTGAATTGGACATAACCTCGCTGCAAACCAAGTCTTTGTAAACAACACGTTATTTCGTTAACTAATTAAAATAGTGCCTGTTGAGATGATAACAATCATACTTCTCTTTAATGAAAACAAAACAGATACACAAGTGCAGAAGACCTACAGATCTCTGGGAGTCTGTTTTTCTTTTTTTTGTGCAGTTATAGTAAGAGCTGTAATCTGCCTCGGCAACTAACTACATCACAGGAAGAACACAGACTGAAGGTTTTACATACACAACTCTGTTCTGTACATGTACTCAGCCAAGCCATCTGATTGGTTGAAGTTATATGTCCCCCATAATGAACACCTCATTAACCTTTACTGGTTTCTTTTTCTGTTTTCTGTTCTCTATCGTCTGTGAGGAAAATCACCAGTAACTGTTGCATTAGTGCAATCCATCTTTTTTTTTTAACCCCCCAAAACTTGACATATACTGACATTCACAACTGAACAGTCTCAATTACAAACGAATATCTTTGTGCAATTGAAAATATTGTCCAGTTTTCCTGATTTGTTTACAGATGCAAACAAAGTTTTATCATCAGAAAAAAATAATCTCTCAAACTGTCGTCATTTTCAACATTCTTTTGCTCTGATAAAGGCTCTTTTTACTAATCTAAAAATGCAGCTGGCTGATGAAACACTTACAGAGGCAACTTCATTTGAGATATCAGTCACTGGCTAGTAAAAAAAAGCTTAATTCTAACCTGACAGTATATTCAAATTGCAAATTTCGCTAAAATACTGTACCTATAGTTATAAGTTCAAATCAAAACAGCCTTTATGGAAAACCTTCAGTCTCCAGTAAATCCAAATAAATTGAAACATACATTTGTGGAAAAGGAAATCTAAACCTTCACTGGTTGTTAATCTCTTCATATACTTAACACAACAGACTGTGTCCTCTCTTACTGCATACATGCTGTGGAACAGGCCGGATCCTCTCATGGGCGTCTGACGGAAACTTTTCTCATTCTTTAGACGGCCAGAAGGAAATCTGACCTACACCACGAGGAGTCTGTAATTTTTTTGTTTTGTGTGTTAATACAAACTGGGATACTTTTATTCAATAATAATTTAATCAGTCAAGTAAGTGAACTAGAATCAGGCTTTCAACACTTTACCTCTTGAAAAAGTGTCTCACTGGTGCCTTTGAAACTGAAAACCTCACTGTTACTTTATTGTAGTACAACAGCAGATTTGTTTATCTTGTCAACACACTCATGAACTGTCCAGGAAATGTTCTTCTTATCTCTTCTCCCGGAATTTAAGGTGCATTAAACCACATTTTCCACTCCTTAAAGACTTTCCAATTATTTCTGCGAATTGTGACATTTAAAAATGCATCACTGTTTTTCGAATGAGTCCAAACAAAGGAGGAACCGAAGAAATTGCAGATCCAGGTGTTTGTCCAACTGTAACAAACTATTTAACATTAAAAACAAACTGCCAAGGACAGAAAGAGCTTTGGCCAAGTTTTAGTTTCATTTCTCTGTCGCTTAACTCCTTCATTGACACTTTAGAAAAGACAACACGAGAGCAAATCCAAAGGCTTTAGTGAAATCACGAGAAAAAGCTGTCCAAAAGTCTTTAACATCAAACAACTTCACAACAGGAAGCGGTTTTGGCAATGATGAAAGCAAAAAGAAAAAAAAGCCCCCATTTTTTTTTGAGCGCAGTTTTTAACTGCAGATGATTCCAGAGGAGTCCTAGAACCTCTTCATGAATATTCAGTTGAAGGTGGAGCGAAATGGAGCCTGTGGAAGTAACACACTATAATGAAGAAATCGGTCTTGTTTTGTTCTGTACAACAATTGGAGGAACAGAAATCCCACTTCAATCAACCTCCAATTGGGTTTCTGGAATTCCTAAAGACAATTTTTATACTTTCAATGGATTAGGGTTTTATTTTTTATTATTGTTTTTCCCCCGCAAGTTTTATAAAGTCTCTTGAGTCCAACTTAGTGGTTTCTTTTGTTTCCTGTTTTATGGATCTCAGTTATATGGAAGCCCATTTCCACTAGGAAAAGAAAAAAATACATGTCATATTAGGAATGGCAAACATATTATACTCATAATGAGTCAAAATCAAAGTTAAGTTAATTTCTATGGTCAAAATTATGATATAAGTAAAGATTTTGCCTTGCTAAGTCAAAATTGTAAGATTTACTAAGTCAAAACTGTGAGATAGTGTGTATAATTTTTTAAAGCCAAAATTATGACAGGAGTTAACATTTTGACATACTAATGCAAAATTACGCATAAAGTATTTTAGAAGTCACATAAATATTTCAATATAAATAAAATTACTTTATTTTATAAATAAAATTAAATATTAAAAACAAAATTTGTATCATTTACCGAGTAAAATTAAAGGATTTTTAAAGGACCAGTGTGTAAGATTTATGGGGCTCTAGTGGCAGAAATGGAATATAATATTCATAAGTATGTTTTAATTAGTGTATAATCCCATGAAAATAAAAATCACTGTGTTTTCGTTTAGAATGAGCCCTTTATATCTACATAGGGAGTGGGTCCTTTTCCACGGAGCCCACCATGTTGCACTACCATGTTTCTACAGTAGCCCAGAACGGACAAACCAAACACTGGTTCTAGTTTTTTGGAAGTTTCATGGCCACCGTAGGTTCTCCTACACACTTGGAAGGGGAGGGTGAAGGGAGGGGTATTCAATTGATTGCAATCAGCAACCTCAACACTAGATGCCACAGCTGGTCCTTTAAGTCAAAATCACAATACGAAGTTACTTACAAAGACAAAATGATGAGATTTATTGTCAAAATTATAAAATATGATGTCAAAATGACAAGATAGTGCATTAAAATTTAGTACAAACTTTGACTTGCTAAATCATAATTATGACATCTAAGTCAAAATTATGAGATAATGAGTAAAATTATTTTGGACTTGGTATCTAACCATAATGACTTAGTGCTGTGTGCCGGAACTGTGCCAGAAATAAGTATTTTTGTTTTTAATCATTCCTAACTATCCATTCTTTCTTTTAGTGGCAAAAATGGGCTTCCATCAAGGTGAGGCCAGTCCGTACTGTATGTGAAAGATAAGAAGGATTAAAGAGATCATCAAGAACACTGTGCTGTGTTGTTTGTTCCTGTCTTTAAAAGTCCTGGAAACACAAGCTCATTTTCCATTGTGATTGCAATTGTTTGTTTTTACGGTCTGAAAATTCTGTTTCTAATAATCATCTTTTTTGACTCACAGATTTCAATTGGAGCCCCTTCCACCAACTAGCTCCAAACTACACCTCTTTGCTGGGAGTCTGTCCATTTTTCTGTGGCCAGAAGGGTTGGTTGACGTAGCATTAAATTTGCTGGCAGCTATCAGTGCAGTGTGCAGATCTTTTGTCTGACTTAGTTGACATAGAAAATATGACAAGAAATCTTTTGGCAAACTTTCAGTTTTCCCATGTTTCAACACTGCCAGCTAATCCAGAAATCCATCTATGGAAATCAATTAAGTTTTCTAGGAGTACAATGACCAGATTTCCTCATATTGTTTCCTTGTTTTTTAGCATAGAGGGGTTGTTGGTAATCTCTAATTAGCATTGCTGTATCCCACAAATCACCAAGACCAAAACTTTTCTCTGCAACAAGCACTCTGGATGAAATCAGACACTGAAAACCAGCATATGTATCTGATCACCAGAGTGAATTAATTTTGAAGAGTCTTTGAAGAGTTTGGTCTAAGGAGGTTTTGAGAAATCATGAAAGGATATTTAGGGGGCATTGTTCTGAATGTGAGATTGTCTGTCTCACTTCAACATAAAGTTGTATCCTTTCGAAATCCTTTTCTAGAGTTAAACAGAATTTCAGACGAATTTGTTGACTTGTGCTGTCCCTCGGGGTGTTTTCAGAAAAGTATTCAGGAGCTTCAGAAGGTTTTGGACCTTGTAAAACCAATGCCATTTTTTTCTATTGTAAGAGTTGGGTCAAAGAAGGTCATATATGAGGTTCTTCAACTTCACCAACCAGTTTTTTCCCATCTTTAACCTTTGCGGACCAAAAAACAAGCCCATCATCCAGAAGTATCGATCCTGTGTTTCTCTGTAGTGAGAATTTCTTTTTTTTAAGTCTTGATTCTTGTCTTTGATGGTCTGAGGAACAAGTGCTTCAGATGTTTCAACATGTGTTGCATTTTGTTTCTGTCCTGGGGGAGGGGCTCAGGATGTCAGCAAAATCTTACGAAGTTTTGACCAGATCGTAGACATAAATGAGGAAGTCATCGTCGAACTTGATGAAGTAGACGGAGGGCTTGGCCTCCACCTGGTGGATGACCATGCCTGTTCGCTTGCCCCCGTCCTCTTTGGCGTACTCGACCTGTTTCCCCACCAGACTGTCCACCACTTCGCCAGGCTCCCTCTCTGCCGGGACGCTGTCATCTACAGAAAGATGAAGTGAGAGATGTTTGCTCTTATTGGTATTAACATCCTCATGCTTACCTGTTTTTTTTTTCTTTTTGTCAAACACAGAAAAAAAATGTATCTGACAAATTAAAAAAAAGATATATAATATTTTGGAAAATACCTGTTTGATCTTATTCATCTCTGTGTAAGATAGCAATCACAAACAAAATGAGTAACCTAAAAAGTAATGTATTTGTAAATTTCCAACATGCAGTATAAGCACAGTAAGAAAAACTGTTAACTGTTGTCCTAGAGTGTCTGTCCTGCCAATCCAAATCAACACAAAATAAAAATAAAAAAATAAAAAATTAAAGTGAATATAAATGTAATCCCTACCCAGATATAATCTATATACTCAAGACACATAAAGGGACAAGGTGGTTTCAGGTAGGTTGCTCTTTAAAATCTCCACCTGTTTAAATAAAGGTTGAATAAAATAATTTCACTCACTGGAGTCAGGCATAATGCGAAGGTCTCCCTCTTTGTAGTCGTCCAGCAGCTGGTACATATATAGGACAGGGTCTTTCTCGTACGTAATGTAAAACCAGGTGGTCATGATGGGAGCCCGGGCCAGCACCATCCCCCTCCACTCCTCCTTCGGACCCTCCTCTGTCTCAAACATGTGCTCCACCGCTTTACCAATCATGGTGTCCGCCAGGTTGACATCTGTCAGACGGGATTTAGCTGCCGGGATAAAAATTCAAAATAAGACAAGAGTCACTTTCCAGACAGTTATTTATACATTTTAGAAAAAAAATACCACAGCCATATTTGCAGCCCTGTGATGCTGTGATTAATGTTTGTCCTGACGGTGGCGCCACAGGAAAATCTCAGACTCAGCTTGTCAGACAACTTTACACTGCCAAACACTGCTCAGTTTTAATCATTGTAACCTGGACTTAGTCAGCCTCAGCTGTACTTTGAGCTTAATGCTCATCTCAGCATGTTGGCATACTAATGCTAGCACATTAGTATGTCAACATGCCTACAGTTATCTATTAAATGTTATCATGCTGACTTTTAGCATGTAACATAGCATTTTAATATGCTAATATACTACCTATTAGCAGGACATTAATTAAAAACTGTTAGCATGTTATGTTATGATGCCAAAATTAACATACTACTATGCTAAATTAAATGTTAGCATATTACACTAACATGCTGAACGTTAGCATGGTATCACGTTTTGCCAACATTAACATGCAAATTTATTAAATACTAGCAATACTGCACTATAAGTTAGCATGTTTTGTTTGCAAAATGCAAAATTAACATGTTAATATACTAAACATTTCCATGTTAGACATGCTTAATGTGAGTATGTATCCTTTTATGCCAATATTATTATTAGTAGAAAACATTAGCATGTTACAATGACATGCTAGCATAAGTTCTGCTAACATTAACCGGCTACTGCAGTAAACATTAGTATCTTACACTATGCTAAATGCTAGCATGTTATGTTTTGCCTACAGCAGTGTAATGTGTTAAATAAATGCAATAACATTTACATTTTTGCTGGTAGGAAATGTTCAAAAATCTTTATTGTTTTGTTTTCAAGTTGCAAAACTGTAAGAATAAATACTTGCTTCCTAAAACTAGTAAACTAATTGTGCAGCCCTCTTCTTACCCAGTCTGTCAGGGAGCACCTCCAGCCCCTGAACCCTCTCGTCTTTATGGAGCTCCAGACCGTAAACACAGTCAAAACCATCATATTTTATCAGATAGAGAGACGGGTTCACTGGCACCTGGTGGACACACATAAGTTTGAAAAAGTTTTGGTTCTCCATCGTTTTTGTGCTTCTATCCACATATTGTCAGTCCACAGTAATCAACAGTAATACACATCTTGGTTTGCTGGAGGCAAGCAGCAGTGATGGTGTATGCAGACAGAATGAGCACTTTATTTTTAATATGCATTGACAAGTGTTAGGAATAGGTGATAGACATATGAATGGACTTTATATGGAACGACTTCTGTGCCTGCCGGAGCTGCCGCACAGCTCAATTAGATCCTAATTCAGTCAGTAACTACTCAACTCTCTAGTTACCTGGTCGAGCACAGTTCCTTTCCAGATCACGTGTCCTCCTCCTTCCTTCCACACATGTTGGATCCTGCAGCCGACGATGTTGCGTCGTGGCTGTGACAGAACTTTCGTGGTTGGACCCAGACTGCTCTTATGTTTTCTTTCAGGAGACATGAAACAACAAAGTCAACATTAACTGCTATGAGATAGTGTATAGTGTTTGTACTTTGAGTTGAATGTGTTGAATGCCCTACAGTGGAACATCTTTTTTAATGTCATGTTTCCTGCTCCAGGAAATTTGAGGACAATTATTTTTTCCATGACAAATATAAATGAGCTGCAAATGGTTTTAACTCACTTATGGGGATTCTTTTTCTTCATCATATTTGCAGAAACACCTGCCTGCCCTGAGTTGAAAAATAAATCACAGCACATTCATAAAACACTGCCATCCACAAATTACAAATTACGGTTTTATGTGTTTTAGCCCATTACATATATATCTTGGTAAAAAAAAATCTTCCAGAGAACTGAAACCTGCTCCTGATTCAATAACCCATCACAATCAATGTTGAGTCAACTTTATTTTTCTGTTATTATTGTGCAGTAATACAGTTATGAGTTGGGACTGTAATGAATGTGTTCATGGACGATCTAACATCCAAATTTTTGAGAGTCAGCTCCTGAAATTCATTGCATTGACAAGCTCTGTTGTGCGAAAAATCAATCTAGGAGACAAACAATAATCCTGCTGTATGCTGTATCCTTGAACTCATCAACAGGGTTTTCCAGGATTTTTCCAAAACAAAATAAAAGTTGACCCAACACAGACTGGGTTATCTCTTTGCAGCTTGTTTCAAATCTCTGCAAGCTGCAAGCTACTATTTTTTATAGTTATTTGTTCTTAATTAGGCATCTATAGGCTTGCTCCAAAGGTCATTTCATTATACTTGTACAGTGACTATTAAGTTATTTTATCTTATCTAACTAGCACCATGAAGTGTCTGCGTGTTTAATTTTAATAGCTGTGTGTTTCCTGGCAGAGAGAGTGACCTCTGACCTGTATCAGCTGTGTCTCTGTGTCCCGGAGGGCTCTTCATTCATCTGGAGGCAGGGAGGCAGCCAGGCTGCCCAGCCACACAGCTACAACACAAACCTGTCCAGGGCTGAAACAACAGGAGGAGAAAGACAAAAACACATTATCGCCAGTGAGGAATTACAGAATGACTACCAGTGACAACTTGCAGCCAAAATGTCCAAAGATCCATACACCATCCTGCTGGGCTCGGATCAGATCATCTATGAACTTTATTGACATCTACTGGTGACAAGCAGGAATTACAACAACAACAACAGACCTCATGTAGTGTCTGACAACTGTTGCCTAGGCTGACAAAGATCAACATGGCATATGATGTTGGCTGCTCTTCCCCAGTCATGACTAACTGGGTCACAAACATTCAGTGTGATGTTAAATATCATGACGTTGGTGACTGATGTTGATTTGTCTAAGTTGCATGCTGGAAATTTTACATTATCAAATCAGTTTGGTGACCAAAAAATCTACTCAGAGGAATATTTTGGGGAATTCTCTTGTTTGGTATACATCTAGGACGTGTTTAGCCTAGCTTAGCACAAAGACTGAAAGCCAGGGGAAACTGCTAGCCTACCTCCATCAAAAGTGACACCACTCCTGTCAGATTTATAATTCTTGTGTAGAAACCCTTTGCTACACACTTTTCAGTACGATTAGATATTGAACCTCAATTCTTCTTTGGTACCAACTGAAACGTATCCATAGCACTACTGAAAGCCAGGTCAAGGAGTGAAAGCTGGCATCAAATGTCTGGTCAGACTTTTTTTTTATTGTTTACTTATTCTTCATTCAGACAGTTTCCAATTTAAGTAATAATTTTGCCAATTTAACTGTATTTTATTTAGTCAATGTTCTTGTGTACAGCTGCTTGTGTTTAGACAACATGTAACATTTGAGAACTGGCAAGCTAACATGCCTTACAGTTAGCATGTTAACATACATGTAAAATACTGCTGAATGTTCTCATGCAGACTTTTGCCATGTAATATTAAGCATGTTAGCATACTAATATACTAACCATTAGCATGTTACACTACCATGCTAAATGTTGCATGTTATTATAGTCTGCCAACATTAACATGCCAATATACAAAACATTAGCATGTTACTATCATGCTAAATGTAAAAAAGTAAAGTTTGGTATTAGTACCAACCTGGTGAACATCAACAACAAATTACAATGGCAATGGGTTAATTAGTGATAAGTTAATTTAATATTTGATGATACTAAAAAGGCACTCAGTGTTGCTCAGTCTGGCTGTGACCGAAATCACTCCTTACTATATAGTGCACGACATTTACCCTTTGCCATTTCATTTGAGAGTCTGAATGCTGATATATCCACTATTCCACAATGGAACAAAAAAAGTAGTGTCCATGCTAACAATCCCACAATGCAATACTCCACATTTTTTAGACATGAAAATAGCCATCATGCAACTCTACAGCTGATGGTGATGACGCAAAATGATGATGATTAGAAAGTGTCCAAAGTCGTGATTTGCTGCTCACTATTTTGAGTGAACTATTTAGTGTCTGTTATATAGGGAGTAGTGAATAAGTGGATAAGGGAATGATTTCGGACACAGCCTCTGTGTCTATCCATTGCTAAATTTAAACTACAACAGATGACTGCAGGTTTGGTATTATTTACCCCGTCTCCAGTATATAGCAGTGTTGAGATGTTTAGCAGTTTTCTGGGTTTTCAGGCTTCAGGCTTCAAGGCTTTAAACACATAGTTATTACTTTAACAAAACTGCCAGACGATCACACAGTCATGGTTATGTTTTTATATGACGGTGTCTTTCAGTGACTGATAACAGGAGAATAACTTTAAAATTATAGATGCAACAATGACAACTGAGAGAACTCAATTCGCTGAGGAAGACCATGAGATGCAGTTGAAAGCCCTGGAAAAGCTAGTATTTAGAGCTTGGGTTAAGACGTTTTTTGGTCAAAGTAAATCTCTTATCAAACCATTCTGGTTGGTAATCTGGTTGTGAACAGCAGGGGGCAACATGATGCGTGTCAGCTACAGTCAGCCAGTCTGCTTATATATAGTCAATGGCTCTGACAGTGAGGGTCTCTGATGCATTTTGATTGTGTAGCCTCTGGTTGACATTTCTGCCCTGAACTCTGACTGCAGGCTGCATTAGTCGTCATTAGGAAAGAGACCCTCTGTGTATTATTAATCACAGCAGCGCTTTGGAATAAAGCTTCACTCAACACCTCAGCACTGTTTAAGCCAGCACATCCAGGAGGTGGGTGTTAAATGCCTACCTCATTGGTACTTCAGATTACTTACTGATTGAGGGAAATGTGTTACTGACTGTCTATCCCTGTTGGACTATGACTGGTTAGTGGATCGACTGAAAATAAAGCTGTATTATGGGACATGTAGTATCCAGTGTTTTTGCAGCTTAGCCCATAAAATAGTCAAAAAGTCAGGATGTCTTGGCCTCTGCTGCTTCCTTGATAGCCTACTACAAATCGTTGACAATAAAGGGCAGCCCTACTACTTGCTGTCACTTGTTATGGAGGAAACGATTCATCAGTTAAAAAAAAATAAAAAATCAACAGCCTACTCACATGAAAATGAAAATAATGTGAACTTTTACTGAATATAAAATGTGAAATCTACACCAGCTAGTAACAATTTTGTTAAAAAAAAAAAAAAAAACATAAAATGTGGATTGGTGGGGGAGGAAGATAGCAGTGTCAGATGAGCCTGAAGTGGATCAGCCTCCGAAAGGTTTCATGTCCTGAACATAAGACTTTAATTATTGATCAGTGGAGCTTGTGAGGAAGGCTTGCAGTGTATATTTATCTGCAGGCAGGCTGTCATGTAACACATTTGACCCTCTAACAGTTCACTGTAACCTTCAATGTCTGCTCTGCTCAAGACCTTTACCCCACCATAAAATCTTCAACTACACTTACTGAAGGAAAACTGAAAATAAAAAAATACTTTGTGGAAAAACTCAAACAGAGCTAGTTTTATTGACGGATCCACAGATGTTTGTTTGTTTGCCCAGTATCTGGTATCAGAGCAGCTGTGGTGGGTTTGTCTGACCTCTCAGTGATGATATGAAAGGTTATATCACATGAAAACAGACATAAGTTCATACTCTCTACACCAAACAGAAATAGAGTTCTGACCAGGCCTTAAACTGAGACCCAACCCCTGCATGTACCCACATCCTTAAGACCAAACCTGACTGAGCCGAGCTGGCATTAAGCCCAAATTAAACAACACAAATTTGGCTTTCTGCCCAACCTGAGGCCATATTTTCGCTTTAAGTCTTTCACTGCTGACTGTTAGCTCACCAACCAAATGCAACACATTGGTTAGTACAGTCAAAGGGTGAAAAGGGGAAATTTCTTAATGAAATGAATTTCAAAATAACCAAACATGAACCTGACCTGAGCACAAACTCTCATGCAACAAAACTGCTACCTGAAACTCAATACTTTGTTTGGACACGTCGGATTCAGTTCAAGTAGAAAAATTCTATATTGAAAAGATATTTTTAATCATTGTCCACATGGACCAATAAAACAATGTATTTGCCAACTCAGAGTTTTGACAAAACAGAATTATGCTGAAATGATTAGTCGATTGATCAATTAGTCTATCAAAAAAAAAAGAGAAAATCAACTGGCAACTATGTCAATTGGTGATTTATCATTGTTTTATGCTAAAAATGTATTGTTTCCACCTTCTTCAAAGGGAATATTTGCTGGTTTTCAATCTATCTAATATTTTGATTTATGACTGAAAACTTGCTTTAAGTTTAGCAGTAATTTGCACCAGTTAGTCATTAAACTAAGATGGTGGACATGGTAAACATTATCATATTATTATATATTATGCCATTATACAGCCTGACAGGGCCGCTAGCGAGGCTGTAGACTCTTCATCTTGCTTTCAATTCTCAAATACTGAGATCAGTATCGGCCTCTAAAAATTCAGAATCAGTCCAACTAGTAACAATCCCTTATTTCAGTTTATACAACAAATACTTTTGAGTAAAATCTGATGTAGTCTTACCTACAGAGGAAAGTAACTACCAGAAACATAAGAGACATTTAGCAGTGTTTGGCTACAGCTGGTGGTGATTTCCCTCCCGTTGCCCTGAGCAACGCATGATTAGTCATCTGTTGTCATGAGGGGCCAAGCAGTGCTGGACAGGAACGACTCAACGTCATTCTGCCCAGCACCTAACTTCAATATACTGAAACCAGAGAGGTTGAGCCCAGACACACACACACACACTGTACTGGAACTGTAAGGATCTCCTGAGTGAAAAACCTACTAAACACTGAACATTTCACTCTGTTCTCAGCCAAAACATCTGGATCACATCAAGTCCCAGTACTGCACAAACCAAGACATTCATTTCAGCTCCGTGATTCCACAAGTAAAAAGAAGCGGTCGAACGATTACTCGGGCTGACATCTGGCATTTTTAGATGATCAGCAT
Organism: Thunnus maccoyii; assembly: GCF_910596095.1. Classification (NCBI taxonomy): domain Eukaryota; kingdom Metazoa; phylum Chordata; class Actinopteri; order Scombriformes; family Scombridae; genus Thunnus; species Thunnus maccoyii. The sequence continues at coordinate 3,676,083 of NC_056551.1, forward strand.
CAGTTGGTGACTGCGCTCATGAGGCCAATAAACAAGACCGCTAGAGGGCTTTTAATTTGAAACAGATATAGGAAGTGGCGGCATTTGGCCAAGCAATGGTGTAACTTCATCACTCAGTCAGTCCCCATCAGTCAGTCAGTCAGTCCTGGACTTTGGTGTTTATAGGACTGGCCCTGCTGTTGCAGTCCAGCCAAAAAAATGTCTGCAGACACATCTGTTGGCAGCCTTACAGAGTTGCAAAGTTTACTTTTTTGATTACTTGTGGACATTTTTTAAATTTAAAATAACAAGTAGAGTGCAGATCTACATAAGCAAACAGAGACCAGGCAAATTTTTAATTTTCAAATATTTTTTTAAGTGAATATTACATTAGTGTTAAATAAATGTTCATTGGGACCAAAAAAAGAGATGCTACTGGGTTCTACTGTGTGCACCAGCATTGTTTATTTATTTTTTATTTATTTATTTATGTAGGTATGAAAATTTTCATTCTCTCTCAGAAGCAGGGAGATGCTATCTGCTGATAAATGTTGTTGTTAGGTGCACTGAAACTGTTTATTTTTCATTCATAAGTTGTTGTTTGTTTGTTTGGGTTTTTTTGTTTTTTTTACAAAGTTTAGTCTTTTGATTACCTGTGGACATTTATTTAGTTGACAGATGTTTTTTTAATTTAAAATAAGTGCACTGCAGACAGAGCGCAGATCTACTTCAGCAAACAGAGACAATGCAGTGTGAGAGAGATTTAAAGTGGTTATTTGATTTGTTTCTTATGTATATTATATATGTTTCATATGTTGTTTTCAAACTAAGGGCTCAATGTTTATTCTCAATTTGGATCATGAGGTACCTATTATTTTTGTATTTGGACATTTGTATAATTGTTATTGATTGTGTAATGTATTGTACAACTGCTTCTACAAGTAACAATGTTTGATGCTCTTTCATGTCTTTGTGTTCTTGAGTGAGAAACATTTCCACGTCAGCAGACAATTATATTAGTGTTAAATAAATGTTCATTTAAGTTCAGAAATTTGGTGTCTCATTTGTTATTATTATTAAATGGTTGTATTTCATCACATGCAAAAAAACCCAACATGATATTGGCTCTGCCATCGACTGCCCTGCTCTCTAAATATCTGCATCGGCCATCGATAAACCCATGATGGTCCACCACTAGTAAAAAGTTTTCACACACACACACACACACACACACACACACACACACACACACACACATCTTTAAAGTTATAATACTTAGTAATACTGTATTAAAAAAAGAAAACTTCAGTGTTTACATCCCAGCTTGTTTTCTCTGAGATAACAGTCAAGTAGAAACTTGATTAAAAAACACTTGCCTGAAGCATCGTTTCAGGGTTTAAATTCAGCCTGTTGAAAACAATCTTGCAGTAATGATTAGTTCACTGTACAACAGAGCTCATGTGCATGGCAGAAATTTAAATTATTTGACATAAAACTACAAGTAAACTGAAAGCTAGCAAACTGAAACAATAAGACAATCAACAAAATCTTAACATTTTCTATTGTCTTCTGTAGAATTTGAGGTGAGCCCGAGCAATAAAGTGCTACTAAGTGGCAAGAAATGTCAATACAGAGATATCCTTATTAGAAATATTTATGTTATCTGTGACCAATATATATCATTACCAGCTTTTTTCATCCTTTACGCAACTATTTCTATCACTTTTCATGTGTACGAGTGAGTCCAACACAATAAATGCCTTCTGAGAGAGATCGTCTGAAAATGTGCACTGGTATCCCCACACTGAAACAATTATCACCTCTCATCCTTTGCTATGACGACCTGCTTTTCACCTCGCCTTCAAGCATTGTTCGTTTGGAACAGCTACAAACACGTTGTGCAAACTAGTTCTTTTCAAGCATAATCCAGCCTGTTGACTCAAGGGACCGTTACAACCTCCAACCCTAGGGTCACATGACTGACAGAGACAAACGAAGAAATACGCAACTACTTTTTGTTAGCCTTACAAGGTAATAAAAAAGTAACATATCTGCACATTGTAGCAATCCCTCGAGAGACTCCAGAGAGGAGAGGACTGGTAACATATGTGTTGACGTCATCAAGAAGGGGGGGGTTTCAAGAATGGCAAGTCAAATGATCATCCAAACACTCTCAATTCGCTCAATTTCCTAACAACAAAAGTACAACCGCTGCATCTCTTATTGTAAAAATAATCTTAATTTTGAGTTATTCCCAATGTGTTTTTAATGCTCTGAGCACTCTAAATAAAACCCCATTAATTTCCATGTATTGGAGTAGTGGCGGATATGTGTAAATCTGGTTCAATGAAAAACAAAACTATGAGATGCCACTAATGCTGTTTTTCCATTACCAAGACTTAATGCACCATAGCCTGGATCATCCAGTCCTGAACCTTTGAGGACTTGCAGGGCAAAGGTGGTTGGCTCTGCATTTCCGTTGTATCTTAAAAACCAAGAAGGACTGGGACTACGTCATTGAAAAGGCGACCTCGCTTTGCACACATGTAATTGATAAGGTCATGAAAAGGACGTTGTCAATTGTCCAGAATGTGCTCTCCATTGTTCTTCGTTACGATAAATTTTAAATCTTCGCTAATATACACAGAAGCAGAATGGTGGTTACTGCTATGTTGTTGTGTTTGTTGAAGCTGAGATGTCGTGGCACATCTGCTTGACCAATCACAAGTAACAGCCATGAAAGCCAAGCCCGTTCCCCATCAGTACCTGGACTTTGATTTAGTTGCACCTCCTGAAGGGTGCCGACATTTAGCTCCCAGAATGTGGACGAAACAACAAAACAACAGGACAACAGCTAGAGGTTCTGTTACGGGTCCCTAAGTCCTGGTACTGGAAAAACACCATATGTGTAAGTGGGATAGCATGATTTTATTTGGGTGAACTGAGTCTTTAAATATAAATAACAACTGTGGTGGCAGATTGTCCTCTTAATGTGGGAAGACAGATGTGCTGCAGATGTGTTCAAAATACCTTTTTAGGTTTCCACAAACAGTCTAAAATGTCGAAAAAAATAGACCAAAACACACTACCATAATCTACCCACATCCTAATGTTCTTTGTTGTTCAGTGGGAGATGAGCATCAGCAGGTCAGCAGCTGGTTGCTGTTCAGAGTTCAGGTTGACCTTTGCTTTGATTTGGTTACAAGTTGGAAAAAGGGGCGTAGCTATCAGCAGACTGGAGCATTCAAATCAGCTTACAACAGCTTCAACAAAAAGTGTCAAATGGGCTGTAAATGCTTTCAATACTTTATTTACTGCATTAGATTTAGAAAATGCTGCAAATGCATCAGTGAAAGGCTGTGCCAAACCAGATTCTGTGTTAAAAATAAAGGTTTTTACAGCTTTCAGCCCACAGTTTGACAGTTGTTTCAGACCGTTTCCTTTTGTGTCTTTCCTTTTTTTTCAATCAAAGGTTGGTAGTTTGACCACCACATAGCTAACTGGCTTGGGAAATTAATAAATATACAGTCATCCTCTGCACTGACAAACGACCAAGCAGGTTCTGCAGGGCCAACGTCAGCCATGTTGCTCGCTTATTTCACTCATAATTATTTACATCCCCAGATCAGGAGAAAAGGGGGGCGGGCAGGGGCCCCAGACCAGGGTACTGTCGGGCGGTATTTCTGCAGAAAAGGCAGAAATCTCCCAGACAGAAAGAAAGCAGCAGACTGGGTCTCTGTCTGTCTGCTGCTGCTTCCCCCGCCCCTCCCCCGCCAGACCAACCGTCGGCGGGAGAACGCCACCGATAAAACGAGCGCTCAGTGTGTTGTTCGCGGCTGCTTACCTGCGGGCTGACTAGCTGGCTAACAGACAGGTGCGTGTTTGTTTCTGTCTTACCGTTATTAATTTTTACAAACGGAGGTCGAAGCGGACTGCGGTGGGTATTCTCGCCTTCTGCTGTCTGTCCACAGAGCCCGTTTCGACTTCACAGGAACCAGCAGAGACTCCACAGCCATCTCACCGCGGAGAGTTAAGCAACACGCGACAAAGCAACACACGTCCGGTCGAGCCTTTCACAATAAAAGTGTTACTGACTGAAACAGCTCAGAAAGGATAAAGTGACGAGAGGTGAGAGTACATGTGACAAAATATATTTTATTACATTTAAATAAGAGACCGCTGGGGCCATATGTAAACTAATGTTAGGTTTATGGAAAGGAGCATTTAGAAGCATTAATATTATATCATATCATCTCCTGTCTGCCTTCCCAGTCAGATTCCAATCATTGACATTTTAAATAATTTCAATATTTGAGTACTCTCATTAAATTATTATAGAGTACTCAAGTACTCCCCAAAAAAAACATAACATAAGAATAGGGTCCAAAATGAACACCCAAGCAAAAATATGGGTACGCAAGTTTAACGTTACACAGCTTGCACTGCACATTCATTTGGAAGTATTTCAACAATACTTCCAAACATATATGTTATGACATCCCAATCAAGTACTCAAGTACTCGAGTACTCATGCCCATCCCTATTGTATATAAATATGGATGACATGTCTCCACTACCTACTGCTCCTTTCCAGGTGCTGCCATCTTGCTTGTGTGGCGTCATTTGGAGCCAGAATCTGCGCAGTACAGACAATAAGGGTCTGTCTGCCTACACGACACACCCACTTTACTACATGACACACCCACTTTATTATATGACACACCCACTTTACTACACGACATGCCCACTTCACTACATGACATTGTAATAGCATGTTACATGACACACATCCCTGACCCCTAGAGCTGAAATTATACTTTCTGTGTCCGCAAGGGTCCATGTGACATAAATTTTGTCACCAGAGCGTGTACACGTAAGCTCTGTGCGGACATGCGCATCCCTAATTTGTTGTGACTGGTCTGCAGAGTTACAACGCTGTCTTCCTGTAGACACCAATCTACTGTGCATGTGTGGAACGCGTCCTCCAAGCAGACTCCAGAAAGTAGTATAAACAGAACTATAACGCGTCTGTGGTTTCCGCAGCTGTCCATGTACACATCTGCTCGGGTGTATATCTGTTGCTTAACCTTTACCCTAAACATCTCACTGCTCTTTCCTAAACCTAGTTTTTTAATTTTATTTGACTTTTGTTGTTGTTGTTGTTGTTGTTGTTGTTGTTTGGCTCATGCCCCATCCGCTAAGGGGGCGGGATTTATGACATATACTGCAGCCAGCCACTAGGGGGCAATCAAGATGTTTTGGCTTCACTTTTGGCAGCCCTTATGACGTCTGTCTTTATATACAGTAAATGCTTCCAATACAGTGTTAAGTTAATGTTTGTGCTAGCCTAGTTAAGCACAAAGACTGGAAGCAGGGGAAAACGGTGAACCAAACTCCATCAAAAGCAAATATTTAAACTTTCCAACAACTCCAAAACAGTCTGATTTAAATGTTATATATTGTGAACAGGTGTGTAGATGTGAAACAAGACATACTGTGGTTTTAGCAGCACTTAGCATTGGAGATATTTGTTCATATAACAACCTAATAACACACCAAGCACATAATCTATCATTAGCTAGGAGAAGCTGACACTGGCAATCCCATTAAGAAATGTTTTTCTTCTTTTTAGAGATGAGATCGGGAGAGGTAGTGCAGAGGCAAATATGAAAGGAGTGTAAGAAATGTCATTTTGAATATACAGATGATATCCTTTGAACATTAATGTATTTTCTGCTAAATAGACAAAAATCACATAATAACAAAGAAAGAAAAAGGCCTCTTGTAATTTACATTTTATTTATCTAACAATAAGTACATTTAAACTAATGTTTTATATGGAATTTGTATTTACTTGTATTTGTATAATCGGATTCTGAACTAGTTTGACCTCAATGACATACTAATAAAATCTAACGGCAGACTATACAGTAAATCAAAACCAAATACAAAAGAGGTAAAAAAAGAATTGGATTGTAACATAGTGTAAAAATTTCAGCTTTTATTTTACTTTAACGCCACACCTCCGGTCTCATTGCCGCAAACTTGACGTTCCTCACTTTCTCTCCCCGCCCCTGCCTCGCTCTGCCAAATAGTGCGACCGAGAAGAAATACAAGAACACTGACTGCTGCATTACGCTGTTTTTCCTTGCTTAATAGTGATCCGTCCTGCTGTTGAATGCGACAGTGGAGAAGACCGACAGAAAGAGATAAATACAGACAGACAGACAGATAAATAGATACAGACAGACAGAATAAGACGAGGAGACAAACAGGCAGACAAACAGAAGGAACAGTCAGACTGACATAGTTCAGACGGTTGATTAATTAATAAAATTAATTATTATAAGGTCTGTATCTTGACAGTTATGAAAGCTGAATGTTCTTATTTGTCCTGGCAGAGCTGTGATGTGGTTGAAAGCGAGCCCCTGAGTTTACAGTTGGTCAATGTTCACTTCTGAGTGAACAGACCTCACTTTCAAGTCTCCTCACACAACATTTTTATACTCGTTTCTTTACTTTGTTTCATTACAAATATTGAAAAAAGTGCTCCATCCTCAGTATATTAGTACTACAGTGGTAACCATAGCAACAACCATCTATGCTGTTTGCCATGGTACACTGCAAAACATCTTATCTTGACATTTAGTCAATTATGGAGTCTTAAAATATGATTGTCTTATTTTTTCATCACATTACCCGCGCTCAGTGGTGAACATGGTAACCATTATACCCAATAAAGATCAGGATGTTGGCACTGTCATTGTGAGCAGTAAGTGCAACATCACACAGTCTCTAGCATGGCTGCAGACTGTTAGTCTTGCTTTTTTGTTTTTGTTTTTTTTTCCTTTTTTAGCAGCTTATTTGCACCATGACAGCATTTATTATGCAGCGTTTATTCTGAGGTTCTCCCTCGCACACTCTCTCATCAATCAGTCAGCTGTCACACACTCAACTATACAAGATACACACTTTTAACTTTCTTTTTTGCAATACATTTTTATAGAAGAAAAGTTTAATACATAAAAAGCAAATCCTTTGAGGATTTTTCCCCCTTTATCTCTCATTTTCCCCCTTCAAGTAATCTCCTTATCACTCAGATTACTTTCTGATCTAAACATCAATGTCCAAATTAAACAAACATGAAAAAGAAAAAAAGAGTGGGGGACGGGAACAAAAGGAAAAAGATTAATATCAGTGACATCTCTTTACTGGCTTATGTAATGGGGTGTATCCCAGAACTGCAATTTTTTAACACATTTCTCTAACTCTATCTATCTACAGTATCTGTTTCACATTCCTTTAAACTGTTGCATGATGGACAGAAGATGTTCGCTGCGTTTCTGGATGCTGCTGTGTTCCTCCTTCAGCCTCTCCTGCTCCTGCAACACCTCCTCCTGAGAAGAGACCCATCAGACAGACAAACGGATAGAAGGGAGAGGTCATTTAAACATAATGCTCCCATATCACAAACAGTAAGTCTCTGATGACTGGTGCTAAGTCTCACTGTGCAATTCGTTTGGTGTGTTCAGTCTCAGCACACTTCAGTTCTGAGGGTTAAAAAGCCTTAAAAATGTACGTTTGTTTCCCGAAAACAAGTTCAGGAAAGAGGCAGCGCTCCAGTGAAAAGTTGAGGAATCACCTCATGTCTTAATACTTTTGAGCATAAAAAATGCTGGATGAGTTTTTCTTAACTGCAATAAGGTGACACAAAGTTGACAGAAGATGTTGATAAATTTCACATGAGTTCATGAGAAATTTGCCTCTGGAGAATTAGGGAGTAAAGAACATGGCAGGCCCGTCGTCTTGTGTTGAGATTTACAGTTCAAGTTGTTGGCCAGGCCTGATGCTCCAGATAGCCTGCTGAGGACTCCGTGAGTCATATTACTGCTTCAGGTGGCCTTCAGTAATAACATCTTCTTACAAACTATTGTGTGTGCCTGTAGAGCAACCAGACACATCATGTTTTCAACATGAAATGGAAGCTCATGTGAAGAAGTGTGGATGTGTTAACTGACTCTGAGTCTGCAGAGCTCCCTCCTCTCTCGGTCATTCTCCTCAGCTCTGGCTCGGAGCCACGCCTCATTCTGGGAGCGATGTCTGTCCAGCATCTCCTGCAGCTCCTGACACACACACACACATACACACACACACACACACACACACAGGTCAGATTTATCTCACAATACAACAAAACAACACAAAAAATATGTCCAGATGTTTTGCTTTCCTAATATAGTATGATAAAATGGTGAATTAGCACTGGCATGTTATCATGGTAACATGTTATTTTTTTTGCTAATGTTAGTGTTAAACAAGGAGATTAAATTAAACAAGATTTGACTACATAGATAAAAGAGACTAGATTATATTAGAATATCTTAGAATATACTATACTATATCAGATTAGATTAGATTAGATTAGATTAGATTAGATTAGATTAGATTAGACATAATGGATTTGGTTTGATAGATTATATTACATTAGTTGAGATAAATTAGTTGAGATTAGAATAGGTCAAATGATTATAGATTAGATTAGGTAGTTTTACATTAGATTAGATGAGATTAGACCAATAGAATGGATTGAATTAAATATATTTGACTCACTTAGAGTAGATTACATTAGATTAGAAAAATTTGATTGTTTGATGTTAGATTAGTTTAGTTAGGGTTTGAATAGATCTAATTAGGTTAGATTACATTACATTACATCTGTTTTGATTACATTTGATTTCATCAGTTGAGATTAGATTAGATTTGTCGAGATTAGTTGTGATTAGATTAGATTAGGTTAGATTGGGCTGGATTAAGGCAGTGATGAACCTGTTGCTGTTGTTGTCTGTGGGCATCATGAGCTTCTTTCTCTCTCTGCAGGGCAGCAGCAGCTTTAGACAACTCTGACTTTTCTCTGGAAAAAATAAATTCAGCTGTGAAAAGATCAATTCAAGTCTGGTAGTTCTAAGGATTTTACATGGAGAGAGTTAATCAATGAATCGGTCAAACAGATGATCTCTGCATCCGTTTTTCCACTTAACTGTGGGTACATCCATAAGAAACATTCTTGTTATTTGTATTAACATTTATATTCTAATGTAAAGATGTGACACAAACTAAATAAAGGTAAACAAACATGTTGGCTAAACGTACCGATCTAGTTTCTGGAACTCCTGGTCCAGCAGAGTGAAGGCTGTCTGGATCATTTTCATGGCCTGATCTCTGACTGTACTGAAGTCTCTGTGGACAAACACCTGCAGGAGGTTATCTGTGTTATTAGTAGTGTGAGCAGACAGCATGCTCCAACTGCTACAACTCCTGCTAGAACTACTGCATCTGTTATGGGCCGTTCACACATACACACTTAAAAGCTGGGACAGCAATGGCTGCTATACATTGTGAATGAGACCTGGCTAGAGATTCAGAAAGCGCAGAGCGACCCTACATGGGAAAGTTGTCGGGTCAGAGAGAGGTCAAAAAACTGACCTGTCAGAGCAGAAAATGTAAATTACGTACATATTGTTACACACACTATGTTACTGCTTCAACTAGTACTGCTACAACTACTACAACTCCTACTGCTACTGCTACAACTACTGCTAAATTCTGCTGCTACTATACCTCTAATGTTACTACAGTGACTACCACTGTTACTTTGCTAATGCTACAACTACTCCTGCCACTGCTGCTACTACTACTGCTAATGCTACAAGTACTACTACTCCTTCTAGCAACAACTACTGATATTGCTGCTGCTCAAGTACAGTATCTGTAGTTCTGTTTGTGTTGCATTGAGCATGCAATTTACATGCTCAGTTGTTTTGTGACATAGCCAGCATACTAATGAACCACCCATGTTGATTTGTTTCCGCACATTGTCGTTCTTTTAACAGCCTGTCTCAGGGGGATTTACAATCTGTACAACAATACAACGTCCTCTTTAGACCCCTAGACCCTTCAAGGTCTCTGCACTTTCTTAAATTGTTTTTATTTTGTTAATTATTTTATTGCATTTGTTCCTTTAATCTCATAAATTGAATTACCATCATACCTTACCTTAAAAATATTTTTATATTTTATCTGTTGGTTTCATGTCTTTTGAGAAGCACTTTGTGACTCTTGTTATTCAAAGGTGCGTGCATCTGTTGTCATCACCTGTGCATTAGCTGCTGGGTTCCTGGACTGGTTGGATGGTGAAGACTCGCTCAGCTCATAGCGTACATTGGGAACCTTTGTGGGTGTGAAGCTGTTAATAGTCAAAACCAGAATGAAACCAAAGTGTCAAAACTGAAAGATGAGACTCCAACAGAGCGTGTCATGAGTCTGAAACTACAGACACACACTAACACAGGGAACAGAAACACAGGTCTGTACAGCAGCTGCTGACCTGTGGCTGACTCCCTGAAGACCGAACTCAGTCAGAATCTCCTTCATCACTGTGGGGAAAAAAGTTCTCTTTTTATTCACATTTCTTCACACAACTACTTCTGTCTTTTTCATGAGTACAACTGAGTGCAACACCATAAATCACTTGAAGTGAGATTGTATGAAAATGTGCATCATTATCCACATTTGTACATTAATAAATCACTGAAGCCTCTAGACATTTATGTTAGTGTTATTTAATCAAATAAATATGAATAATTTACCTGGCTGTCTTTCTGAGGGGTTGATCAGTTTCATCACCTTCAGGTCATTAAACTCCTGCTCTTCATTCTTCCCTCCAAATACATACAGCTGTCCACCCCACAAACAGAAAAAGCATATTATACAATATGTATAATACATTATAAAATAGTAAATTATAAAATATAACAGTCATTAACATAAATTATTTAATGTTACACTACTCTGTGGTACACTGACGTGGCTGTGGAGGATGAAGGCAGTGTGTCCATGGCGACGGGCTGGGGGAATCCCAACATACAGAGGAACTTTCCACTTCATTTTAGCTGGAGAGACACATAGATTATGTGGATTATTTGACGAATATAAATCATTCATCTGACTTTCTCTAGAATAGTTTATTGATTTATGTGTAAGTCAACCCGCAGCGTCTCACTCACCAATACTGAGTTTATGAATGTCATTGGATGACATCCCTGAGCCGTCCTCGTTTGTACTTTTGCCACCAAACAGGTAGATGTCCTCCATGGGATTTAACATGGAGAACACACACACACACAATAGATATTTTTATGCTTCTGTCTGGATGTTTTTATTTTTTGTTGGTTTATACTCTGGTCCTGTGAGAAACAATATTTTATTCAACTTTATTTCTCATGGTTGAAATGACAAAATAAACTACAAAGTACAGTGATATACAACTCTATGGAGGCTTAAGGATGCCAATGGAATAATTATAGACCTTTTCAGTTGCTATATAAAATGGACTAAATAATTATTCCACTTTTTAAATTATGAATGAACTGCTTTCTGTGTTTACGAACATATTCAGCATAATCTAAATAAATCAACAAATGAAATAATAATAAATTAGTAATATCAATAAATAATTGTATTGCTCATGATTATAAATGTATTTTTCTGTAGATAACTGTTTATAACTATATATATATATATATATATATATTGTGTGTGCGTGTGTACTTTATCATGGTGTGCAGTCAGTGTTTGTCCACTGCTGGCTGTGGGCGATTCTCCCTTAACCTCCCATTTCTGCCACACCAAGTTCTCTAAAAGCCAGGACAGACACAAAGGTCAAAGGTCAGAGACTAAAGAAGAATCTGAGGAGATCAAAAATTGTTAAATGTTAGAGTTTGTTAAACTTTTAAAGAGCTAGACTTCTGTATGGAAGCCCAGGACTGACTATGTTAAACAGAAATTATTCCATAAAATATATATGTATCATATTTCATTTTAATTTCTATGTTTAAAGAATGATAACTAGATTTTAAAATTTAAATGAAGCTTCTGTTGATTCCCATTCCAAAGCATTTGTACTTCAGAGTAGACTGTGGCAAACTGTGTGCTATCTAAACACACTTTGTGTCATATAAAATCACTTCTCACACTTGATTTATTTTGCCTGTATGTGGATGATTGAACAAAGTTTGTTTAGTTGTATTGTTACATAGCAACGCAAGCACTGAGGTTACGTAAATAAATATTTCAAAGATAAGCTCAATCAGTGTTTACCTATGTTGAGGACATAGAGGTCTTTACATAAGTCTCCACTTGCTCCGTAACCTCCAAACATGAAGACCTGATCACCAACCAGAGCAAAACTCTGACCACACCTACTCACACACACACACACACACACACACACACACACACACACACACACATTAATATCAGTGTAAGATGCAACCAATGTCAGATTTTATAAGCTCATATTACACACTGAGTGACCAAAAAAACAGAGAGCCTGAAGTTTATGATATTCAGTTTGTTTCAACACTGTGTCAAGTGTCTCACAGGGCAGGAGGCAGTGATCCACTTGTTTTAACCGGTGTCCAGGTGAGAGACACTGAAACACAGCAGCAAGTAAGTCAGTGAGTTTGAGAGGAAAATACAGAAACTTGTTGACATACACAAACTTTTAACTGGCCAAAGTTTTAAATAGCAGAACGTTTTCAGTCTAGTTCATTATTGTAGAAAATAAGAAAGAAAAGATAACAATCAAGATAATGATGAAAATGTAAGTGTATTTTTATTTCTGGACCTGTGTTGAAGACCATGAGGTCATCAGTTGGATTTCCCTCCAGCATGCCTCCATACACATAGATGTTGTCTCCCACGGCGACAGAGCTGTGTCCGAGGGTTTTGAGGGTCACACCCCCAGTTGTTAAGCATTCCCAGGTCAGAGACACTGTTAGAAAATGGAAGTACTGTCACAGCCCCGTTTAACTTTATTTTCTCTTCACTCTTCCTTAATGAAAGACTAAAGCAACAACAAAGTGTAAACCAGGCTGGAGGTGTTTCTGTTTTCCTCCACCTGCTGTGTAACATCCTCACCTATATCAAAACTGTAGACTCCTGGGAGACATTCAGTGGCATCATGACGGGACACTCCTCCAAACAGATACAGCTTCCCTTTAACAACACTGAGAAGGAACAGGAGCTGTTACAGTAAAATTCATTAGTGTATTTTTTTAAATTATCATTGCCAGTACTGCTGATCTCATCGAGAATCAACAGCTCTACACAGCCTTTAGCTCACTAGTTTGCTTTTCTGAGCCAAGAAAAGCAAAACAGTGATGCTTAATATGAAACCAGGGGCAGTCTATTACAGGGGCAGTCTATTACAGGACCTAAAACAAGCTGTACTTGTAACTGTAACTGTAGGCTACTATTATGGACCAAAACTGTGACATAGCCTGCACATAAATACCCAACATGCAAAATCCTTCAAGAGACATGTTTATGCTTATGTTCTAATATTTCTTTCAAGTAGTCTGTTTGATATTTCAATTTTTGTAGCCTTGGCATTTTTATTGAATCTTACTGGAATGTCTTTCATGTTCTGCTATCTTCTACTGCTTTATTGTCGTTTTTTTCAATTGTTTGTTTGCGATATTTTAATGTGTTTAAAGGAGTTAACAATATAACTGGAAGTAATGGATGAAGAATAATAATGTAAAACTTTCTCCAAACTACTGTCAAATCCTAATTCATTCAAACAACTCATAGTATATAAAATATGAATGAATAATTGAAGTTGTAAGCCAGTGATGTGGTTTACCAGAGAGTGTGTCCTTCCCTGGCTGAGGGAACTTCTCCATTCTGAGGAATCTCCTCCCACATCACATCATCAGGAGAAACTACAAACAACAACACCTCTGATTACTGTTCATTCCTCTCAGCCACAGGAGTTCAGCTTCATAACAGTGTTTACAGCAGGAGCCTCTGAGCAGAGTTTCTCGTGTCAGTAAATCTGCTGATGTGAACTAGCTGTGATGGTCTGTGGAGAATCAGATCTGACTTACAGAGGAATTTGAAAATGAGTGACTGAATTCATTAAGAGATACACAAACAAACAAATTAGGTAAAAATCAATTTAGAAATAAAACAGATGCATTAATAGACGTGAAATATTACATAACTGAGAGAATAAATCTATAAGTTTGTGATAGATTCATTTCACCTCAGGATTTATTACATTTTTTTATATGTAAATTACACTGTGGCTATTTTAACTTCAAACTAGGTTTAGCTGACAGATTAGATTAGTTTACAGATTAACCCAGTGAAATAAGATGCTGTGACCAACAAGGAATCTGGGACAGTCCGTGGCGTTTTCTTTGGCAGCTATAACTTACATAAAAGTGGCAAAAAAAAATGACTCTGCCATTACCCATGAATTTGGTCATAATATTATCAACATGTAATGATTATTCCAAACACATTTTCTTAATTTCTTGGCATGAAACATATTTTACCATTATACCTGGTTTCCTCTACAAATATTACAGAGTACCCAGAGACCAGAAAAAAAGATTTTTGTAACTTTATGTGCATAAGTTGAAGGTGCCCTGTGGAGTTTTCTTGTAAACAAAGTTCTGTTTTGATTTAGTATTTTGTAGAGTATACTTGAGGTCTACAAGGTACAAGGTGACACAGACAATGAGGAAATGGAGCACCTGGCGAGCTGGTGCAAAGAGAACCACCTGGACCTGAACATCAACAAGGTCAAAGAACTATTTGTGCACTATATAAGGAATAAAGCCTGCACACATGCCCCCATCCACATCCATGTGTCCAAGGTGGAACGTGTTTCCAGCTTCAAGTTCCTTGGCGTCCACATCTCGGCAGACCTCTCTTGGTCCATCACCTCATCTAGACTCATCAAGAAAGCACAACACTGACTGTACTTTCTGAGAACACTTAACATATTTTGGTTAACTTCTATTGGTGCTCCATTGAGAGCATACTGACACACAGCATCACAGTTTGGTATGGGAACTGCTCTGTCACTGATAGAAAAGCCCTTCAGCGGGTGGTGAAACCCGCCCAACACATCACCACTTTGAGGACATCCATCGGAAATTATGTTTGCAGAGGTCAAAGGGCATCATTACAGACATTTCACACCCAAACCATGGCCTGTTTACTCCACTTCCATCAGGGAGTCAATACAGAAGCATCCACTCAGCTTTTTTCCTACTGTTGTGTCTCTGCTGAACTGTGATAAACCCTAACAAACTGAACTATTTACTCACCACTATGTCACTTTATGTAACATACTGCATCACTGCACAAGTGTATGTCTGTATATCTATATCTTGTACATCTTGCAAGCTGCTCATAATAATTTACATCCTGCACATCAGCACTTTATGCCTAAAATGCACTCTGGTTAGATGCCAACTGCATCTCGTTGTTAAATACTTTTATTGCTTCAATGGCAATAAAGTTGAATCTAATCTAATCTAAAATATGTTGAATGTATTTCCTTCCTCATAAAGTATTTGCAAAGCCAATTAAGCAATTTTAGCCAATTAAACTCTGCATTGTTTACATCCATGTTTGTGAGCAAGCAGTCTTCCTCTTCACTGCCTTTTGCTGACAAATTGCTACGTTTCTTGGCTGCCATCAAGTGTTAATCAATGGAATAGCATGAAGCCTTCAGCAGAAATTGCATTATGTTGTCAACAAACCAAACATACAAAACAAACTGGGACATGCTTGTAAAAACAGCACTTCTAGTGGTCAAAAAACTCAACAGGGTACCTTAAATACCTTCTGACTACAAGATGACACTGTTCTCCAAAGAAAAACAACAGCATCAGTCATGCCTGCAAATGCCCAAGAATGACATTCCTTTCTGATCAAGTGACAAAGCCGGCTAGAGTAATTATGACTCTTGTCCATCAGGAGCAAATGAGAAAGTTGGGAGACATCATTATAGAACCACAAAGTCTGCAGAGGAAGAACAGGGTAGATGGGTGGGTCAACAAACCTAAATCTAACCAAACAGCATTGTCAGATCATAAAACTGATTTATTTTCCAGAACTGATTTGTAACAGTTTTGGAATTCACTGACAAATGATGTGTCGTCTCTATGTGTCTTTCTTGAGAGCAGTTACAAACAATGTATATTTAAAGGGGACATATCATGCACATTTCCAGGTCTATATTTTTAATCTGGGGCTTTACTCTACATGATTTACAGTTCAAAAATCTCCTTATGTATTTTACACTGGCCCTTTATGCAGCCCCTCAGTTCAGCCTCTGTCTGAAACAGGTCATTTTAGCTCCTGTCTCTTTAAAACATATGTTAGATTTGACCATGTTTAGTAGGGGTGCAACGGATCATAGTTGATCTGTGATCCGTACGGATTGCCCCTCACGGTTCGGCATGTATGTGAACCGCGGATTAATTGCAAAATTTAATATCTCATTTAAAATAAAGTAAACAAACTGCTGTAAGTACAAGTCATAGACAGACAGCGTATTGCTAACAGGGATTTTGAAGAGCAACGACCAAACCAGCATTTAACGGGTCCGTAGTGACATCTGCAGGTATGCTGACATGCTGTTTAATGTGCTGCAGCTGAGCAGCTAATTAGTTACGTAGCTGCTAATTGACGTTAGCAGTGCACTTTTCCCTGGTTAATGTTTGTTTGGTGGCTCGTTAAACAAACTAAGCTGCAGGACAAGACTTATGTTCATGTTTCTAAGTTATGAAGTTTTGATGATGTGGACACAGGCTGTTGTTTCATTCACTACTATGTTTAAAGGAAGGAGGTATCATGCTTCATATTGCAATTTAATTTAACAATTGAGCTTTGAATATTTTATACATTTTAAGATTTTATTTAAACATTGGACAACTTGAATGTTGTTTTCACTTAAGACCATGGGTAAAAGTTCCATGCTGTAAGTGTTTTACAGAATATATGGAATACAAAGTTTTGTTCTGATCCGTGACTCAAATCTGTGATATGATACAAACCGTGAGTTTTGTGATCTGTTGCACCCCTAATGTTTAGCAGAAATATCCGACATCATAACAGTATATAATAACAAAAAAAAAACCAACATATGTCCCCTTACGGGCTTGTTGGACTATCAGGACTCCATGGTTTTACAGGTCTGCATCTGTAGCCTTGTACCTGTTAGCATGTAGAAGTCGTTGAAGTAAACAGGGTTGTCCTCCTAAATAAATCACAGGAGACAGATCAGCAGAAAAATATACTATCCAGATTCTTCCATGTAAATGTGAAGCAGTCTGCTATTTGTCATGTCACCCAGACTGAGAAAGCTTTTCAAAAGTTAAAGTCACCTCTGGGTTGATGCTGGAGGCTCCTCCAAACAGAAAGGCAACGTTTCCTGCCACAGCTAAAGCGTGACCATGTCTGTGACAAAAGATATAATGGAAAGATGTCTGTCAGTCAAACAATGAGCAACCACCACGCACAACATGAGACAGTTTCATCTCAGCATCACTCCACTTAAAACCCTGAATGAGTTTAAATCACCACATGGCTCTAAAGTATCCTGTAGAGGAGCTGATTTAGATTGTCACACACTTTGTTATGGTAGGAAAACTATGTGACCCACCTGGGACTCGGGGCTTCTCCCCTCATCTCTTTCTCCAGCCAATGACCGCTGGCTAATGCCATCTTCACATCTGCTTTCTCACACACACACAAGGTTCAGCCACTGATCAAGTAACAAGTGATTAGTTGTCTGTACCATATTAACAGAACTTCACATGGTTTGTTTCATAATGAAATAGAATAGAATCAAAATTTTTGTGAAACTTTTTTTACCTCTCTTCCTACAAATGTCAACCAATCTTTACCAAGTTGGTGCTTATTGTAATTTGATAATTTTTAAAAAATGTGTTCTTTTCTCATTGCTATTTCACACTGTGTTCTCTAACTGGTAGCCAGACTCTTGTAGATGTGGCCTGTTTGACATAAACAACCATAACTCTTACACACATTGTGCAGGTGAAGCTAAATGTAGACGACAGGTAGACAAATACCAACTCCTGAGTGTGAGTGAACCTCCAAATTTTAATGGCATTTCACCAATAGATGGCACTACAGCAACATGATGAATTTAAATGGCCATGTCCAAATGCAGATAAATAAATTCTCTACATTTTCTGTCATTAATAGAACACATTTAGAGGATTGTGTAGCCTTGTCAGAGGTGTTTGCTCTCTGAATGTTTTCTATTTACAAAAACAATATCAGCAGGGTGAAACCTACCTGTTCAGGTCAGTGTCTGTCAGGATGCTGACTTCTCCTTGGTCTTATAATTCTATCGTCGTTTCGTTAAAGCTGAACTAAGCCACAGATGAGTCATCTCACAGGTCCAACAACTGTCCTCTGCATCTCAGCTTACAGGTAAGATACACTTTCCTCTGCAGGTACACTGTTGCCTAGCAACGCCTCCAAACACACTGTGGGAGCAGGTCATCATTTAACAAGGCAGAGTGAGAACGTTGTGAGAAAAAAGGAAGATAAATCGTGGTTGCTGTTCTTGCTGCTTTAGCTCTTGCTGCTTAGTTACAACAATTAATATACAGTATATCACGAAGGAGGTGATGATGTAAAAACAGAACATTCATTAATATACAGGTATAAAGGGTCAATAAAACTTAAACTGTGACCTTGAAGCACTGGTCATGATGAAGAACAATTTTACAATTTACAATTACAATTTTACATTCTCTGATGCTGTTTTAGTTTCTTTGTCTGCCCGGCCATTATTTCTGCTGCTTATACCAGCTGTGTGAAGACAGTTAGTTCATAAAACCCCATACAGTTTATTTTATTTTATTTCATTGTAAAACCATGGTATATGTGTATTCTGAGCTGATATTTTAAGTAATAATGAATGTCTTGTTTCATTTTAAACTATTTTTTGTGCTCCAGGCTCCTGTACACAGGCATACTACACTTTAAGACAAGAGTTGAGAAAATGTTTTTACCAACTTTCACCACAAGAGGGAGTGTACTGCTATCCAGTGCCTCTAAGGAGGGTTACAGTGGGCATTAAAAGACTTAAAGGTTCACAATTTTTCAAGTCTGCTTTAAATCAACAGTTAGGTGTCAAATGAACATTGAAACATGTTTTTCTTGCTGTAATCATTCATACTGTTCATACTAACATTAGAAGATCCTTTCATAATGTACTTACAATGTGAGTGATGGGGGCCAAAATCCACAGTCCTCCTTCTGTGCAGACATGTATTTAAAAGTTTATCTGAAGCTAATATGAAGCTTCAGTCGTCCAAATAAGTCAATTCAAGTAGATATCTTTCAATGTTACAGTCCTTTTAGGGCCAAAGTCACTCTTTTTGTTACTTTACTTCCACCACAGCTCAACAGGGAAACACTGTCTGAGGAAACACAAGGAGGGAATTTGATGCTAAAAAGACTGTAAATGTGTCAGATATCCACTTGTTTGCAGTTTATCCTGCTTTAGTGGCTACGAGCTGAGATATTGTAGGAAAACAAATTAAACACATTGCCATGTTCTGCATCAATATCTTGCAACTTGCCAGACACTTTTATTAACAGATGTTTCCTCATTATGTCGATAAGAAACATAATCTGGGTGGCATTACGTTTCTCTCAAAAATGACTAGGAGGCAAGGTTGAAAATACACTGCATCAGTAATGTGCACATGTAAAAATCTTGTGTCTCCACAGAAACCTACCAAAACCAGTCAAAACCTCTATGGGCCCCCTGACTAAATAATGTAAATTCCCCAAAAAGTTGACAGGGCCTTTATTTATGCCACATGCAGGTAAATAAAGCCTTGCGAACAAAACAATTGGTCCACAAATATGTCTTTACAGGTGTTGCATCACTTATTCTTATTTGTGGATTTGAAATAACATTCTTACATTTATGTGCTGATGGAAGTGTCCAACATTTGGCTTTTGAGCGCTTATTTGTTCTGCTCATGTGGAATCTTTTTCCAGTTCATCTGACAGGATGCAGTGTTGGGTGAACACACCAGTAAGCACAGAATCACAGAGAAGAGCTGTGGACATGAACACTGTAATGCTCTCATCTCTGGTGACAGTGTCACATCTTGTTTGTTTATTCAAATATGATTGCAGCTCATTTATGCTATCGAAGCTACAAAAAAGTATGTGACTGCTTCCCTCCTCATAGCAACTGTTTATTTATTAATATTTATTCCCCACTATCGCCTTTGATAACAAAAAAATGACCTCTTGCTTTCCAGTTCATGCTTAATATTCAGACCCCAGCCTCCTCTTTTGATCCCAAAATTATTAAGAAGATGAAGACAATGACATCATCATTTTTATTATCAATGTACTGACAAAGAATAAAAAACTAGAGTCTGAAAGCTGAGCTTTAAATCGTCTCATTCTGGGTCAGATTCTCTGCTGATTGATGATGTAAGCGGGCAGGTCACGTTTCCCACCGTTCATCATGTTTTATTCACACACACACACACACACACACACACACACACACACACACACACACACACACACACACACACACACACACACACACACTACAGCCACCACCACAGACACTGACACGTGATCTATACGACTATTTACCTCCGTCTGCCACTGTCAAATTAACCGGAAGACAGCTTCAATTTAAAAATAAAAGATAAATGTTGACAAATGTATAAACACAATTTTTTAGAGTGAGGTTAAAATCTTTGATATGAATCAATCATATGGGGATAACTATAAAAGGAGAATAAAATAAATTCTGTTTGCCAGTGTCTGTGAAGATTCTCAGTCTAGGTCCTGATTATTCAAGGACGGTTGAATCGAGGGAAACTGGACTTGATTGTAGACATTGGGAAACGTTTCGCCTCTCATCCAAGGGGCTTCTTCAGTTCTAAGTGACTGGAGGGGATTTCCAGGTATTTAACCTTCTGTTTGCCAGTGTTTTGTGACATTGTTTTCTTATCAAGCGCTCATGTTGTTAAGGCCAGATCGTCCTATTTCCTGTCTGGTGCTAGATGTTTTTGACGAGCTTGATGGTGTTGCGTTATTTTACTTGCATTATTTTCATTTTCAGGGTTTACACATCAAAGGCACCCTGTCCGAGTCTGTTTCTGTACCCTTCTGGCCCGAGTGAACCAGGCCAAGACTCGGTCCAGGTCTTTAAAACCAGTAATGGACCGAACTGGACTGCTCTGACTCAGTCAAGGTGAATTGTTAAGACAGGAAGAAAAGTAAATTGGCTTTCAAAATAAATGTCAACTATGTTGCATAAGCAGTAGAAATGGATAGGGTTATGTATATTACAATCTTTTAAGGGGTATACCTTTTGCTCGGGATAAATTAAGGGCTCTGTAATAAATAAAAAAAATATGTTGGTCATATACTGAATTTATTGTTCAGACAAGATTGGCCTCTTGCTTATAAATTTTGATTTATGAATATGGAATTTAACAATTAATCACGTAAAACAGTTTCTGACATATTCGGCGGATACAAACAGTACATGTCCAAAGAAATGCAAATTGTGGTAAACCAAAACAAACTGAGTTCTTACTGAAGTAGCATTCACAGTGATATCTTTCTAAAGTTGCTGCAAATAACGGTCGGTTGAGTGAAAACAGTGAAGTATCCGGTTCTGAAAAGACGCTTAACCCGATCCGGAAGTCACGTCCTGTTTCTGTCTAACTTGACAGTGAGCAGCACAACACCTCCCGTGCAGCGGACTGACGGACTAACCTGACGGCGCATCCACCGGGAGACACTGTGGATATTACCTCAGCGCGGTTTATATCCTGACATTATCCCCTAGCACGGTTTAGCCTCTTCGGGGCTAAATAAGGAGGAATCCTGGAAGCACCCGGAGAACCGCGGATATCTACGCGGCAGGGATGCTTCGTGACCAGCGGCAGGTGTGAGGAGATGGCGGGGGAGCAGCCGGCGGGCACCGGCCGGGTGGTGTTGGTGAAGAAGATCATCATGAAGGACGGGGCAGCGGTGGGTTAATGACCCGCCATTTTACTTATATTTTATTATTAATTTATCAAGCTGATCGATTGTTTATCCTACATTAATTCGCGAGATTTTAAATTGTGAATCAAATTGTGTTGACTGTATATTAAACCCAGTGAAACTATGCACTGTACACCTCAAAAGCCCTCATAGACAGCTACAGTTAGCCTTTAATTTCAGTCCAAAATGGTCGGTATGTTTATGACATAACAGGTTGTTAAAGTACGCAGGGGGACATTTATGTTTTTACTGCAAAATAACCAACAATAGTATCACTGAGGATAGACAACACAGCTCAAATTTTCTCTACGTTTCATAATGGATTGAAATGTTTATGTGAATGCCACCGTACAAAAATAAGAGTTGATAAAAGACATCCGATTTAAAATGAATGAATGACTAAATCGAACATGAGCCCGAACAGAGATCTGGTCCAAAATGGCTGTTATAGTGGGATGAAGAGACTGTGTGTTGTAATGGAGACATGGCAGAGCAGGTTTAATGTGGCAGCATGGATCCATTATCTGTTACATAAGAGCTCTCCACTTGAAATACACTGCAGATTCAACACTGCTGTCTCTACCAGCGTCCATTTTAACATCCTTCATGTAAATAGTCTCACATTTACATTATCCGAAGAAGGGAAATAGGAGCTCGCTGTTAAAATTGCCTTTATCTCAAAAGACAGAATTTTGTGTTGTTACAGCATCAAACAAACATGTCAAACCAGTGTTAGGATTTGCTGCTTTTCTCTGCTTTCTCTCACTGTAAACTGAATATCTTTGTGTTTTGGACTGTTGGTTGGACATAAGACACTTGAAGACATCACCATGAGCTAATGCGAATTATCATGGACTTTTTTTTATATATTTTTTTTTACAATTTTCCCACACTTTATGAATTGAGCAATTAATGAATTCATTGAAAAAATAATCAACAGTATGGAGACGCTCGAGGTTTATGAGAAATCAAATAACAACAATATAAATAGTTCAAATAATAAACAAAACTTAAGTAAATTAAAATGGGACCATACCCTTAATTGATTGATTTTAAGCAAAATTCCAAACATTATCTGGTTCCAGCATCTGAAATGTGAAGATTTGCTGCTATTTTTGGTTTCCATGAGGGTACAATGAATAGATTTGGGTTTTGGCGTGTTGTTAGTACAAAATTAGCTATCTGAATATGTCAGTTTGCACTCTGGGAAACTGTGATGGACATTTTTCCATAATTTCCTGATATTTTATTGACCATATGATCAACCGATTAAACAAGAAAACAATCTGCAGATTAATCACTATTGGAAATAAATGTTGCAGCCTCTAATAGCAGGGTTTCAGATCCTGACGTGTCTCGTCTTGTGATTGGTTTTGTTAGTAGATTATGGTGTAATTGCCAAGCTCATTAATTTTAAAGCATTTTGCGTGTGATGTAGTGCCTCTGCTCTCTTTTCCCTGAAGGTTTATATTGTATTTGTTTTATTATTTTGTAAGTACAAGTTCTAATTAGTTTTTATGATGTTAGTGGATGTGGTCTTTGTTTCAGGCTTTAAAGCACTGAAGAAACTCTGTATACAGTGACTTGGTAACATGCTGCTCATTGGTAATGTAAATCTGGTAGGAACTGCACATTGATGTGTTCAGGGAACCTCACGCTATCGGCATCTTGACTGCGTCAACTCAACTGTCCTATTTGACAGATTTGAAGTGTGTCAACTCTCCAGGAAAGTAGCAATTTTATCAGCTTCTCTCCCAGGATCAACACATTTGACACAACGCTGTGGCTTCATGGCCAATTAGCACTTCATATTGGTGGGGTAAGATGCTTCATTTGACTTGAAAAGTGTTAAGAATTACTGAGAAATTACTGAGAAACTACAATTAATCTATAAATAGACTGGTATGTAATATACAGGTAGGTATATATGTGTAGACATAAACAGTATGTAATAAAATGGCAATATGAGGTAAACATATTGTCTATTACCATATTATACTTTCAACCAATATTATTTTGGTTTTGACCAAAATGTGTCCTTAACACAGAGGACAGAAACTGTCAAGTACCAAAGGTTGGCATCAAATGTCTGGCCAGATTCATGATCTTATTTACTTATTCTTTGCTCTAACATTAAATAAATCATAATTTTGCTGAGTATTAGTTGTATGAAAGGAATGCTATGAGTGCTGCTTTTGTGACCAGTACTGAAACTAATGTATTATAATTAGAGCTTCAACAATTTTATCAATCAGCTGCCAACTATTACATTTATCGGCATCTATTTTAATTGTTAGTTGCAGTCCTAATCATAACTGCACTGGTATGGAAATGTTTAAAGATCACCAGATTTTTGCCTGAGTAGCTGTGAGGGCCAATGATGTCATGTCTGTCCAACTATAGCTAGATTTCCATGAAGCTTGCTGTAGATAGTCCTGCTCCCCTGAGGATGAACCTTTTAAATTTTAATGAACCCATGACTTTCCCTCCAGCACCACTCTCATCAGCATGGGGTTTGTTCTGTCCACCACTTTCATATTGTGGCTGTAATCTTTTGTTGGAGTCAAAAAGCCTTTGACTAACAAGTTGTATTTAACGTTAGACTAAAATAATCAGAGGCATTAGAGACATGTCAGTATACATTAAATCATTCACAAGTCAGCAGTGAACATGTTCTCCAGTGGGAACCAAAGTAAGGCTGCAACTAATGGTTATATTTATTATTGATTAAGCTGATGATTATTTTTCAGTTGACTGATTCTTTGTTTAGTCTATAAATTGTAATGAAAATAACATGCTCACAGTGACAATACTAACATGCTGAGTTATGTTTTTACATGTTTGTACAAAATCTTATGGCAGTCCATCCAAATAGCTGTTGAGATAATTCAGTCTGAACCAAACAGACCAACAGTATCATTCATAGAACCACGCTGCATGACTGAATAACGTTCATCACAGTTTCCCAGGGTCCAAGATGACGTCTTCAGATGTCTTGTTGTGTCAGACCAAAGTTCCAAAACCCAAAGATACTCAGTTTACAATGATATAAAACAAAGACAGGCAGAAAATCTTCCCATAGGAGAAGCTGGAACCAGACAATGTTTGACATTTTTGCTTGAAAAATGAGTAAAGCGATTATTTCATAATCTTTCCGTTGTAGCAGTAAACCAAACACATCACTCATTTACTGTTTCTCCTCCCTTTGGATACGCAAGAAGCTGAGACACATAATTTAGTAAAGTTCCCTCAAAATCTGCTCAGCTCTGTTTCAAGTATCAAAGGAGACCGAATAAAATCAGAAGATAACGGAAATCATCACCCTGTAATAATTATCCTTACATATAGAGGATAATCTAAAATATATATATCACACAGACTCCCACTTGCTGACATGAAGGTTAATAGTACAGAGTGCAGAGAATTACTCATCATCTAAGAGTGTCAGTAGGCCGATAATCATTTCATGTGCAGTGCTCCAGTTTAATACTTGCTCTATTTTAATTTCAGTCAAAGTACTCGACAGTGTTAGAGAATTAGTTTACTTCCCAGCCCGCTCTTTAACAGACAAGTGCCTTTACACCATAAAATCATTATTTATTAAGTTTATAATTGGTAGGTTTCTTATGTGTGTGTGTATTAGTCTATAGTTCACATCATGCCCTTTTTGTTTGTTAATGCTATTAAATCGTGTTAACAAAAATTCTCTTTATCTTTGTCAATATCCATGATTAGTATTGCACTGGACTTGCAAGAGACAAAATCAGTGCAGAAGATATCCTGACATTTAGTCCCTAGAATGGGTCAGTCTCCATAAACGCTTGATCCTACAATGCCCACAATGCAATTTGATACCGTCTTTCATTAGACTCTTGCTGCATGGAAACATCTTTTAAGCTCCTCAACCCCAGTTTGTAACGTAGGTGTTCTGCTATGAATTTGTACTTTCCAATCCCAAGCCAAGAGAACCAATGATGTCCTACCTGTGATGTCATTTTCACAGACTTAAAAATATCTCCTTGAAAAGGCCACTGAAGACATCATATATAACTGTTTTCACAGACTGAGCACCACTAATCCTGACAGGTAAACTTGAATTGTAGTCACATTAAAATTTAATAGTGATTGTAAAATATATATGTGTGTGTGTGTTGTGTGTTTCAGCTCCAGCAGGGTATCGGCAGGCCCAGTGTGTATCATGCAGTGGTGGTAATCTTCTTGGAGTTCTTCGCCTGGGGTCTGCTCACCACGCCCATGCTCACCGTGAGTAACAGTGTGTGGTGGAGGGAAGATGGTGGTCACATGTTTGCATCAACATCGGAGCATCTGATTGCGTTCGCAAAGAGCGGGACCTGCTCCCATTTGGGGAAGGCCGCACACTAGACGACTAGAAGTTTTCAAGATTCGTCACATCATGTCGGCAGTGTCAGTATAGAGACTCATCAGCACCTCACTGCGACGGCATCACTGTCCCGTGTAATTAATATCCTGTTCACCCGATCAGCGTCTGGAACGCTCTGTCTACTTTTTGCTTAAAAGTAGGTCTTAGTATGAACCTCATTAATTGACTTTGTAAATTCTGACTGACCATTTTCTGTAGCAGTAAGGATGTAAATCTGTCATGTACTGAAAGCTTAAATTCTTCTTGACCACCTCAGATGGTGAAAATTCAAGTATTATACACTGTACTTGGTGGTCAGTCAGAATTCACAGGACTGTAGTTACATTTGTAACTTTAGTTTGAAACAAAATCGGAGATCAAAAGTGTGAGATGGACGATAGTTGGGTCGCAGTTACATGCAAGTGAAATACAAGCCGTTACGCTTCAGCTGTAGACAGGCACACTGATTAAAACTGAGATGGATGTCGGAAAAAAACATGGCTGAAACGTGTCCAGTGTAGACACTGGCTAAGACAGATTCAATCTTGTGGAACAAGATACATGATGTGAATTTTCTGGAGCAAGATACACAGTTTGAATGTTGTGGAGATTCAAACCTGACACGCCAGATGGTTTGTTACACAGAACCATCTGAGAAGTCAGCCTTGGAAACTGCTTGGAAAAGGGCAGGCAAAAAATACTTGGGAGGTGATTGGATGAACCATCTGTCAATCACCATATATCACTTTTTCACAGCTGCCTCACAGCTGGATTTGCAAGATCACGCATGAATAGGACACTGATTGGTCCAAACAACTGGAGGTTCGGACACAAGCACATAACTTGAAGTCAGACAGGATTCTTGCGTGATCTTGAAATGTTGCGATCTCGCCAATCCAGCTGCCTCGCAAGGTAGTGGAGCAAGATACATGTTTTAAATCTTGTGGAACAACATACACAGTCTGAATCTTGTTTAGCAAGATATGTGATTTGAATCTTATGGAACGAGATAAATAGATTGTATCTTGTGAAGCAAGAAACAAAGTTTTTATCTTTCTCCACAAACCATGAATCTTGGCACTATGTTCCTCCATAATGGTGAAAACCAGTGGTTGTTGGCAGTGTTTTGCTGAGACTGTGACGTTGTTTAGGTCTTAGTAATGTTTTTGTTGTATCTCTCCTTTTAGGTTTTACATGAAACGTTTCCCCAGCACACTTTCCTGATGAATGGACTCATTCAGGGTGTGAAGGTAAGAACTTCAATCACTGTTGCAGACACAAAGATTAGCATAAGCAAGGGTAGTGTTTGTTGTCACTAACCGACTCCATCTCTTCCTGTCAAGGGTCTACTGTCATTCATGTCTGCTCCTCTGATTGGTGCGCTGTCAGACGTGTGGGGCAGGCGGTCCTTCCTATTAGTCACCGTGTTTTTCACCTGCGCCCCAATCCCTCTGATGAGGCTCAGCCCCTGGTAGGACTCATTGTTTTCTTTTGGCACATAATATTAATGTAATACAAGTCCATCAAGCAAGTTCTACAAAGCTTGACAGAAACAGAATCTGAAGCTTCTGAAGAATTAGATAATAATGTATCAGCCTGTGACCAAATTGTTACCAAGATTTGTACTTAGCGGGACATTTTAACAGTTGAAAAATAAACTTGTCAGTGCCGTCTGGTGGACAAACTATGTAATGGTGAAACTGTTACATATCTTTGGTATTTCTGTAGTACAGTTTCTTGTCAGTTCACCGGCTTACATACACACCGATGCAGATATATCTGCGATAATAAGAGTTTTTCCTCACACCTGCTCATCCTCCAGGTGGTACTTCGCCATGATCTCCATGTCTGGAGCTTTCTCTGTCACCTTCTCGGTCATCTTCGCCTACGTTGCCGATGTGACGGATGAAAGAGAGAGGAGTACAGCCTACGGTCTGGTAAGGGCTCATGTTTGATGTGTTGTCCCTGAATTCAAACTACATATATACATCCAAAAATATATATACATATGTACAAGAGACAATTAGAATGATAAGATATGTTGTCATATGAATAGGTATACGTTTTTCTGTTAATCGTCTACTGTCTGTAAACTTGTGACAGTGAAGTAATTTAACAAAACTGAGCAGAAACAAATGTAGTTTGTGTTTGCAGGCACTGAAAAACACTGAAAGGTTGAACGTTCTTACAGAGGGCGTCTGTAAAGTATCTCAAAGGACTCATGAAGGCAATGACATAAACATAACAATGACCTCATACCATCAGACCGACGGGAGGGTAGACGATGGTGTTGAATAACTGACACTGAATCTGCCATCTCAGAGCAGAAACTGACACGCCAGCTTTATCAGAGTACAGACATCCCCCCCTGAAAAACAACCTTCATGTTTGTCTTTCTAAAATTAGTACACACAAGTGTTACCTGCTGATGTAAATGGGGGATGACGCTAAAGAAGGATCTCCAACATTGACTGATAGGGAAAAATTCTCCACGCTCAGGGTTCTCCATCCTCTAAAACTCATCCCTCCTGTCCTCTAAACCCTCCAGGTGTCGGCTACCTTCGCGGCCAGCCTGGTGACGAGTCCGGCCATCGGGGCTTACCTGTCGGCCTGGTATGGAGACAACCTGGTGGTTCTGGTGGCCACGCTGATCGCTCTGGCCGACATCTGCTTCATCCTGCTTGCCGTGCCCGAGTCTCTGCCGGACAAGATGAGGCTCAACACCTGGGGGGCGCCTATATCCTGGGAGCAGGCAGACCCTTTCGCTGTCAGTAACAAATAATAAACAGCACAGTATCTGATTGGTTGGTTGTATGATTATGAACTCATAGCAGATTGATCTGTTTTGTTTTGTAGTTGCATGAAGTCTTTTCTCAATGATTTGATTCTCTTCTCTGTTTTTGGACACAGTATGTAGAGTGGAGACCTGGGCGAAGGCATCTCAGTGTTCCTCAACACAGTAACATTATTTTGATAATTTAATGATGCATGGGGATTACAGTGTGTATGGAAGCCTGTTATTGCTAGCCTAAGCTAATAATAAAATACTATAAGGATACAGATCAGATGCATTGTAACATGCCCCTTTGAGTCTCAGGTGTTAATCGGAGACTAACTGATCGTCTGACCGCGCCGGTGTTGTATTTCCTGCCTCTCTGTCCCTCTCTCTGTCTGTCTCTCTCTCCTCCAGTCTCTGAGGAAGGTGGGTCAGGACTCGACGGTCTTGCTGATATGTATCACTGTGTTCCTGTCTTACCTGCCGGAGGCCGGACAGTACTCCAGCTTCTTCCTCTACCTGAGACAGGTGAGATAACGCTGCTGCTCCCCGCGGAGCTTCCATACAAATACTAGCATTTCTATCAATACTAACGTTATTACTGCTAATATTACTACGACTGCTGTTTAAAGCCACTGTGTGTAGAAATGTGTGATCTCACACAGGACATTAAAAAATAGTTGACATTTTTTTCATTAGGGCTGCAACTAAGGATTAGTTTCCTCAGCGATTCATCTTCAGATGATTTTGTCGATTCACTGTTTTGTCTGTATATTGTCAAAAATTGTAAATCCACAGTTTTTTAAAGCCCAATGAGACGTCTTCAAATTACTTGTTTTGTCTGATCAACAGTCCAAAACCCAAAGATAATAAGTTTACTATCATATATGACAAAGAAAAGCAGCAAATGCCAACAAGTGAGAAGCTGGAACTACAGAAAATCTCTTATGTCTAAGAGATTTCAAACATTTGATTTTTCCGAAGCTTTTAATAATCATTTTATTGCCTCATATGATCTGTTTAAAAACAACCCAACAGCACAAGACTGTAACCAGATCTCTTTTATTGAGTTAAAGCTTGTTGTAAACTCCAAAAATACAAATGTACGCATTTCACAAGACAACAAACCTTTGATGTTTCTACTCCACTCCCTACTCTTAATGGAAATCTAATAGATACACTACGTAGGAATCAGGACACAAAGTCCTCTGAGAGACTTAAAAGTTAATGTTTTGTTTTGATGTTGGACAGAGATACTTAAGAAGATTGTACCCGTTAAACAACATCATGTTGTCTTTGATATGCTTTAAATATACTGTATATTAAAATGACAAAAGTATGTTTAACGCTATGTTCTTTTAAGTTGTGCTCATGAAATGTGTCAATTTATCATTAACACCTGCAGTAATAATCATAATAATATCTCTTTCTGTCCCTCCAGGTGATAAATTTCTCCTCCACAACCATCGCTGTGTTTATTGGAGTGGTGGGCATTCTGTCCATTGTAGCACAGGTAACACACACCTACACATATATTTACACATAAGCACCATTTACACTTGTCATGTCGATTGTTTCATATTCAGATTAAATCAAGATGTGATTTAATACAGTTTAATTTGTTATTAGTCACATATACTGTGTATGTCTCAGTTAGCCGGATCACAAATCTGATCGTATGTGTCTTGGGTTTCCTGCACCACATGCTGGTCTGGGTCGGCTGCACTCCAGCTCACCTGAAGCTGTTGTGCGCTTCAGAAGTTTACTTATAATAACAGTTTAGCTAGCCAGCATACAGCTATTTAAATTTACACAAACACATGGATGACTTGTCTCCATTAGAGAAGAATATACAGAAAGTATATTAAATCACATCTGGATTTTATCTGGATATGACTAGTGTAAATGTGGCCAGAGACACCAATAATCAAATGTGTTCACACTAGCACAACTGCTACTATTACTACTTATTATAGAGATACATTGTAATGATTTTTTGTGGGAGTACAAGGTTATAACAATTTTTAAATTCCCTTCTTCTCTTTTGTTGTCTTCTCAGACCCTCTTCCTCACTCTGCTGATGAGGACTCTGGGTAATAAAAACACTGTTCTGTTGGGTTTGGGCTTCCAGATCCTTCAGCTGGCCTGGTATGGCTTCGGATCAGAGCCATGGTGAGATCTGTGTGTGTGTATGTGTGTGTGTGTGTGTGTTTTCTGTGACAGCAGCAGGGGGCACATCCTACACTCCTGCTACCAACTGCCTACAATCCAATCAGCGGCTTGTTACTGTATACTAGAGTGTGATGCTTTGCACCTATATCTCATCATGCAGCCAAGTAAAATGTGTTGTAGCTTAAAATAGAGGGAATGGTTAGCAATACGGCTCAATTAATATAGCTAACTAATATCATAAACATTGTTGATTCGTCCAGACCAGGTAATGAAACTTTGAAGCTGATGCTGGTGAAGAGCTATAATTCAGGGAAGTTCGTTTGCAATTTTTATTTGATAAGAGACTTCAGTTATTAATTGACCCTTCACCAACCCACACGCCAGTTCACACTAATAACGAGGGCAGATTTACCACTCAAAATTCAAGGTGAAACAATGGGTCAGAAGTAGACAGAAGCAGCTTCTCAATTCAAGCCAGCGATTCTGCCGGCTGAAATTTTGATATTTTTGTGCTGACTTAAAGGGGTGTCTAAAATATGTACTTGAT
Organism: Thunnus maccoyii; assembly: GCF_910596095.1. Taxonomy (NCBI): domain Eukaryota; kingdom Metazoa; phylum Chordata; class Actinopteri; order Scombriformes; family Scombridae; genus Thunnus; species Thunnus maccoyii. The sequence continues at coordinate 3,707,877 of NC_056551.1, forward strand.
GGGAACATACACAGTATTATGCTAAAAGACTGTGGCAAAACCTCTGTCCCATACAAAAATTCAGCATCCTTCCCAGTTGATGATCCATGTAGAAGACATGGAAATAAAGGTGCAGCACTGTTCTCATATCAGTCTAGAGCTAGTTAGTCCTTGTATGATAAGGAAAAATGTAAAATCAGATTATTTTGTTCTAATATAAGCTTGTTTAGCTGCTTAGCATCACATACTTCTTTATATTTTCAAACAGTGTTTTCACTTTTAATGTTACAAGAGAGAAGACTTTTACAATGAGGACTAACTGATGTGTTTGGAAAATGTAATGCTATCTCTGGTAAGGTTAGCAGGAGTTGCTGGAGTGTAAACAGCCCTGCATTAGCTACATTAGGTTAGCTTAAACTCTGATAGCATGTAGGACTAGATACCACACGGTGATGTACTAGTCGTGAACAGGGATTTTTTTAACATAACCTGTAACACCATAAATTAATATAGTTAGTTAATGATATACTGTATTTACTCTTGGCATTGGAACATTTGGTTACTACTGTTAGCTGGACATGCTAACAATTGTAGCTTATGTTAGAGCAGATAATTACACTATTTCATCCATTCCTCACACATTTGCTGTTGATTTTTTGGTTTGGAAAGGTTAAAAAAAAGACACTGCAAACTGTTAATACTTACTTACTTTTAAGTATCTCTCTTACTACAGCAAGCAGAGCTTGACAGGCCTCCTGTGCCTAGTTACAGTTGCTAAGCTATGATTGGACAGTTGCTGTTTGTGGGAGGGGTTTAGCGAATGGTTAATTGATTGGTTATTATCGAGGTCATAGTGGGTGTTGGTGGTATACTGGGTTGCATTATATTGAATGGTGTTCCTAATATTTTGTCCGCTCCATTAACATATATGAGGGGGGCAAAATATTAGGAACACTTTTCAATATAATGCATCCCACTACACCATCACCCACTATGACCTCAATAATAAACATAAAGTAGAATTATCACCTTTCTGACAATGTCAAAAACAAAAACTGAAAATGTATAAGCTTTATAAATGTAGAATTTATGGCAGAGCTGTTGTATTGGATTGTATTAGATTGCACAGGTGTATCTAATGAAGTGGCCGGTGAGTGTATGTTCCATTAATAAATACTTTAAGTGAATACAACTCTAGTCTACATCACTGGCAGCTGCTCATACCTCTGCATCTCTCTGCAGTAAACACTGCTTCACAGGAAGCTATTATTAAAATGGTCAGACCGATGTCAGATACTCAGCAAACTGAAAAACAGTATGGATGTTATCACAAAGAAGTCAGATGTACACACCTTTAACTGTGTGTGTGTGTGTGTGTGTGTGTGTGTGTGTGTGTGTGTGTGTGTGTGTGTTAACAGGATGATGTGGGCAGCCGGTGCTGTAGCAGCAATGTCCTCCATCACCTTCCCAGCAGTCTCTGCTCTGGTGTCACAGTCTGCTGATCCTGATAAACAAGGTGACAAAGAAAATCTCCCCCTCTCCTCTTTTGTCCTCTCCTCTCCTCTCCTCTCTTCTCCTCTCCTCTCCTCTCTTCTCCTCTCTTCTCTTCTCCTCTCCTCTCCTTTCCTCTATTCTTCTCACCTCTCCTCTCTCCTCTTCTGTCCCTCAGATCAATAGGTCATTGTGTTATTATTGATTTTTTTTCTGATGGAAGTTTGTTTTACTAAACCAGGCAGTGAAATCAATCCACTGCCAGCTCTGCCAGCTAAATATATGAGCAGATACAGTATTCACTGTGTCAGCAACAACATACAATGAGCCAACCACACTATACTCAACATACTGATGACCCCCCCCCTCCCCCCCACTAGATGAGTTGACCTTAGTGTCTCTTCCTCTGCAGGTGTGGTCCAGGGAATGATAACAGGAATCAGAGGTCTGTGTAACGGTCTGGGTCCAGCTCTGTACGGATTCGTCTTCTTCCTCTTCAACGTCGAGCTCAACACCATGGACCCCATCCAAGGAGACTTCAACATCGACCCCCTGCCTCTGCACAGTCCCACTGAGGTATGATATATGCTCAAATACACCTCATTCCTTTTTAGGAATTTATTACCCAACAAGTGGAGTAGTTGTTGAAAACCCTCAATCTCAGATTTTTTATCTTTGACCTGATGATGGCGCTAAATGAAAAGACAGTCACCAAAGTGATAATTCTTCATCTGTAATATTCAACATGAGAAACATTTACTCAGGAATGAAACAGGATCAGGTGTGAAACTGTCTGGATTGACAGCAAGGTTGGAACAAGCCAAAAAAAAATCTGGGAGAAAATTTCAGTTTCACGTCTCTCTCACTTCCTCTTCATAAACTGAACCTGCAGTTTAGTGCTGAAATGTTGAGTTGATCAATCGGTTAGTTGGTCAGAAAATGTATCTACAACATCTTTGATAACAACAATGTTTTATATCATTGTGAGTTGAATATCTTTGGGTTTAGGACTGTTATTTGAAGATGTTGGCGTCTGGGAATTTGTGATGAGCATTTTTCACAATATTGTTTAATTTTTCTATTTCTATTCTATATATTTCAGTTTCATTTCATTTTTAAATTGTGGACATGTTTTAGTTAGTTGAGCTCCAGATGAATAAAATGATCTCTTTTCTCTCTTTTAGCGAGCTCTCATCCCAGGCCCACCTTTCCTGTTGGGGGCGTGTACCGTGGTCGTCGCCTTCCTCGTCGCTCTCTTCATCCCCGAGAAACCCTCCCCTTCCTCCTCGTCCTCCCACCTGTCCCTCAGCGACAAGCCCCACCCAGACAGCAAAGAGTCGCTGTCCTCGCTGGCTGGCGTTCACATCAACACGCCGCTCCCCGGCAGCGACGAGGAGACGCCCCCCACCGCCAGCGACGAGGACTTTGAGCCGCTGCTGCAGGACAGTATCGTTTGATGGACAGGTGAAAGGACCACAGAGGGTGGGACTAACATTATGGTTTGATTGATTGACATTTTGTTACCAGCAAAAAGAACCAGTAACACATTTTCTTTGCCACAGGGCGGGACTTTTGATTGTCGGAAGATTGTGATTGACAGCGAGAAGCTCCAATAGTATTGTTTCTTTGCCTGAGGGCGGGACTAACATTACTTCACTGATGAGGAGCAGTGGCAGTAACATCTTCTGAATGACCAATAAAAATAATTCTTAAACAAGGTGGCGGGAGCAAAGAGCTGCACATAAGATGTCATCATTTGATTGGACAGAAGAGACAAAGAAGATTATTTTAGTGAGAGGACGAGGGCGGAGCCACAGGACACCACGGTTAAAATGGAAACCATCGTTTGATTGACAGGTGTTTTTTATGGAAAGAGGCCCGTTTTGGGAGACGCCCACTTAAAATGGGAAAGAGAAGTATTTTTGTGGTTTTAATGGAAGGATTATTGATTATCTTTTAAGCTTGAAGTTGTTGATTGTTTTTGTGATAAACAAGAAAAGGTGTTTTTACCTTCAGCTGTATCATTTTGAAGCCGTATTTTAATGCCGTGTTTTATTTTTTATCGGTTATTGTACAAAGGAAACATGTCTGCAACATATTTACAGCAGCCAAAAACATCAGTGTTGTTTTGTACACTTTTTTTGTTGATGAAGAACACATTTTTTGTTACAGTTTTTCTTTTTGGCAGGGTAACGGGATTTCTATTCTTTTTAAGTGTACAGTATCTTTACCTGCCATGAGCTATCGACGCTTACAAGGTATGAATGTGACGAGCTGAGAGATGAGTCAACTACCTAAAATCCAACATGTCAAAATATCACTTTTAATACTTATTTTCATCTCAAAGTAATTTTCTGTCCAAGTTTTCTCTTTAGTTTTAATTTCTTGAAATTTAATCCAGAACATGAGAGAGAGAGAGAATTGTTTTGGTTACAGGGCCAAAAATATGTTTATTTTAGATACCTCAGAAAATTATGAGAGACAAAAAAAAATCCTGAATGATACAGGATAAATAAAATAACAGAAAACCTCACGGTATTTCACCAGTCAGCGTCCCCGTTTGTCACTCTACCTCAGATCAGTGTGTTTTTGAATCACACTCAACCCAGATTTACTCATCTTCTATCGTGTTTGTTTTATTTTTATATCAAAGTCACTTTATAAGAGTGCTGCTGGATGCTGGCAGTGGGAAAACCTCAGAGCTGTAACTCGGTTGTCCGACAGTGTTCGCACCATATTGTTTATATTTCCACTCAATTTTTTATCTTTAATTTCAGTGAGAAGTGCTTCTGCAGTCCACACTGTCTATGGTACAATTGGGAAATTTGCAAGTCAGGTACTAGAAAAACTTTTTTTTTTCTCACAATAGATTCTTCAATTAGGTGCAAATCCAACCATAACTGACACTGTAACTTATTGTTTCCTATTGTATCTCTGAATTACATTCCTTAAATGTTACCAACTTGTTGTTTATATCTATTTCATGCATTTTTGAATATTTAATGATGATATTTTAGCAGCAGGTCACCAATGGATTGTCAGAATGACATCAAATTTGGTGTCACCATTGTGTATATGCTCCAGGTTATTCATACCAAATTTGGTGGCATTATGACACAACTGTGCTCTTAGATCACCAGTACATCTTTCAAATGTCACCAAATGTGGTTTGCACACCCAGTACATGCACCAGTGTTGTAATACCAATGAAAAACACATTTGATAAAGTGAATATGTAACATTACTCTGCTTTCCATGGCGCAGAAATGCCACTAATTGGCAGCATGACACCATGGACTTGTAAATGACATGGCTCCTCTGGTCGTTGGGCCTTCGATGTGCTTGGACCCCACTGTACCTTCTTGTAAGTCAAGTTTTTACTTGACGTGAGAGATCAGTTTGAAAATTGCGTGCAGAGTGTGTCTCATAACCCACAGTCCTTCACTGTGTCGTTTCACAAACATATATTGCAGATTTGAGGGTTTTTTTTACCTGACACCAGTGATATTCCTGTGAATTAACTTATACTTGAAGCAGACAGACAGATATTTTATGAAAGCTTTAGAGATTTAGGAACAAATGCTGAAGAGTTTTAACATTATATAAGTGGCACAGAGTGTACATAGTTATTTGCTTCATGACCTTAAAATGTAAATGTAGATGTGAATGACATTATAGTTATATAATGTAAGTGAAGTGTGAGATTGACCTGGTTATTGTGGTTGATGTGTAGCTCTATGGCACTAACAGTCTGGGTTGTGGGTTCAGTTCCCCTCTTGCAGCTGAGTGCTTATATAATCCACCCACAGGCTTCATTACAGCCTCAGTATGAACAAAAATCATCCTGTTGATGAATCTATTCTTAGAGCCTTACCAGTAGTGGGGTTAGAAACGTAAAGTTCGTGCTGAGCACGGCAATAGCGAAAAGGTCATGAGGTCTTTACAATCTAAATGCTTCATCCATGAAAATTTCATTACATTCTTATGGAAAATACTCATCATTTGTAACTTTGAATTGTAATAAACTGTCCTCAATTCAACCTGAAGTACAGAGGACATGACCTCAGTGTCTTCAGTGTCAGCTGCAGCCCTGATTTCCACCACATGTGACTCTTTTTGTAAGAATAATCCAAAAGATAAATGGATGCAAAATGAAAATATCTTTTGTTTTAATTACTGTGCATTCAAATTCATTAATTGATTCATGTAATCATTCTGCTTTTGATGTTTGTTCAGATTAGACTGTGAAACAAATGATTTCCACCATCTGTTACTTTCTCCTGAGTATGTTTACATGCACACTAGTATCCTGGTAATCAGTCTAAGTTTTATCGTCTTTGGTTATATTTGAAATTTGATGTTTACATGGAATAATTGGTAAACTGTTCATTCATATCCATGCATATCTTCTACTTTTTTGTAAAAATTTGAAAGGTGCTGGATCAGAGTGTGTTTAGTTTTATGTATTTATGCAGGAATTCTCCTGCAACTGATCAGCATTTCAATTATTTATCTCATCTAATCCAAACTAATATTTCAGTTCTTTCATCAGTGAAAGAGTATGTTTCCATTCATCACTATAATGACAAACATGTCTGATCACTGCCATCCATCTTTTGAGATTTTTGGCTCACGAATATCCCAGTTTCTTTTTAAATAACCAAAATCACATAATTCAGGCTTCTGAAAACCAGGATAAGTGATAATCCAGGTTTACTGTGAGTTGTTTTAAGTAGGATATTAGTGTGCATGTATACACTCAGTGTGATTTGACTGGCGTTGACACCTGCTCAGTTAGTTCAGCAGCAGAGTAACTGACTCAACAGTGTAAATATTGTACATGGATTGGATGTCTGTATATGTGAAGAAATGAAATGTACATGGGATTCACTGTAAATAACACTTTGTCTGTCTGTTTTGTCTGGAAATGTACAAGCCAGTTGTTTGTTATTGGAAATTAAAACAGAACAACACTTGGCATCTGCATCAGGTGTCTGTTTTTCCACAGTGGTATGTCGATTTTTTTGGATGTGTATGTCTTTTGTACAGAGATTTTTTTAATGGTGTACATTTGACTTATAATTGTAATTAACTATTGACTACTATTAACTATTATTTGTTTTTTATTATTTAATCTAATTAATAAAATATTCTATTATTCTAATGAATTAATTATACTTTTTTATTTATTAGTAAATAATAAAGTTTACTTATGACCTTCCTAACAGCAGTTGACAAAACAATCTTAACACAAGGTCCATTAGAAAGTGTTCTGGAGCTGTCAGTGGTATCACATGATCTTCCTCAGGCGATGGAGTTGCCCTGTTCTCGTGGAATCGTAAACGTCGAAATTTCCATCTTTCGGAGCACTTTGAGGACTTAAATGTTGGCTTAATAGCCCACAAATGTGTTTTTCTTCTTGTTACTTCAGTTGGATATTTGAGCTTCACCGTGCAGAATGATGTATGTTCAGTTTTCACATTCATCTACCGAAGGGGGAAAGTTTCTCTGTGCTCATAAAATCCAAGTTTAAGGCACGTGACTACGAGCATGATTTGTGACATCACAACTAGTTTGGAAGCCAATTCTGGTCCAATATTCAACTTACACAAGAGTGATGTGGAGACTTAAAGCCTCCGGTGCACAAACACTGAGAATGGACTTTTCAGACATCTTGTGTCCAGCAGTTAAACTTTTAAAATGAACAATACTTGCCCATAGATTCTGATTGTTTTTATGAAGGAGAGAGAGAATGTTGTTTAATGAGATAATTAAACTTTTTTGTGCAAAAACCCATACTAGACACAAATTATAATCCAAAGTAGAGTATTCTAAATACACCTTATGTCTTTTTATTATGTCTTGAGGGGATCTTTAAATTAATGTATCATTTTAAAATATCTTGATTTTTTTCTTTAAATAATTTAAACCATCATCTTGATTTAAATCGTCAACTGCATTAAACTGATTTGAAATAAAAATTTTGAAATGTGTGTAAAAGTGGAGGGAAGAAAATGAACACGAATCAACAGCGACCTCTACTGGGCAATGCGTCCATTTATGTACGTCCAGTCAGAGCCTGAATTGAGCGTCATGTGACCTAGGAGCCGAGTAGAAGAAGGACCAAACGGCAACAACAAATATGGAGATATCTCCGTTCAGCTTTACACCGGAGAGATACTGGACGGAAGAGAAAGAGAGGGCGCTCATAGCGTTCTTCTCCAGTAAGTCAATTACTCTACTACAGCAACTTTTGACTCCATGATAAAACTGTTTTGAAAGTTTGTGTTTTCATGTACGCGTTGACGGTAGCTGCAACATTTGTGGGCAACCGTTGCTTGACGAGACCGACGGCTGTTAGCAATGAGCGACACAGAAATAACAGCAATGGCGACTAGCAACTGAAGTGAAGTTAGCTGTCATTCCCCTGAAAAATGACTGAAACGCCTTCATAATTTCTGCTGATGTTTTATAAACTAGTCACCTGCTGCTCTGAATATAAATAGATGAAATAAACAAAGTCGGTCCTGTTGTCCGTTCTCATTTATTTTCTAAGGCTTTGGAAATTGAGTGAAGGTGACAAAATCCACGTAGGTTTTATAAACATTGTAGTAATCATATCCTACTCTGTACAGAGGTCTGATTTGTGGACGGATCAGAAATTTACAGCAAACATCAAACTGATATAAGTTACAGTGTTTGGTCTGGCAAATATAGTTTTTCAGATGTCACAAATTGATGTATGTTTTGTGTTGGCTGACAGGGTCTGTAAAACGGTTCTATTTATTCTATTGTTTATTTGATAGAAACAATAAGGCTCAATATTCATTCACCAGCCACTCTATTAGGTACACCTGTGCAATCTTATGCAACCCAGAACAACAGCTCGTAGTGGGTGGTGCAGGTGTACTGGGGTGCATTATATTGAATGGTGTTTCTAATATTTTGCCCACTCCATTAACATACATGAGAGGGGCAAAATATTAAGAACACTTTTCAATATAATGCACCCAGGTACACCACCACCACACACTATGAGCTCAGTAATAAATAGAAAGTAGAATTATCACCTTTCTGACAATGTCAACAAAAACTGAAAGCTAAACAAAAACTATAAGCTCCATAAATGTAGAGTTTATGACAGAGCTGTTGTATTGGATTGCATTAGATTGCACAGGTGTACCTACAGTAATGAAGTGGCCGATGAGTGTATATAATGTATGTATCAGGTATAGCTGAAAGCAGATTTTCACCTGCTGTCCCTGGTTGAGGGCACCAGTGACAAAAAGTTTATTGTAGTTAATGTTAATTTACTTATATCAAATCTGATCTGACATCCTGGATAGTTGTGTATTCTGCCCATCCCCTCCAGGACTAGAACACAGCAGTCCTATGTGAGCCCACTATAAAGATGACTCCCATAGACCATGCTTCCACAGATCCTCCACATATGAAGGTCCTAACAAACCTCCATCAGCATGTAAACAATATAGCTAGAAGTACGGATACAGTAGGAAGGAGTTTATACAATAAACCAACATCAGCCAAAAACAATAACAAATGTTAAACAATATTGCAGTCGTGATAAGCATGAGTCGATTCTCTTATTGTATGTTCTAATTTCTCAGAGCACAGCTGTCTGTGGAACCACAAGTCAGAGAGCTATAAGAACCGACAGCTGCGATGGAAAACCCTGGAACACCTGCGGATACTCCTGTCAGCTCACCCCCCACCTGTTCCTTTCACAGGTGAGCCCGCAGTCAACTCCATCAATTTTCAAAGCTGCGTTTTGTGTAGGAGAAAAAAATCAAATATTCCGGTTTGTTTCTCTCTCCAGTGGAAGACATTAAGAACAAGTTCAAGAACCTCCGTACCACCTTCCAGCGTCAGTACAAAATGGTGAAGGCGAGCAAGGGGTGTGGGTCAAATGACGTGTTCGTGCCGCAGTGGAAGCACTACCAGCAGCTGATGTTCCTGCAGGGCTGCTGGGACATGGAAGACGGCGTTGACGTCCCACCGCTGTCCCCGCTGATCGTTCCACAGGAGGAGAGCCAGCCTGTCCTAACCTCCCCAGGACTGATCATCTCCTTCCTCCCCACCCCATCCACCTCCTCCCCTTCCTGCACGTCTCCCTGCATCCCCTCCAACATGGTGGTTAAATGTTACTGGACTGATGAGAGGGAGCGTGCACTGATAGCTTTTTACTCCGGTAAGCAAAAAACTGATTCCAGCTTCAAAATAATTACAACAGAGGGACAGAGGGATACAAATACAAAGCTTAATGATAATCTGGATTCTTATGATGACAGCACAAGTGTTTCATAGCTGATGGGAGTTCCTGTTGTGTGTTGTTGCGCACAGAGCACAGCTGTCTGTGGAACAAGAAGTCTGAAAACCACAACAACCGTCAGCTCAGACTGAAGCTGCTAGAGACTCTGAGGAGCCAGCTGTCTGACCACACAGTGTCTTTCTCAGGTAAACATCACATGGTCCTGCTTGTTTTCAAGGCTACAGCACAACACCACCAACAAGGTCAGGGGCTCAAGTTCTGGGGATCAAAAGTTTCATGTATTGTAGGCCAGAAGGGTCAACATTATTTGGCTTATAATGCCTTGCATTGTGTGTGCGGTCTACATGCATGTACACATTAATCTAAAATGGTCTCATAAGGAAGTGAAAGTGAATGAAAACTCAAATGAGGAAAAATGTTGAAAGCTTGATTTTTATATCAGCTAAAAGAGATGTCAGAATGTCTTCTCCCTCTTATCAGACAGCTGTTTTAATAGATAGATTAATTAAATATCAGTCTCTCTTGAAACATTGTCAAAGATAATGGAAGTGTGTGGGAAATACACAAAGTCACTAAAGCTGCAGTAAGTGATTTTTAATACACTGCTTGAGAGAGACAGAAAAGTTGAGCAAAAAAGAGGGAAAAAACAGAAAAGCTGCAGAGTTGGCAAGAATATTGGGTTTATAGAAAATATGGCTTAATTTAAGTTGAATTGAATTTATGGATCAACAAAGACCCACCAGCTAAATTCTGATTGTGACTCCTTTGTTTTGCAGTTGAAGATATAAAGTGCAAGTTCAAGAACCTTCGGACAGTTTTTAACCGTGAATACAAGGCGGTCCAGGCCAGCAGGGCGTCTGACAAACTCTACGTGTCCAAATGGAAACACTACCAGCAGCTGCTCTTCCTCTGCGAGTGCTGCGATGAAGAAGACGGCCAGGACGACCTGCTGATACTGATGCCACAGGAAGACAAGGATCTGGAACATGGAAACCAAACGCCTTCATCCACTCTTAGCAGCTTCTCCTCCAACTCCACCCAAACCAACAGCCTGAAGTTCAGCAACACCTCCAATCCCTCCAGCGCCTGTCAGAGCGACGCCAAAACCAGCACCAACACCGCATACCAAATCTTCCTCGCTGCTTCTCCAGATAATCTCAAACTAGTGAGCCACACAGCTCCTTCCACACTCCCCGCCTCTCCGTCCGGTTCACCACTGGACGCCAAACCTTGTACGAACCCCTCCCCTCTAACTTTCTCTGTGCTCGGCCCGGTTCTGACAGAGAGCAGACTGATCAGTGACTCCCGCTGCCACTGGAATGAGGCCAAAGTTCAGCAGCTCATTTCATTTTACTCCGGTAGGCATCGTTATCTCTCCGTGCAGTTAATTTTGGTTTTATTTGTCCAAGTTTTGCAGTATTTGAACAAATGGAATGTAGTTTGTGGTGCTGACAGTGTTTAAAACCTTCACAAAATTTAACAGCCTATGTCATAACAGAAAAGAGGTTGTTAAAACATTTAAATGTAGGACCGTGTGGATGTGTACAGACCAGACTTGATTGACATCTCCTGTACTCTCCTTACTTAGTAGCATTTTGTGTCAGTGAATGTCAAGTAAAATATCTACAGAAGCATGAGGAACACATTCAATTATGTAGAGAGATAAAAAGGTTTAAATATTTAATAAACTGTATCACAGACTTCATACTAGACCTGAAAGGATTCCATGAAAAACCTACCCAAACCTGACGTGCATAAATACATTTTCAAAAAAGAGAGACTCGACCCGAGGGGGACCTGAACATAACAGACCCAATCCAAATGCAGTCAACTAGAACAGAGAACACAAACACCAGTAGCAGCCTGATGCGCTATCAATTAATTCCATCAATTAACAAGTGTACACTCTGGTCCCTTTGGATCCACTCAGGTATTGGACACTTTCACATACAGACCTGAGACCCATGGCAATATAAGGAGACCTGACCCTATTAGACTGAGGAGAATTTGGACCCAGTCCAACTCGGGTCCCAGATCCTGGGTCGGGTCTTGGTTCTTCAGAGCTGAGCATGAAGACCTCTACTTCATAAACTAAACAAAGTAAAATATTGACGTCAGGTATCTAACACCATCATGTTGATACTGGGACATTTTTTTCCTATTTGACCGGACAAATCTTCATCCTTTGATGGCACAATTCTACATATATTACTAATTATACCAGATAATCCAGTAGTAGCCATGAAATCAGCTTTATTCTTTTTTTTTTTTTACAGTTGTTGATTATTTAATGTGCACTTAATGAACTGTAAAAGTGGGGTCTGAAGACTGCATTTTTATTATGATGAATAATAAATGAATATTGTGATAACTGATGTTTTTCTTATATTCCAGAGCACAGTTGTCTGTGGAACCACAAGTCAGAGAGCTACAGGAACAGACTGTTGAGACAGAGTCTGTTGGAGACACTGAGCAGCCTGCTGTCCAGCAATGAGCCAGTCCCATTCACAGGTAAAGATGATGATGTTTGAATTATAGTGTTGTCCCGACAGGAAAACTTGATACCAAGAGAAATATTCCTTCAGTTTATCTGTCGAGGCCAACAGGTTCTGTTATTCTTCATTCTTTAGTGGAAGACATAAAGACAAAGTTCAGAAACCTGCGAACCATCTTCCAACGTGAACACAAGGCGGTGAGCGCCAACAAAACATGCGGCTCAGAGGACTTTTACCTTCCAAAGTGGAGACACTACCGTGAGCTGATGTTCCTCTGCGACTCCTGCGACGAGGACGACCAGCCTGACAACCTCCACTTCCACCAACCTCAGGAGTCCAACCTCCTCCACCTGGAGAGCCAAGCCCCTCCCTCCTCCCTACACTACCAAGCCTCCGCCGCCGCCGCCGCCACCTACCAAACTGCTACCATCACATCACACAGCCTCCAAGCCCCGCCCTCACCTACTCCCCCAGACTCCCAGCTATCCTCCCCCTCCTCCTCACCCTCCACATCATCCTCTCACACTGACAGCAGATTGTCGGGACGCAAGCGAGCGAGCCGCCGGCCGCCGCACACCACCAGCGAGGTGCTGGACTTCATGAGGACGTTCTGTCAAAGCCAGATGGTGTCGCCGCATGCCGGGTTCCTGAAATACGTGGAGGAGTGTCTGAATGAGACGCCGCCTGACAAAGTGAAGAAACTGAAGAAGAAGATAATTGAGACAATCCACAGCGTGTCAGAGGAGGCGTAGTGTTTCACAGTTTGTGGAGTGTGAGTCTTATTCTTTTAGCTTTGGCCATCATACACTACCAGACAAAAGTTTGAACTTCCTCATACCTTTGAGTGAGAAAGTGTGTCTAAACTTTTGTCAGGTACTGTATATTAACATGAACATATTCGCTGTCATCTCATTTGAAGCTACAGTTACAGGCTTGTTTATCATTTTGCTTGAAGAGTAACTTACAGTGACACCTGGCTGAAAAGCAGTGTCTTACTGTCCTCTTTAGTTGAAGGACTTGAGTGTGAAACGTTGTGGTCAGTGTTTCACCACTGAACACAACAACCGTCACTGATGGGTAGGGTTGGACGCATGCGTCATCGCACTTTCATCCACACCCAACAGTGACGTAAACAGGCAGGGTCCTTTGCTTAGGCGTTGCGCACTATATGGATTTTATGCGTCATCACTGAACTCAGTCAACTTCAACTGAGTCCGTGACCGATAAATTTTCAACTAATGAAATCATACCACAGCTTTTGCAGGAAGACTACAGCATGACGGATTGTTAACAGTCAGACGGGTCACCAGGTTTATGGATAGACAGATCAAAAGAGCAGCACTTTTCAGCTACCTGGTCCACATATGGTGACATAAATCTACGCCTTCACATCTGGGGGTGCTCACAGCTTGTGCTGCTGCTCATGTGTGGAGAGCCTAATTACTAGAAACGATGGATAATAAAACACAGGTTTAAACAAAACTAAAAGTCTGTAAAGGGCTGCACTGGTCATTACGCATCAGAAAATGACATTTTTGGAAAAATGGGCTCGGCTGTTCATTTATAGGATAACGTAGACTCAGTTAGTTAGGCTCAGCTCTACATTAAATATGTTTCCATCCACCAGTTTTTACTCGCATTTTCAATTTAAAAGAAAAAAACCTGAGTGGAATCTCTGCATATTCAAAAACAACTTGAAATATTGTTAAAAAGTGTAATGATTGGCCGAGGTGAAGAGATGAAAAACAGTGGCAGGTGAAAACATCAGATCAGTGCGGAGCAGTGAGTGCTCTCTTCTGCAGCACTACCAACTTTTTCTGGATGAACCAGTCACTAATAATCTCATAACAGCAGCAGATTTTCTGGAAATTCAATTAAACTTTTGGAAACGGCATCTTCAGTCTGAATTTTGTACTCTGTCAGCCTCTGCTGGACTTTCAGCTTAATGTAACATTGCAAGTTAGTAAGTTTTAAGTTTCGTCATGCATTAGTGATGCTAATGTAACTGCTCACTAATGCTACATAGCATGTGTGACATTCGCATTTACCATTATTTCACAAATTTAATTTTCAGATTTCACCAAGAAATCTAACATTAGCAGGTTAGCATGCTTCACTACATTCTAACACATCAACTTGCCAAATGTAGCACCTTAATGCTAACAATAGCATGCTAACATACATAAGGTTTGCATCTGTCATAAGATTTAGAGGCATCCTGTCATGAAGTGTTTGACAAATGGACATTTTGATCATGTCATTCTGGGCCATGTTGAGCTAACTGACATGGAGGTATTTTTTGTGTTGGTATTGTTGTTGCTAACACTTCATGAGCTTTCACAAAACAACAACAACCAAAACACATGAAAAAGATTTGAGAAAAAGAAGAAAATCAAACTTCATCTCACTCCCCTGTCCTCAGCATAGAGTTTTATCTGACTGTGCTGTTTTAACACCTGAATGATGAGATTCATCTCAAAATGACACATTCACCATTTCAAATAATTCAAATAAATTCATTTTTTTAGATGCTTTAATATCAAGGGTTACAGTTGCACTTTAGAATGAAACTGCTCGTGTTAACCTGGTTGTTGGGTTGGAAATTTTCATGTTTACTAATTTAATGTTCAGATTTCACCAAGAAATCTAAATATTGAGCACTTTGTGTTCTTTATAAGAAAGGTGTCTGTTCAGAGCCATTTAACCACAACACAAGTCAGCTGTCACTGTTTAAGAAAGGCACGAGACTGTGTCTGTTTACAGCTGCTGTCCAGCTCAGGACAATATGTTGTCTACCAGCCTTCACTTTAAGTCCTCAGTGTCCAGTTTACTGGTGAATTAGAGACTTAATTTTAATGCCAATGTGACAGTATGTTGTCCAAACTTAAAGAATTCATACGTATAAAAATATTTTGCCACTTTTGTTTTCTGAAGTGCTAAATGAAAAAGAAAGGACGGTCAAACAAATGTTCTTGTTGGTAATTTACCTCTACCATGTGTTTTTGCTTTAGTACTGCACTGTCAGCAAGAAGTGATGACAGTCAGATAATGTAAAAATGTGTCTACAGTTTATGAAATATCCCTTTAAATTATTCAACAGGTAATCAAATGTTTGTTTTCATTATTTAACATGTGATGCTGTTAAAGGGCAATTACAACATTTAAATACTAAATATCAGTCTGAAAATGTTACATTTAACCTTTTGTATGATTTCATAGTTGTCATCTTTTAAAAAATCTATGCATGTAAAGAGTTCTAAATTATGTTGTAAAATGTTAAACATTTAAGTTTTAAATTGAATCTTTTGAAGCAATAACGGTTCATTTGGAGCACCAGCTATGATTGACAGGGTTTTTAAAATGTTTTCAGAATTGCACATTTATATAAGAATGATTTATATCTTTTTGTTTGCACTTGTTTGTTTAAATTTGACTGGGTGCCTTATCAGAATCACAGTAACTGCATTTCCAGTAAATGTGCAGGAAGTTGTCTTCCCAACTTCAAACTTATATATTGTTAAATTGAATGTACATTGTGAACATAAAATATATGTAAAATGTACATATAAACATATGGACCGGCGTAAAGTGTGTGTTTTTGTTGTTTTATTCCACCATTTATATCTTAAAAGCATCTTAGAACAATCATTTTTGTTTTGTCATGAGATCATCTTCACAAATCAATACTGCTTTCACCTGATTGAGAGTGTACTGATATTGAAAATATTAAAAATATTTTTTTGACATGAGTAAAACCAGCTGAAGCACAGAAAGTTGGGAGGGGGAGGGGTCTTAAAGGAGTGTTTGAACAGTGGAGTGCATTTATACTGGAAGGAATGTGAGTACCACAGCTTCACTTCATCATCATTATCTCCACTATCCTCCATCTAGCAAATACATTACAAGATGAGTCTTTGGGAAAAGTTGAGTGTAATTCTCTCATGTTCCTCTAGATGGCGATGTCTAATCACATGCAGTACTGCATGTACTGTCTCTTTAGCAAAGGGAAAACTGGTTCACACAGCAATCAGATATCTCTGCTTCCCCTTCAGACACAAAAGGTCTGTGGTTGGCAAAATCCCAACTCAATGTCCGCTTGTTCTGGAGCTTTCAACCGCATCGCCCAGTTTAAATATTAGTCTTGTTTAGTCAGTGAGGGATATTTGACTGTGAGACAAAAAGAGCAACAGACGCAGTCATGAAGAAACCAGCTGACAGACAGACTGCTCTGTCTCACCGTCTGTTTGACCTACATCCATCAGACTGAGCTCCAGGCAGAAAACATCACTGTGCCTGAAGTCACTTGATGTTCAGTGACATGCCCCACGTGTCACCCGAACCCTTTTCATCCAGGAAACAGGCTCCTCTCACCTCTTCACTGCGACCTTTGACCTTCTGTTGGCTGATACATTTGATGACACTTCAATCAAACCACATTCCCAAATGCCAACACACCCAGCTCAAGCTGAAGGACTGTTGCTTCACTGGAATTTTACTTTGATACAAGACGGAGGTGATGCTGTGACTTCATTCTGGGAAATCAAGTCTAAGTTTATCACAGTAATTGTCCTTCTCAACCACCCATTGGTTCACTGACAAAACAAAGTACGGAACTAAAGGTCATGACTCAACACGACTTGCCATTTTGAAGCAAGATCAGACACAGTGGTTCAGATGTTACTGCGTCAGAATATTGAAACAAGCTTCGGAGCTCCAGTATCAGTATCAGACACATCACCGGTGAAACTCACCTTTTTTTTTCTTCTTCTGTCCACCACTGGACATTTGGCCTCATGCGATAATTTTTTTTTGTATTCTTACCCGAAACCTCTTACTGTTTCTCAAGAAACTTGCTTGTTCCACGTCTGATTTAACAACCCCCTTAACTGCATAAACTTGTAGTGAAATGCCCGTTTTAACTTGATGAATGCCACCTGTTCATGAGCAGGTGTGTGTTTGTGAGATTTTATCATTAGCAGAATCAATGCCCTTCATTTATGACAAAAAGGCACATGTTCTGCTCCATTGGTGGGAAAGATTTACTCACAATAACGTCCCTGAAGAGTAAAAAGAAGAACTGCACACTGCAGAGCTTGAAGTCCTGCTGTCAGAAATCAGCAAACCAAAGACAGTATTTTTTTAAAAAGAAAGAGAAAATGTTATCAGCGTCTCAAAACATCTTGCTAAAGCAAAGTGGTCCGGGACTAAAATGGGGGAGGAGGTCTATGGGAAGTGACAGTCATATAGATGGACGACTGAATAGATTTCCTTACAGCTAATGTTAGACTTGTCAGAGGATGTTCACCTGGGCAGCAACATTGTTTCCCTCATTTTTTTTCAAGAGAAGAGATTCAAGAGGTTTTATTGTTACAAGCACAGCAACACAGCAGATGGCAACACTGAAAGCAGTGAAATTTTGCTTCCTTGAGCTCTAGTTCTGATTAGAGTACATAATAAAATGAGACAGAAATATAATAAAATGACACAGAAATACACAAACATACATTGTATTGCACATTGGTGCACTGGTGCAGTATTGCACATAAGTGGTGAATAGCAGACTATCTGTACAGGGATGGCTTGTTTGACAGGCCAAGACCACCAAATTATGTTTGTACCAAATAGAAAATACCAAACATAAAATTTGTGAATGTGACAGGTTCTCTTGAATCACTTGTATGTGCCACGTAGTTTGTACAAGTAATTTCTTGTATGAGGCCTACTGTTTCATCATCAGATGTGTAATCCCAGCAGTGTGGTCTCTTCTCAGTCAGACATGCCAGGAAAACCTCTAAAGAGAGGCACCAGAGTGTGTAATGATCAAGTGCTGAAACACCTCAACTGGCTCCTTTCAATACAAATGATGCAATGCAATGGTTCTTCTCCGAGCTCCTTACAGATGTCTGTGTTCTAGAGGTGCTCAGAGCATGTATGAACAAAACTTAATATTGAATCCTCAGACTGAACTGGCTGTACTGAGTCACTATTGTCACTGGTGGTTTTTAGCAGTGCTGCTCCTCACTAGCGACTGAAAGCACAGTTGTCAGCTCAGCCATGACTACTTACTGGTTAAAAGCTCAACTTAAAGACCATGAAAGCCACAGAGACACTGTAGAAGTGAGAACTCTTGCAAACTAGTGGCCGCTGAGCTATTAATTTATAACAATGCTTGTACAGGCCTGGTTTTGTACTGAACTGAATGTAACTATTTGAACCAACAGACTGAGCTTACTACTTAACTGAAGACAGTCAGAATCAGTGCAGAACGTCACTGTGTTATGAAAGATGATGCTTGTGATAACAGTGAATGAATACAAATCTTTGAACTGAACAGAACAAAATTATTAAAATCAGATTTGTAAAATTCCCCCTCCTCAACTTGACTGGGTTGCACCAGCAAATTGTAAATCCATTACTATGTTTGTGTGTGAAGTCTTCCTTAAGTTCTTAGTGACAACTAACTATTTTCAAACGAGGGATTTACTAAATCAGATCGGACCATGAAAACTTAGGAAATATCTCATCTGGTAAACTCTTGAGCAATGTGTAAATCAATAACTAGGAAACATCTGAAGCGCCGTCCAATAATAAACTAATAAATCAGTTATGTAAACAGGAGGTCACTGTGGCATCACAAGCTGTAACATAACTTCCAAAAATAACAGTTTTAGAGACCAAAAGATAAAATAAACTTAAATGGCTTGTCTTTATGAATGTAGGTGTGATTTTGTTTTATTTATATCTGCATACCTGGGGAAATATGTGTGTTTTGGAATTAGTAGCATGCAATTTAGAGTGAGAGGGAAATATCTGATTATGCTAAGCTAACCAACCTTATTTGGTCATTTAGTCTAACGTTGCTGTCATGACATTTTGTAATTTGAGGTTTAGTGTGTTTTCTCTGTGAAATGTAAAATGTTAGGTCAAATATGTCGACCATATTCCATATTACCTATTTAACTTTTCAGTCTAAATTGGTAATTTATTAGCAAGCTACCATTAGTTTTGTCAGTTCATTCAGCTAGCTTACACAACAGTTCCACCTGGCAGTCACTAGGTGTAAATATTCAGTTGCAGCTAATCTCTACGCAAGAACTAGCTTGTGTGGTGAACCCAGTTTTAATTTAGTGATGCATAAATTTCCACTTACTAAACACTTAATTTACAAACAGCTGGTGCATCTGGTTTTGTCTCTAAAGGCTTCAGTATTCTTCAAAACAAGTGCTTGATAGATAATCTAAAAGCATCTGAAACCCCCTTTGCAATGTTGGAATTGGGCAGACTGACAATTTTTGTATTTTTTGGAAAAACACAATCAGACAATCAAGTGCACTTTACGCAGTGATTGGCCAGCTGTGTGGAGGTGTGACAGTAGGCAGGGTTTGACACAAGCACTGCCATCACTTTCCATGTGTAAATGAGGAGAAATAAGACAGAGACATCCATTTGTATGTTTAATTGTGTTGGGACTACAAAAGTATGCAAAAGACAGTGATCATGGAGAGAGACTGGGGATTGCCTTCCAGTGTGGCCATTCAGAACAGGTAGAAACACTTTCGCCTTTAGACATCAGATCAGATCAGAAATCATGTTATATGAACTAGTTAAATTGAAGCATACTGAGGCTTTAAGTTAGTGCTGCTGATGAGAGGTTTTCTGATATGCATGAACCTGATCATCAAACAGTTGATGTAAACTGTGGTTGTCGTAAATCAGTTTACTGTGAACCGTGTAAACGATTTGATCCAGCGGGCAGTTTAATCTGGTTCTCCACAATAATCTGGTTCCAGTGTGAATGGAATCAGTGTCCGACCTGCTGCAGCGGAGTTCAGCTCTGCTGTGGAGGATTGGATTACAGCTCATCAGCACACACACAGGAAACACTGCTTTCAGCCCTGTGTCCCTCTTTCTATTCACAGCTCCTCTTTTTCCTTTTTCTAATTCATCCCTTTCTCTAAGCGTTTCGCCCTTCTTTGTCTTTCCTTCCTTTCTGTTTCTTTTCCTCTTTCCTCCCTCCCACCTTCAATATCATTTTCATACCTTCCTTCTAACTTTTCTTTCTATCTTTCTGTCTTTTTTCTTCAATGTTTCCTTCCTCTCTTTCTTTTTTATTTCCCATTTTCCTTCCTTTTACATCCTTCTTTTCTTTATTTGATCTTTCCTCCTTTTTCCTTATTCCTTTCTGATTCTTTCCTTGCCTACATCTCCCTCTCCTGTCCCCCTGCTCTCCCTCTCGCCCTCTCTGTCTCACTCCACCTCTCTCTCTCTCTCTCTCTCTCTCTCTCTCTCTCTCTGTCTCTCTCCTTTCTCTTCGCTCAGTGAGTCGCAGTAAATCCTATTGTGATGCTAAACTGATTTTCGGAAGAGAGAGACAGACAGAGAGAGAGTGAGGGAGGGAGAGAGAGAGAGGGAGAGAGAGAGAGAGAGAGAGACAGAGAGAGAGACAGAGAGAGAGAGGGGAGGTTTGGAGGTTTGGATTCCTCTTTGAGCAGATCTGATTTGATCTGACCTTCGTTCATCTTTAAGTTTGATCACTTTCTCCCGTCGGTAAACTTTTTAACCTTGTACCCACAATCCAACTGGTGGTTTCGGGGTGTTGTTGGAGGCTGTCTGCCGGAGAATCAGCCGCTCTCTGCGCTTCGGGAATGCACTTTGCAGGAAACGCAGCTCGGTGCTCGGACACCTCCTGCTTTCTTTTTTCTTAACGAGGAGTTACAAATGAATGAAGGACATGCGCTCGTGAAGGAGAGAAAGTTTTCTTCTGTCCGGTTCTCCCCTCCTCAGTCCGCCGGGCTGCAGCCGGGCTGAGGACAGAGGAGCCCGGAGTGAGCGCTCCCTGGACGGGCATGGAGACCGGCGGTGCCGGCGGCCGGGCGGGGCTCCAGCAGCAGGCGGCGGACGGAGGAGGAGGAGGTGGAGGCAGCGGCTGGGTGCTAGTGGAGGCCCGGCTGCAGGGAGGAGCACCGTGGGGCTTCACCCTGCAGGGCGGCCTGGAGCACGGAGAGCCGCTCATCATCTCCAAGGTACGAGTCATAATAATATGTTAGACTGTGCTAATTTTTCACCTCTGATATCTCTTTCCCCTTATTCTGGCAGCGGTACAGTCAGAATTATTGACATTTTGGTCAATCGATCTATAGCCAATGTAAAAATACTCCCTTACAAGTGAAGGTCATGCTTTTAAAATGTACTTAGCCTAAGTAAAAATACATAAGTATAGTCAAGAAAGTTTGCCTACGTATCAAAAGTCATTTTGATAACCACCTGCATTGATTTTGCAATTTAAAGTCCTACCCCAGTGATTTTAGTTCTGCACTTTCAGAGAGATTGGGGCCTTTCAAGAAAAAAATGAAATAAAGAATGACCAAAATAAAAGCATCAGAGACCAAGATATCCTGATTTTTAGATCATTTCATGGGTGAAGTTTCAAAACACTGGATCCTACAGTTCCCATAATGCAACCAACAGCAATTTTGTTTGACCCTCCCTGCTTAATATGTCCATGACTTTGTCCCCAGTTTGTAAAGATTTTTGGTTATAAATTTGTTGTCTCCAAACTCAGGCGGAAATACTTTTGAAAGCTCCCCTTTGGAGCTTCAAAACATAATAAAAATCAGTTATACATTTGCGGCCATCAGTCACTCATTTTGTTCAATGGTTATAATGACAAACTACTGACTTTAATATCTGACAATCCCTTTTAATACAGTTCAGTTGACAGCTGTAGCTGCTTAGCTAGCATTAGCTTCTCAGACTTCACAGACTGAAAGCACAAGCAGCTTCACAACCTTGAATCCTGGAGGTCCTGATGCAGAGCTGTTA
Source organism: Thunnus maccoyii (assembly GCF_910596095.1). Taxonomy (NCBI): domain Eukaryota; kingdom Metazoa; phylum Chordata; class Actinopteri; order Scombriformes; family Scombridae; genus Thunnus; species Thunnus maccoyii. The sequence goes on from NC_056551.1 coordinate 3,729,954, forward strand.
CAGTGATATGCCTAAAAAGATGATATGATGTGTTTAAGAGTTTAACTGGAAGATTCTGACTACTGTTCACTATTTGCAAACTGTTGCTGAAGTCACACTCAACAACTACCGAAAATAATGTGATGTGATCAGCCAACACTAGATCGTTTATCTACGCAAAGACCCTCTTTCCGAACAGCACAAAGACATAGTCTACTTTCCATCTTTTCAAACCCCAATGTGATACAGAGAGCAATGTCCTTTCTCGATAAAACCACCTTTTGCTGAGTTTAAATAGTACAAACACTGTTTTCTGTTGAAGTGCTTGTAAGCGCGGTTTTGATTTTGAAATGCCCAAGCATTAGATATGACTGCAAGGTCTGGTACAGTGAGTATGATAGTTAATATTATTTTAGTGATTGATTTGTGATTTGTCTGTAATTAAGTACAGCTACTGTGCAGATATTAGCAGCGCTGTTGTATTTTCTCCTTTTGCGACTATAATAAGGAAAATGACCATTAATTATTCCCACTCTGTCCTTACAGCTGTCGTGGCCTCATTTTATTAAAATGCAAATCAGCAGGCTGGTGTGTGTGGGGGTTATTCTGGGATGAAGGCCAAACGGCTGTAAAATAGGACAAGAATGTGAATTATGTGTTTTCCTGGGTGCTTTCAAACACACGCATGCTTTTATTTTGTACTGTACTTAACAAGTTTGACCAACTGCCTGATTGCATTTCTCTTTCAGCGTCTGTATATTTCTCAATATTGATTCTGGTCATTCTTCATTTTTTGTTAATGGCTTCATTGTTCTGTTTCATGTTTAATTCCTCTCCCTTTTAGTCTCCTTCTTTTTTCTGTCTGCCTGTGTCTACATATCCAACTAGTGTCTGTCTTTGTTGTCTGTCTCTCTCTTTCTTTCTCACTCAGATTATGTCCACACTAAAATGGCTAAATGTGACACAGATTACATGTGAAAACAACCTTGTTGTTTTTGTAAAGATCACCATCCACAATGAAACACCTGAACAACAGAAAAATGGCATTCTTCTTCTTCTTCTTCTTCTTCTTCTTCTTCTTCTTCTTCTTCTTCTTCTTCTTCTTGTCAGCTGACAAACAACAAACAGTTGGTCTTCTCTGACATTTGTTGAGTAGTGGCACAGTCCCAGTTGGTTAAACCTTGGTTCTGTTATAATGTTATCCCTGATATGATAGGCTACAGGTAAAAAGGGTCAATGACAGATCTTTCTAATGAATGATGACATTTGTTCATGGTTCCATTCTTAATCAGTTAACACAGATCCACTATTTTTAATCAGATGGTCCATTAGAAACAAAATCTTAAAATTGGGAGTAACACGACACCTAAGGTGGTTGTTACTTGTTTGTCCATTTGTGGTAATGCGGTTTCAACGCAGCCCTATTAGCTGTAGCATCAAATCACTAACAGATCACCAATAAAGAGATGTGTTGATGCAGTAAAATACTTCTGTGGATGATCTTGTGTATCCTTGCTCATGCTTCCTCCAGGAAGCCTCTTCTCTCCTTTATCCTTGCACTTCCGAGCAGAAATAAGAGTACTGGAATGTCCTTCATGATGGCGGACACTATCAATTTTCATGATACGATCAAATAAGGAGATTGGAATGTAGCCTCTGTCTCAGAAGTGGTTAAATAGGTCAGCCATTTTTTTTCAACAATAGGAGAATAAAACAGCTTTAGTTTGCTCTTAATTTTCTTTTCCCTTCTGGCATCCTCAGCTTGCTTATCATCAGTGCAGTACAGTTCTTGTGGTTCTGAGCCAGGGTCAGAGATCACGGTGAAGGTTTCCCTTAATCCAGGCAGTTCAAATCAGGTTAAACAGTCTTAATGAATCTTAATCTGAAGGTCTCATGACTGGCATCAAACTGTGTGCCTTAACACTACCAGGTTTACACCTTCAAAATGTAGGTGAACGGTAAAGCTGTTACACAAACTCTCCTCTGTGAACATGTACAGCTACTTCCTGGTTCAACTTTGATCTACTCTGCTATTCGTTCCTCTCCATGTTAAAAAGTAACCAGTAACACCATAACTTGAAAACGATCCACGTCAATTTATCCTGACAGTCTATTTAAGCAAAACCAGAGCTGAACCCACATAGACCGATGGCAACTGGACTGGAGCCTGAATGGACCAGAGTCCTGAAAAAGCCTCTGACTGTTTTTCACCTTGTCCATGTCAAACTTCCATTGGATGCTTCACCTCAGCATTATTTCTCTGTTACTGCCTGATCATTAAGATCTCATTTGGTATAGCAACAGCTCTGGAGGGTCTATACTCATAGAATCTGACAACAATTTGTAACCAACATTATCTGTAGGAAACGTGCAGTATTCCAACAGACTGGAACTGCTTGGAGAAAAGCTCAGGAGCCAACACAACCAATCTGGGACAAACTGCAGCTTTCTTAAAGGAACCAACACAACCTGTAACATGATGAACACACATTCAAGTCAGTAATTTGCTGGATTTTGATTGGCTAACCAAGGTATTTACAAGTCCAGCACCCAATCCAAGACATACCTGTGGAAAACCTTTCCAAAACCATTCTGGGTTTTTGTTTTCAAAAACAACGACCAGATCTGAAAGGGAACCATGGATAATTAGACCTATATTAGACATATTAGACCTGAGACCCATGCCAATAGACCTACTCAGACCCAGTGAGACTGAATTTAAATTGGACCCAGCCTGACAGTTACTAGGAATCGAGTAGACCTGCAAAGACCAGTAGACTAACTCTCTAGTAGTAACTAACTCTTGTAGTAGATGTAACGTGTGTTGCTCATAGTATCAGACTTTTAGGGGCTCCCACCGGTTCCCAACCTATGGGTCGGGACCCCTCATAGGGACCCAAGATAAATCTGGGAGGTCACAGAATGATTTAAAAGGGCACTCCAACAATTGCATTTGATGCATGTCATACACCACCGGTATCTGTTGCTCATAAATACTACTCAGCTTGAAAACAATTATACAATGTCTTTGGTGGCTCTGAAGGAGCTCGATCAAGGCTGAGAAAATAACCTTAATGATGTCACAGCGGTGTCATCAGGGTTATCTAAGCTTGGACTATATGTTTGTATCAGAAATTCTGCATCACAAACTGGAGGTATGCTTAGAAAGATGGAGGTGTTTACCAGGCAGGGAGAGTCTAATATAAAGATACAACCAAGTAGCATTATGGGAAATGTAGAAACCAGTGTTTTTGGGGCTTGACCCATACTATGGGACTAAAAGTCAGGATATCTTGGCCTCTGCCGCTGGGGTTAGAGAAAAGGGTATGACATGTGAGAGTAGAGACAGGATGCTCCTGCTACTCTGATTTTGACTATTCCTTTTTCAGTTTGTCTGTCAATTTTATGGAAGTGCAATTCTAAACCACTGGGTAAAAAATAAGACATCGTAAGTTCTCTCTAGTTTTTTCTTCTTTTTGTGTGAAGCACTGGATACATCCATAATCCTTCAGATGAAACAGTCTGAGAGCAAGAAATTTGGTTGAACTGCAGACTTGTCCAAACTAAAGCCACAACTTGTGATGAGGAGTTGCAGGTACATATTGCTTCATTTTAAGGAGTAACAAAGCCAACAATGTTGGGCATCACTGCACTTCTCTGAAGAAATTCAGAAACAGACTACTTTTTCACGGCGGAGCCCCCCGCTTCTGTCTGAGGATATTTTCCCAAATCACACAGTCTTTATTGATTAGAGGAGGTATGTTGTTTTAGTCACGGTATGAACAGGCTGAGCTGCTCTGTTTGGATATCTCCGTCTGCAGGATAATGAATTTCAGCTGGAATACCAAAGTCAGTGACACACACACACACACACACACACACACACACACACACACACTCAGTAAGTAATTCTGCTGGCCTTATTTGGGTATATTTATTCCTGAAAAAGGCAAACAGTGCAGGGATGTGCACTGTTGTACAGAGCTGGGAATGGTTTACATTTAACACCGGTGTTCTTTCACATCTGAGAGGATGTTTAATTTCCTTCATGTGAGCACAGCTCATTAAACACAACTCACAGTTGTGTTACTCTTTTGTGTATCACTACTACATGTCAACACTAATGTAGATAAATTTGAAAACTAAACCTTGTCTGTCAGTGGCCTTGGCCTCAAGCTAAGCTGCCAGTCATTGATGTGTTTCCTGAAATATCATCATGTTTTCTGTTATGTTTGCCTTCTCAGGGCCACCGTTCACAGTTGATAAAAGTCACCTGTGCACAATGCATATAGTACGTGATAGTGAAACCTTTGTGAGTGAGGATGCTTCAAGTGTTGGAGCTGCAGTGTGTGGGCCAAAACACATGACGCTTTTGTTGAAAAGTAACACATGTTGTAATTCAGAAGAGGGTCAGACACACCCTATGAGAAATTCTTGGCAGTTGTTTTAACATCCGAAGATTACCAGATGGGCGGGGTTTATTGTTTCAGAGCCGTGCTAGATACCATTGTCAATCACAGGGAAGTATGTGAAAACAAATAAGATCATTTTCTAGTGTTTGTTACGGTATCTCACCCCTCATGGTGAACATGACTTTTCCCAGGTTATATAAGTTGATCTTTGGAGTTATCGAAGGGACATTTCATACCTGGAGTTGGAGTTTCCTGGTCAGATTCAGTAATGCCAATTACTGGTACCAAAAAATCTTAATTGAAAAAACAGGGTGGATATTGGTGGGATAGTCCAGCGGCAACCAGTGTGTTAAGGTGAGACACCTCTCCATCAAGCCAAACATGTCCAAACACACCTCTAAACACACCTCTCCTATGGCTTGAAATATCCTTCACAGACCAATTACTCTTAAAAAATCTGTAATCAGACTGTATTGACTGTAGAGAGAAGTCTGGGGTTTTTCCATCCACTTCAATACAGTGCGAGTTTTCTTGGAGCAGCCATTAGTGGCCATTACAGGGACTGTATCTTTATAATCTTAAGCACTGGATTCAACATTTAACTTGTAGTAGGCTCAGCAGGTTCCAATTAGTAGCTTGGGGGGACTTTTTGTCCCAAATTGAGCTTTCCAGGCAGACCTTCCTCTCAAGCTCAGTGCAATTCCTGCTCTCTTCACTAAAATTTACACTCATGCATGCAGCATTAGATACCTGTTCCACCTGGTAGCATATGATCCATATTTTGATACGGTATATGAATAATGACATCTGATAATGGGCCTTTGCATTTACTTCTCATAAATTAGCTATTCAATTCAATAAATCTTTATTTATCCCTGCACGGGGTATTGTACGCAGCAGCTTGCTACCCAGGTCAACAAATATGCAAATAATAAATAGGAGAAAATAAGTCATTCTTGCTATCTCGATTCAGTCAGCATTGTAATTTGCTCTCAATATGAGGTGAGTTAGGTGAACTAGTGGACTTTTCAACAAACATGGGCCATCTCAGGTCAAGGGGAAGCAATGTGGGATACCCTTAAAGGCATCTGTAGTCTTCTCAGTATTCATGATGATCATGTCCATGTTCTGACAAACAACAGCATTGCGTCCAAAAACACAGGCTCTTCCTTTATTGGTGTGTGACTCTGGATAAGTTTTGCACTGTGCTGTGTGTTGGCCAGTTAAATCTGCACAAGAACACAAACCAGGAAGAATGTCTTGGTCACTGTGCTAATCTTTTGCATGGTAGCGTAGAGATGGAAAAGACAGAAAGAGAGATGGAAAGATAGGCTACTACTGCTAGTATGATCAACTTTCAAGAGTTGAACAAAACGGCTTCACAGTTCAAGATCCTAAAGAAAATAAAGGCTAGTAGCTTCCTCACATCCATTCCAAAAGGAAAAAAAAATCAAGGTTCAGGGTACCAGTGGAGCACCTTGTGCTTTATTGGTCTGAACGCAGTCTTATGATGACTGAAAGTCGCCTCTACATCAACTCACTTCATGGTCAGAGTATAACGAGACTCAACTACTTTTTATGCCCTGTTCACACATACAGACTCAAAGTTTTTGGCTTTCTCTTGCTTCTCACCAGCCTGAAGCTTGTTGGTGTGTTTAGCGCTTAAATTATAGCTGTGTTCACACAGCTAATTCTCCTGTTGCTGCGCAACAAAGTAGGTCCTCTCCCAAGCAGTGTTTTTATGCTTTTTCAAGTGTTTTGTTAAAGTTATGTTATGAATGGGGAAGCTGTTTAATGCAATAGTCAGCTTTTTCCACATTTGTGTGAAGTCCTTTAACATTGTTGAATTGGTGCTAACAGTTTAGCTGCTAAGAGCTTGTGTCCAGGTTTTCACTTCTCCACAACGAGTCTTGATTTTCAGGGGGAGTCGCCAGGTTGCTATTTGGATGGCACCCAGACTGAGTCTGCCCCATTAAGGCCTTTTCATACTTTCCACGTTCTGTGTCCATGGACAGCTGCGGATTTGCACACGGACACGCAGGCGGTGCCATTCATACTGTTTTTGGAGGTCTGCAGACACAGACGCGTTCAGCACGTTAGCACTAGTAAACAGGGTTGCAGCATGATAACTTTCCAGAGTTTTAAAATCCAGTCCGTGAATATTACAAATCACTGTGCATTGTTTTTTTGATCAGCCTTTAGATGCGATTATCTGTTACTCCAACCAGGATTTGCTGGATCATATTTCATTGTCTCACCGGCTACTTAAACAACATGCTCACACCAACACAGCCCCTTGTATTGTTTCACACAAGACTGTTTTCAGTCTGAGTGCAGCTGAGGAGTTCCAACAAGAAAAAGTTGAAAAAAGAAAAGTGTAGCTTAATGATAACAGGAATACAGTACATACATACAGTAGACGACACATTCCTATTCTCTTCCCTCATGCTACCCCAGAGAACCGGGCTTATGCAAGTAACCAAAAGTTTGCTTTTCTAGCATATGCGCACTTGACGCACTTGCTATGCATACAGTCCATATGGTCATAAATTTGGGCTGCACACAGACGTCCGCAGAGGAGTCACACGGAACCTTGCGGACATGGGCGGAGGACAATATTTATATCACACGGACGGATGTGGACCCTCACAGCTACACAGACGTGGAAAGTATGAATTGACCTTTAGTCCTGTTAGTCCCAACTGAACTATCTGACTTAACTGTGGACCATCAGAGCCACAACACACAACATGTTTTATTTTGCAATAAATTCATCCACCAAACACAGCATGTGTCCAGGAATCCAGTCTGATCTGATGATGTTTGTACAGAGACATTTTGCTTATCTCAAAGGCAACAACACAATGTGACCTTAAAGAGGACAGACACACACACACACACACATGCTGATAAACAGAGAGACGCAGACGTTCTGATAGAGTTGCACGCACACTGACAGGCTGCTAAGAGGCATCACTGGCAGTGCTGATAAAGCATTGGGTCATGCTGATACATGCAGTATGTGTCCGTGTGTGTGTGCGTGTGTGTGTCAGAGTGGGAGTTTCAGTTGAATCATGAACATGATTGAGTGATGAGAGCCATGGGACATTGTGTTTGTGTGTGTCATAAGGATTTTTACTGAAATGTAAAGTTTTGAATTATCACAAAGTAAAAGAAACACATTAAACTGACCCTTCGCTAAGCCCTTTTCCCCTTAGTTATTGTTGTAAGCTTTCAGTTCTTGCACAGCACACGTGCAGTTTACAATAATAACACATTGCAGATTCATCACTCGAAAGTTTTGGCAATTTTTGAGACAGTGGCTTCAGATGTAGACAGATGCAGACAAAACCCAGCCGTTGACTATGTGGGCTGATTACAACAGTCACTTATAGATTTTATTAGCTTCAGCTATCCAGCTAATTAATGTCAGCTCCATGAGTTAGTTGGAAACTCTGTCTCTCTCTGACTTGCTAAAAAACAGAAACTCTCAAATATGCATGTGACGGCTACAATTTAAGTGTGTTTACTTATGTCTAATGTTTTATCTTGTACACTGTCCACATAGTTTTTGTGGCTGCAACTTCCGTGGTAGTTCACGCTCTGTGAAGCACATTGTGCTTCCACCTGGAACGAAATGTGCTATATAAATAAAGTTTTGCTTGCTTGCTCGCTTACATACATGATGTCATGCTAAAAGACTGAGGCTAAAGCTAACGGATCCCAGGCAAAGTCAGCATCCTCACCATATATCTATATGTAGAGGACATGGAAATAGAGAAGCAGCATCTTTTATTCCAGTGTAGAGCTAGTTAGTCCTTTTCTTACAGTACAGTATAGAAAAATGTGATTTCAGATAATGAAAAATGTAGCGTAACACTGTTCAGATTAAAGAAAAACATACTTACTACAACATAAGTGTCTTTCACCTTTCCAAGAGAAAAGGCTTTTATTATGAGGACTGACTTGCTTTTTCTAACACAAAATGTGACCCCATAAAATGATTTGCTACTTCTTGGAAGTGAGAGATCACTACCATAGGAAAAAGGCTAGTTAGTCAGGCATTATGTTAAAGTGTACAATAAAGTTTTAGAGAGGTGCACACAGCATGAGGAGAAATCCAAAGGTTAACAGATCTGCTCTGCCTAATTGTATCTGCTAAGCAATGATTGGACAATCACAGTCCCCACGCGGTCAATTAAATTAGAAAAGGCAGGTGAAGATGCTGTGAACTCCTACCATGGACTGTGGACAATCCAAGTTATGAAATTAAATAGAAAGAAAACTGGGTGTTTAGCTAAAAACCCCCACAGAATAATAGAGACAGAGAAGATGTAAGAATGTCAAAGCAGGCAAACAGCCAACACCTCCTACTTTTCCAAATGTTGACCCTGAGCATAACACACACACACGCGCGCGCACACCACAAGTGTTTCCTATCTACCAAAAAATAGAAACTCTGATAAAGTTAAGGGCTACCACAACAAGTGTGACTCAACAAGGCAGCTGTAGCACCTCTTGTTAAAGAAACAGTCTTCTCCAGAGTCAGATGAGAGGATGGAAATCACTTTCATCACTGTGGATCCAGTGCAGGATGTGTTTAACCTAGCTTAACACAGAGACTGCAGGCAAGGTAGAACTATAGTATCATACACGCACACTGCAGCAGCAAAATCATTGACATCCAAAGGGCACATTTGCGCTTTGCCATTTTCTTAATAAATCTTGCTTAACTGTTTTTATTTGTGTATCTGTGCAGGTAGAGGAGGGCGGTAAGGCGGACAGTTTGGCGCGCCCTCTGCTGGTGGGGGATGAAATTGTCATCATTAATGACATTGAGCTGACTGGATACAGACAGGAGGCCATTGCTCTTGTCAAAGGATCGTACAAGACTCTGCAGCTCACCGTCCGCAGGTACAAAACACTGTGTGCAAGTGTGCATGTGTTAGACTTCTGCATGGGCCTAAAACTGAGACTGTTTGTTTGTGTGTGTGTGTGTGTGTGTGTGTGTCTGTGTGTGTGTGTGTGTGTGTGTGTGTGTGAAAGAGAGAGAGAGCAGGAAAACCTCTCTGGTTGAAGTATAATGAGCGGGAAGAAAAGTTAATCATTACATTAGATGAGACTCAAAAAGAATGACTTGATTAAATTATATATGAAAAGATAAAGGTAAGGTAAATATTAAAAGTACCAAAATACTATTTTGACTCAATAATACAAATTAATATCAAAAATAGAATAATTTACTGACTTCTAAATTAACTAGGATTACTCTAATAATAATTAATCACAGTTGGCTTTTATCAGGCTATAAACAGCTATATAGTGCCAATGTTGAATTAAGAGTGTATAAAGTTAGGTCTTCCGGGTTGTTGGGATGTTCATAATCTTTGTGTAAACAGTCTTTATGAATGACTGACTGTTGTGATATTCACAACCTTATAAATTCCCTCCCACCTTTCTTTCTTCTTGCTTACCTCCGGTCAGCCAGTGTAATCTGTGCTGTCCAGGATTCTGCTGTATATCCTGGTTCATAGTCCAAATCTGATCTAGTTGCCTGCCTACCTGCAGTTAGTTGTTAGGTAAAAGTGAACTCAAATGTGTTGAATTTCCCCTCAAAAATTCACCATTGTCTTTACATACAAGCAAGGAGATAAATAGAGAGCTAGCTTAAGTAGTAGTAATGTTCTTTCTCCAAAGAAACTGTCAGATGAGTTAGATTTATTTCCAAACTGTGAGACAGTTACTGTCTTAGCTCTGGTTCCTACTCCAAAACACTCTAGGCTGCAGCTCCGTCAGCTCTGCTAACCTGAACTAACTGCCTCATTATAAAACACTCATGTTAGCTTCTGCAACATACTGCCACTCATTCCTCATTGTTCCTTGACACAACACATCTACCACACTGTAGGCCCGCTTCACATGCAAAAAGTACAATTGTCAAGCTGCAGAGCCATATGTACCCAGTTAACGTTCCACAGAATTGCTGAGCTAATGCTAGCTATAACAAAGTGCTAGCAAATGTCAGCTAACAAACATAAGCTTGGAAGCTACAAATTTTTAACTAATTAGTAATAGTTCTGGGATTTCCTGAATGAATTCAAAAAGATTTTAATCACCACAATACACTTTGTAAATCATTTAAATGCTAGCGTAGTGTTAGCACAACCTGCCCCTGTTTGTAATAGTGCACCAACTTAATTTGATAGCAGATTGTCTCCCTGCCTTTTATTAAGCCATTAACTGTCTCTTCAGTTTGGCTTATTGCTCTTCAGTTTGAGCACTCAGTTTAAGTTATTATTCATGTGCGTTACACTCACGTTTAACAAAAAAATTCTGATGTTAGCTAGGCTTAAGTAAGATCTGTTGAGCCAAGCTTTTCATTAACTCCCCCTTTTTTTCTTTTTGTGTCTTTTTTGTGTGTATGTAAAGTGTCCTTGGGTCACGAGAAAGGTGCTTATAATTGAATATATTATTATTATTATTACTAAGCTTCTCAAGCAGACATTGAATAAATCAGTCAGATTGATCAGTAATGAAATGATGAGCTACCAGACAGAAATGGATGGAAATTAATCATGTCTGTTGCTGTCTGACGGTGGATACATTTGGTGTTTGGAAACACAATGAACAGTTTAAGAGTGAGCAGAAGAGTGGATGACCTGGGATATGACTGCCAGAGGGTGTGTTATGTTGCGTAGCATCCCTTTTAGTATTCAGGTTGATGCCTTGCCAGGTACAAAGCCAGGTGTGTATTTGGGTTTGGGGTGTGACTGCCAGCAATTGGCTGCTGTTGCTACTGCAGCTTTTATTTACTGGAAGACGCATGAGAGGCATAACACAATACAGGACTTTAGACTTCAGACACAAACACACACATACACAGTAGGTCAAGTGTTGAAGCACACATGGCATTGCGGGAAGGCGTGGCGTGGAGGGAAGGCGTGAGAATTCTTCCTCCAGATGATCAGTGTGTGTTTTGGTCTGGTTGGCTTACTGCAGGGATATGATGGAGAACCAGAAGATGTGGACTGCTCATAGGTCTGTTTTTTTATGAAAGTACATATATATATTCTATTGAATTCTACTTTGCTGATATGCATATTGAGCTTGCTCTGAGGCAGACTGGGAGATTTGTATCCTGAACTTGCTTTGCATGTTATGGCCGTGTGCAGTGCAGCAGACTGTGAAGCAGGTCAAACTCTGCAGCTGCATACCTGAGCTGCTTTTACCTTTGAACTACAGTGTCTTACTAGTTGACTCATTTGAATTGGTGGCCAGAAAAGTCAGAGGATTGTCAAAAGCTCTACTCATTATTCTTTTTGCCGATATCCTGAAAACAGAAAGACCGTATAGTGTACCTTTGTTTCTGAGAAATCATGTTTGTTCTGTCAGTTTGGTATGATGCATGTCTAAACACTACAATACTCATGAGCTTCAGCTGCTCTTACTATGGAGAAGACAGGTTTGAATAGAGTTGCGAAGTGAGGGGAGCTATTTCCAGGCACTGCAGGTTCTGGAAGTAAAAATCCCATTCATTTTTCCCATAGACGTCATGTGACAATTTGAGTGCTTCTACGGCTTGGATCGGCATGAAATTCTCCCACATAAATCATCAGTACAAAAGATGAACAACTGTGTGAGAGAATATTTGGTTCTTTAAAAAAAGGTTGAAGGAACAAGATTGTGTTCATAAGAATTTCGAGGTAGAAGTCTCCCAAGGTGCATTTCAGCAAGAAATAGCCGATTACAAAGCTTAAAATTCAGTCTCGTGCGTCTCTAAAGGAGGGCAGTAGCTAAAGATTGCAATGTTCAGAAAACTGATTTTACAATCAGTTTACAATTCATGACACTCTGATTCGAGCCAATGGCTTCTTCGCCATAGCAACGGCGGCCAAGGCTCATGGGTGTTGTTGTATTCTTAACTGTCCACCAAAACACAGACAAAACGTGATTTCTCAGAAACGAAACTGGTGCTCATAATATAATCCTATAGAGTATACTCTATATATAGAGTCTTGAGTTTCTATGTTCAGTAATATTGAGGAGATTGTTTAAAGAAATATTTGAAATGGAAATACAGAATGGAGAAAAACACTTCCCGAATCAGTGGACTCTCCCACTTTGCAACTCTATTAGAGCTGTAGAAAATTCAGAACGCTTTGTCGTTCCAGTTGGGAACACAACACGTCGCTATAGTTACTGAATTTATCCCAAACTGATCCAGAACTCCAAAATATAAAAGTGAACTAATTTAAACTGCTGAATGTTTTATCAGGTTTATACAAAGTGAAATGTTTCCCTTCAGCTCCATGATGTTAACAGAGCAAGCAACAGAATTTTAAGCTCTGTGTTTGGATGTTTGTTACTGAAATGCACCTTGGGAGTCGTAGTTGACTTCTGTCCTTCAGTTTTTATGTCCACAGGTTTGCATCTTTAATTTTTTCTTTTATTCAAAATAACATAGTTCTGGATGATTCAACCAGGACAGTTTTATGTCCATCCATATGCTCCAACTGTTGCTTTACATTGTCTATAGGAAAATAAACCAGACGTTTATTTCTGAAACCCTGGACGCTTGAAACAAGATACAATATGTAAATCAGTCAGTCTTGGAGGTGTTGGAAGTTGTATCTTTTCTATTTTGATGGAGCGAGGCAGTAGTTTCCTATCTCCGTCTTCTGTGTAATCACTTCCTACTCACACACCTGCGTCAGCTCTCTTCCTGCACCTGCAAAGTAGCAGCCTCTCAAGGACAATAAAGATTTATTGAATTGAACTAATGTTTATTGCCGCAAAAGACCAGTATCTGTGTCTCTGTGTGAGTGTGTGTGTGTGAGTGTGTGTGTGTGTGTGTGTGTGTTTGTGTGTGTGCACTCCATTCAGCAAGAGTTATAAAGGTGTGTGTGTCTGTCCTCCATCCTCTGTGTCAGTTAAGATAAAAGGTGTGTGATGTCGTCACTGAACACACCTGTGAAACACCGCCTCACTCACCACACCGGTCTGCCTGTCCATCTGTCTCTCTCTCTCTTTCTCTCTCTCTATCTCCCTCTCTTTCTACTGCACACCCTCTGATTGGTGCATTCAGGTGAGACCTGATTGGCTGAAAACAGAGAAGTAAAGAGACACAAACACACACACAAAGCCACAGATACTCAGAGAAAGACAACCATGCCGTTAGTGTCCTCAAAACAAACTGAAAACAAACCGGAGTGTTTTCTGAGGAGCTGCCCATCGGAGCTGTAAGTGTGTGTGTGTGTGTGTGTGTGTGTGTGTGTGTGTGTGTGTGTGTGTGTGTGTGTGTGAGTGTGTGTATGTGCGTTTAGAGTCTCTGGATATTTTCAGTGGTGTTTGTATGTGTTTGTAATATGGACAAAGAACAAATTAAACACATGTTTGAATCGGTCCTCAGGTGTGAAGTTAGAAACTTTACCATATCACGCTAAATATTATGACATAATTTCATCTTCTGTCTTTCCTTTTATTATTATTGTTGTTGTTGACATGTTGTCTGGCCCATCAGACTTCTTAGTTCTTACTGACCTCTAACTAGTTTCAAACTCGGGATTTACTAAATCAATTTAGGCTTCTTAAGAAATGTGTTATCTAGTAAACACTTAAGTAATATGTAAATTGGTTGTGAGGAAACATTTGTAGCACTGTTCAATCATAAGCAACCAATACCAATTGTGTAAACAGGAAATCACTGTAGCATAATCAGGAACTGTTTACTGCGAGAGGGAAATATTAGATTATGCAAAGCTAACAAACATTATTTGGTCATATAGTCTAATGTTACTAGCATAACATTTTGTAATTTGAGTTATATGAAATATAAAGTGTCATGTCAGATATGTAGACCATATTCCTTGTCCCTCAAATCTTAACAGGTAATTTATTAGCAAGCTAACATTAATTTTGTCAGTTCATTCAGCTAGCTTACACAACAGTTCCACCTGGCAGTTTGTAGGTGTAAATATTTTGTGGTGAAATTTGTTTTAACAAAGCAATGTGTAAATCTCCACTTAGTAAGCATTTACTGTATGTTATATATAAGTTTGAACTGACAAACAGCTGGTAGAACCGGCTCCTTATCTCAACTATTATCTAGGTACAGTGTTATCCATCAAGTACACTGTTGTAGAAATTATAGACAAAACTGCAAAAACAAGACATAAATTGTTATAATCTGGAATTATCCTTTAATGATTCCTGAAAATGCAACTGTCCAGTTGACCAAAACAAAAAACAAACAATATTTATAACCAATAACAATAATAGTTTTAAAGATCAATGTCCTGATACAGATTTCTGAGATCAGGACAAGTTTTGAAAGTAAACTACTGATTTTGTTCGGTTGTAAATCTTTGTTTCCTCAAGCTGATTCTGAGCTCTGGAGATTGTCAGACAACACTTAAAAACAATTTTCAGTGAGCAGGCTTCAGCATGTGACGCCCATTTCAAGCTGCTGGGAGTGGCTGAACTAAAACCCCCAATGACCCAGTGGTGTTAAATATGAAAAGACACCAACCTTAAGGAATGCATTTACTGGTAATGAGTATTTTATGGCTCTGCTCAGTGGACATGTACAAATATTTTTTCCTTAATAACCTTCATCACCTTTAAAACCTCTGTGTGCATATTACTGACATAGGGATCCAGATATTGACCTTTGACCTGCATAAAATAGCCATGTCTGAAAGTGACAAAATGTATGAAGAGTTATCAGACAAGTCAATAATATAACTGATATAACATCAATAACCCTGGACCAATCACTGGCCTGGACATGCATAGACACGCCCATCTCATTATCATATAATCATTAGCAACATTGGAAATGTAGTGAGGAAAATGGGAAATGTTGCTTGAGGAAAATACGGAATAGATGAATGTTTGAATGTGTGCCAAGACCAAAAAACATGGAGAACAAAGAAACATGCAAGAGATGAAAAATAAAATGAGCCAGTAAAAGATAAAGAGAAGAGTATTGTGTGTTGTGTAAATTGTTCATTTTGTCAACTGATTGGCAGCAAAGGAAAAAATTGAAAGCTTTTTGCTTTTTTGGTACCAATTGATTGGAGGTTGAAGGTATAAAGTATAAAGTATAAAGTATAAAGCTTTACATTTCTTTTAACACTGCATTTAAATAAATTAACTCATATTTATTGATGTATTCAATTACATGTTTTTGACTTTTGTCAGTTTTGGGGATCCACACAGTTCTGGTGTGTTGAGTGTACACACCCAGACCAAAAGTGAGGCACTCCAGCCTGTACATAGCTGCCAGATCTGGACAGTTGTGATTTTAGGGGGAGTTAAGTGCTGTAACTATTTCTTGGCAAACAAAAGATGGGAGCAGTGACTTCCAGGAAGTCTTGCCATCAACGCAAGTTTGCCAGGCAACCGCAAAGTGTCTTAAGGATTAAGCAAAGGAGATACTGTGTGTTCATTAGTGAGCTTTAGAGGTGTATGCTTGAACTTTGGACAGAGCCAGGCTAGCTGTTTCCCTCTGCTTCCAGTCTAAATGCTATGCTAAGGTAATATCCTGACTCCAGCACTGTACTTAACATACAGACATGAGATTGAAACAATCTTCTCATTTCACTCTCATTAAGAAAGAGAATATGTATTTCCCAAAATGTCATCCTGCTCTCTGATGGAGTTTATAAACTGGTAAAACTCAGAGCAGCTTTGACAATGGTGAGCAAAAAAAGTGTGACTGCCCGCTCAACGTTTTTGCATTAATGAACTTCCTTATTGTGTGTGGGGTGGGGGAAGGTTGGTGTGTGTGTGTGTGTGTGTGTGTGTGTGTGTGTGTGTGTGTGTGTGTGTGTGTGTGTGTGTGTGTGTTCCCCAGAGGAGCATGTGTGTAGCGAGTGCCTTCTTTTAATCGATACCTGACACTAGTGGCTTTCCTCATGAGTGAGGTAAGATTATCACCGTTCACCTGTGCTCTGATGTGCTCTGAGTGTGTGTGTGTGTGTGTGGGGGGGGGTGTATGTGTGTGTGTGTGTTTATTGGAGTGATTAATTTGGATTGTGTGGAAGTGTGGGTCATGATTTCAGAAGAACTTGGTTAATTGTGTATCTGCAAAAGACGCCCACAAAGAATTTAGTGTTTATTTAGTGTTTGCAATGCTCCTTTTGTTGTGTGTGTGTGTGTGTGTGTGTGTGTGTGTGTGTGTGTGTGTGTGTGTGTGTGTGTGTGTGTGTGTGTTCATTACCTGTATTAGTCCTTGCCCTGCACCTTGCAGCTGTTTTTGCAATGTTTTGTCTTCTAATCTCCAGTAAGTAGCAGTCTACTCTTCACTGGTGTTACATTACACATGAAGAGTTTTTGTTTTCCTGGAGGCAACAACAAAAACTAAAAAACTACAGACAGGAGGCACCTGCTGGTCAAAAGTCTACCAACAATTTGTTTTTCATAATGGCAGTATTGTGTGTAAGTACAGAAAGCTGTTGGGTCAAGATGTACATTACAGAACAAACAACATAGTGATGATTTTGCTTTGGGTCTTAAGGGTTTTGTGTTCTGAGGATTGTGCTGATGTACAGGAAAGGTCATGAGGTTATTAAAATGTAAAGGGTTCAACTTCTGGGGACTATGAATGTCTGTACAAAATTTCAAGGTGATCCATCCAACAGTTACTGTGATATTTCAGTCTGGACCAAAGTGGTGGAACAACCAACCGACCAATTAATTGACTGACAGACAGACATTGCCATTCTTAATGAAATTACTAATACAAAGAGTAATAATTGTCCTGGTTTGCTGTAGGAGTCGTCCTGTCAACAGTGCACAACTGTCACAGACATCTCTCTGATAATGGTGATCTATGGGTGTAATGCTTTTTGTGCTGCAGGGGGTTTTTTAGTTGCTGTGTTGCAGTTGGCCACTGGGACTATGGTTTAGCATTAGGGCCACTGTGAGGGGAAAGGAGAAAGGAAGAAAAGGAAAGGAGACTTTAAGAATAGAGAGAGAATAAATTCATAATTTCAAGAAAAAGTCAGAATATTACGAGATAAAGTCATAATTTTAAGAGAACCCTCACCCTAACCCTAACCCTAAAATCTAATTTCATAAAAGTATCTCAGTAGTAAAGTCATAACATTAGCCCACTGTTATACTATTATTACATTTAGTTTAATGCTCAGTTGTAGTAATCAGGTGATGTAAAAGTTTTATTCTTATAATAGTCCTTTTTCACAACAGACATTTAGACTCGTCATAGTAGGGAAAGTACAGGTGTTGCTGATCACATTAACGATGGCTCTGTTCTATTCAAGTGTGCCAGTAAGTCCCGAGAGTGTGACAGTGATCCAGCATGAACAATACCAGGACCCTGAAACTGAAGCAGCTAAATGGAATTCAGCCATCATTCATTTTATTATTTACACCTGAGCTTTTCCTGCTGTGACTGCCAAAAAAAAGACCTGTATTATGACTTTCTTAAAATTTTCACTTCCATCCTGTAATTCTGACTTTTAAATATTGTGATTTTATGCTCAAAACCTCCACCGATTTTGTTGATATATGACAAATAGGTTCAGTTAATGATTTGTTATGAATCTTTAGAAGTTGTAAACACAGACACCACAAGTAAAGTCATCCATATATGCTACCATAGACAGAGAAAAAGTCACAGAACTCCCTTCAAATGTCAAGCAGTTTAAATTTTACTTTCTCAGCTTGAACATTATAAGCCTTATAAATCACTGTAGACAATCAGTTAATCATTTCAGTGTCTTTTTAGCTTAAGTATTTCTTTATTCAATGATAAAAGTAATATATTAGTTTGAAGTTATTTCAAGAAACATCCATCATCAGAACTTGATTCCTGCAGTTTCCTGCTGTCCCTTTGTCTTCCCACTTCATGCTGTTTCTTGCCAGTGGTGTGATCTCCTTTTGGATCATTCACTGGACGTTTTTCAGACAAAACCATCTGTAGCATCTGCTCCACATGACAATAAACACCAGGATTCAGCAGCTGTGGTTAATGTGGTTAATGGGCAGTGGCTAAACCCATGTGTGCTTACACTGTATCGTCAGTTATGAATCAGCAGACTGACGGGCAGCATCTGGATGTTTCACAGTGAAAGTCGACTCATCCATATTAATGACAGCACCATAATGCAGTCGTGTATATTTCCCAGGCAGGTAGTGTTTGTCCTGTCAGTGTCCTCAGTGTGAAAACACTCTGCAGTAACTCAGTCACTCAGTATTTTGTGGAGCAGGTTTGGCGGCTGTGTCCTCCTGCTCCTCGCTGGTCTCAGTATTTTACATGTGCTTTGTTTTGTTTTATGTGTGTGACTCGGACCGAATGCAAAACTGACCACAAAAAACAACACCCATCTGTCCTTATTCAGTCCCTCTGTTGCGGCAAAGATTTGGCTATAACCACAAAGATGAATCACGGCACAAGATAGTAATATCCGCATCAACTCTTCACCCCTCTGCGTCCAGCACGAACTGCACAACCCTTAAATGATATTTTTTCTGTTTATCATTATTCAAGTAGATCTTTGATCTTTGTAATGGTAAGAACTATGCTATTTAAATTCAGTAAAGGCAGAGTCTCAGTCCTTTAACAAGAGAGCTGTGGTGCGTTAACTACAGGAAATGACAACTAAATGCAGGGGATTAGGAGGGAATGGATGCATTGTAATAACTGAATGCTACTGTAGCTTTATAGAAGGATTGTATTATTATAGATTAGTATAATTATTTGAGTTTATTAGAATCCATTGCACAATATTAAGGTAAAATAAATAATAAAATAATTTAAAATGTATTTACTGGTATATTTTAAAGCCACTATGTGGGTGGGATGCTGAGATAAAATCAGCACATAGACTGCACCGTCTCGCCAGGATTGTGTCATTTTTCTAACAAAACATTTACCATCATAATTTGAAAGATGCTAAAATCAGAAAAATTTAATTCATAGTAGCTTTAATATACACTACGTGGCCAAAGATATGTGGACGCCAGAGTATTCCAACTATGTGTGATTATTGAACATGTCATTCCAATACCACGGGCTTTAATCTGCTGCTACAACTCATCTAGTTTCAGGCTTCCCACAAGATGTTGGAACCCGGCCGCAGGGAGTTGCTCCCATTCAGCCACCAGAGCCCGTACATACTAGACTTGATGTCTAATTAACTGGGATTTTGCTGATTTAAGTGTATTTCTGTATCTTTGCTGTGTTTTAAGAGATGCTACGCAAATGTTTATTATTAATTCCATTTTTAAATGTGAATGAAAACAGTGAGTCAGACCGCAGGGAGGTAATAGAGTTTAAGAGCTGAAGAGAGACGAGGAGGTCATGCAGCATACCAGCACAGTTATCAGCAGTGTGTGACTGTGATGATGAGCGTGGCTTATAATAACATAACAGTGATCTTTGTGATAGCAGAAATATTTGTTCCAGCTGTTGGCAATGTGCCGTGACCTTTGACCTCCTTAGATTTGGTTGATGATGAAAGGACTGAAGCTCATTCTACTGACTGTAACTGTATTGTAGATTATAATACTTTCCATTTATGCGTTTCTCTCGGTTTAAGAGAATTTTCAAAAAAAAAAAATTGGCAAAAGAAAATGTACGTCAGTGTTTGCTTCCATCAGCAGTAACTTTAATGGTGGGATTAGCGTCAGTTCTTTGTGTTGGTATTTCATGTGTTTTTTCATATATTTAACATTTCTATTCAGCTTTGTAACAGACAAATTTGAAATGTAAATACACGTAGGTGGATTGAAATTTGGAAACGTCCTTAGTGACAAATGGGGGGCCAAGAGGAATTTGACCACTTTGTGTTCTAGCAGGTTTTAATCACAGTTGCGTAGCTGCCTGTAGGTGTTCCCTCCCTCAGTCTGTCTCTCTTTGTCTTCTCCATTCATCTCCAGTGACTCTCTGTCTTTGTGCTCTTTTGTCGTCGGTTGACGTAATCGAGCTGAATGAATGTTTGAGTTTCTCTGCTTATAAAAAGAAGAGGAAGAAGTCATTACAGGGACGAACCGCCACAAAACAGTTTCCCGGGCAACCACTGTGTGTGTGTGTGTGTGTGTGTGCGCGTCAGTTTGTGTGCATTAACGACATTGTGGAGACACAGAACTGTTCACACAGTGATGACACCATGAACCTTGATATTGGACCATTCTGCAAAACTCCAGATTACATTTAATAATGTTTTTTTAAATATATATATTTTTAAATTACTTCTTTCTAAAATATCTGCACCTAACAACAAGTAAGTAAATGTAAGTGATCCCAAAATACATCTCTTATCACATCTTTCACCCCTAACCTGTTCAGTGCGGTTCAATCAAATAGACCAATCACAGTAGATATGTGAATTTAGGATAAACTGCTGTTTGACAACTGTCAAGAAAGTAACCTTGCAATCTGTAAGTAAAGTATATTATAATGCTGATCATCAATCTGCTGATTCAGTTCATTGTGTAACCATAGTAACATATACGCGTCATGGGTGACTGTGGGGATTTTCCCTGATCAATCGGAAAGTGAAAAGCAGTTAAAACAGAGTTGTGTGTTGTGTCTTCTAAGCAGTACCTTATTCAAAAGTAGTATAACCGTAATATTATAGCACAAGACATCTTATCAGTCTTCTGTTTGACAGCAGATAAGCTAAATAAACTCAGAAGTAAAGTTTCATCAGTGTTATCTCCTCACATGAGTCTATGTAGCGCTGATAACGCAGGATAACATCATCAAAACTGAGTGAGCTCCTAGTCAGTTCATATGACTTCATGATTACTCCTATTGGTTCATTTGTAATTAGTCAGTGTGAATACAAAGTGGACCAGAACTAAAAGGAAACAATGTCTTTGGTCCAGACCAACTGAACCGAACTACAGCAGTAAAAGAGACCTTACAGTAGACGAAGAGCCAGCGGTGATAAATCCTGAAAAGGAATCTTGAGGAACTGTGCTGTTTTAAATATGTTTTATGATCATATTATGCCCCTTTCACAGTTTAATATATTCTATTTACAAGCATTTGTGCGTTTTAATGGTCAAAAAGCACCTAGTTACAGCTTTACATGCCATGGATGCAGCTCCTCTGTCTCAATCAGCCTGAAACAGGCTGTTTTGTGTCCTCTCAATGCCTCTCTCTTCCGATTGGCGGACTGTTTTCTGCATGACACATGCCCAGGCCAACCACAGGTAACGGATTGTAGCACACAGAGAGCAGAGGAGAGGAGAGGAGGGGCAGGGGTCCCATTAGAGGTGGACTGCCCCTCTTAGGCAATGGTAGAGGAAACACTGAGCGCATAGTTGTGACATCATAACCTTATGGAAGTCCAAATGGCTTGTCTAAAGGCACAGTTTCTGAATGTGCGTTTCTCTGTGGACCGAGAGTTTTGATACTTTCACGGTATTTATATAGCACCTAATCTAGACCTGCTTATAACCAAGAAAGAAATGTAAATCTCCCTTTCTACAATATGTCCCTTTTACCAAAAGATTGTTGGTGGTGTTATTTACAGCAGGGTTGGGTGATAGACAGTGAGACGATAGAGATTTGCCTACCATCTGTCCCTTCAGTATCTCTGGTTGTATGAGATCAATGCAGGAATTGTTGTAACTCAATGAGCAAGACTGGATTGCAGGATTGCATCAATGTGATCAAGTCCCTTAAGTTGTCAGGTATTTAGTTTTAAGGCTGTGCAAAGTGGATGAGTGTCCTGGGGTTTCAGGTCTCCAGGGGTCCTGAAGACTCCAGACTTACTGTGAGGTAGTTTTGTTTGGAATATTCTCCACTGAAGCACAGTATCACCTGACATGATGAGAGCCTTAAGGCTGGTCCTGCTTTACCTCATCTTGAGGACCTGTCTTGAAGAGGGTCCCTGTATCAACATCTAGTTTAAAACACTTTGTGCTTTTGTGATGCATATTCCTAAATGAATTTGTGTTTAATCAAATCCCCACACAGCAAACCTGGGACCAGGTAGTAGTCCAGCTCAGAGAGACTGCACAGAGAGAATTAGGAATGGGGGGTTAAGAGGGGCCCAGCAGGTCATTTTTGCCATGGGGCCCCCCTAGCAGGTTAATCCAGCCATGGATAATTAACTGGATTAACCAAAAACAGTAAACAATGAGCTTGAAGGTTCATTCTTGGCTGTGGAAACAGCAAGTTAACATTCAAATTCTAAAGACTTATTTGATGTTTCCTAAGCTTTCAACCAAATCTTTCGGCCTTCCTCAGCAGATGGAGTTGCACAGTTGTCATGGAGATGGTTTAGTTGCTATCACATGACTTAAGATTGGAATTTTGGTGAAATAACATGGGAATTGGTGGTAACCACTGTGAGTTGCTTCACTATATATATATATATATATATACACTAGATTTACTATGTCATAATATACAGTATATCAGCAACCACAGGTTAATTTATCTAAAGGGACCTAACTGGTACAATACATCACATGGTAAAATGAATGTTATGAACATTTATTTAATATTGTAGATCGTCCCTTACAAATACAGTAAATAAAGCAATGCAACTATGGGTTCCTGTGGTGTTTTGTAGTCTCCATGAATACTGTTTTGTGTCGTAGTGTTTCCTGGTTCTATGCATGTGGGACTCTGGACTCACTGTGGGCTTTATCTTTTTTTCCTCTGTTTTCCCTTCACAATACAAGTAACAGACCTTATTCAGGTTGTGATGTTCAGAGAACCAGACTTTTATTTTTGTATATTAACCTCCACCGTTTTATTTTCAGTGCTGTTTGTGGATAGCAGGTTTAAAATCCATTTACTTGTTACCAGATTTGGATTAAGCCTGGTGGAAGGTTCTGTCAGGGAAGAACTGATTCCTTTTTGGTGCAGATCCGGGAATGTTTGCAAGGATTTTCTAAAACTGCCAGATAGGGCATCGCTGAACATTTTCTCATGAACTATTGAACTGAATGGAATGAAAAAAAGTCTGCCACATGTGTCCCATGATTGTCTGTCACTCTGTTTAATTTGTGGGAATTTATCATTTCCCTACACCAAATTCAGCCTGGCAAATCCTCAAGAATTTAAAATGACGTTTGCACAGACAGCATGAGGCTAAACTGAAGGTTAGAAGGGAACGCTTTCAGACTTTCCTCTGGGTGAGCGCTGCTTTAAACCTCTGGATGTCAAACTACTGAACTCAGGTGAGCTCAGCAGGTAGAAGGTGCAGGGAGAGCAGTGTGTGTGGGTGTGTGTGATGAGATGGAAAGTGGAATGTGACAACATGGTCCCTCCTGTTCAGGTGATTTCAGGGTGTCGTGGCTGCCGCGCATTCCTCTGACCAGCTCAACAGGTTCCACTTAAATGGGCCTTTCTCTGTGCACCTGCAAGTGCGTGTGGTACAGATTAGTGTTTAGATGTCTGGTGTATGAAGTCCTGAATACGCAGCAGTGGAATGTCCTCAGTTAGTAATATACGGTGAGTCTGGGTGTGTTTCTGGTGTGTGTGTTTGAAAGTGTATTGTGTTCTTTATTCATCTCTGTGTTTAAAAGGATTGTAGGTTTAAATGGCTCTGCAGGGTGGAGGGAGAAAACCGCTCTGACTTTAAGGACTGAGGCTTTTGTTATCTGATGACAACAGTATTTTTTTTTTTCAGATCTGATATGAAAAGTTTCTTTTTAACAGTAACCTGAACTGTTCCTGAACCACAGTGACGTTGTGCATCTCAGAGACCCAAAACATAATAAACCAAAATAATACCTATGTACAACAGCCTACAGTCAATAAAGGTCAAAGCATTCATTAAAATACTAAAATGCATAGAACTTAAATCATCTCTCATGTAGTTTTAATAGCACAGTGTTTTATTTTATTGATTTTGCAGGTACCATTACTTACAAAGAGAAATGGGAAAAGGGTTCACTTACTGGTGTCAAGGAGGATGAATGTATATCTCCATCCATTCCTATTTGAATTATCTGTTGTCTCTATCAGTTTGTCTTTTGCTTCTTGTAATTGGAGTGGCTAGCGGGAATTATCATGCAAGATCTTCGTATGTTTACATGCCAAGTTATTATGATTTTACAAGTTAAACTATGGTATTAAGAGCATGTTTAAACGCAGAATTTTCAGCCAGGAAAACAGACTGCAACCAGATGTGTGATCTGGCCAGCAGAGGACAGCAGTGATTTTTTTGGCATCTAGGCTCTGACTTAGATTGGGGGAGAGCGGGGAGAGACGATGATAAGGGGAAGGTAGCCTCGGAGCCTACAGGTGGATGCTGAGGTGGAGGTGGCGCTTATGAAATGCTGTATGAACAGCAGCAGCAGCCATAGCAACAAGCAACAGCATAGCTTTAAGATGAGCAATGTGGCAGCAAAAAGTGAGCAGAGCACTGGCAGCTGAAGGACACCTCCATAATTCAAAGGGTGCGTTGGATATATGTTGCAGTGAGTAGGGAGTGAACTAGCTGGCAGGTTTGCTTCATTCATCACTGAAGTGCATAATGTCGAACTATAAACCAAAGTTTATCAGCTGCAGGTTCATCAACCCTCAGTGGTGAACCTGGCATGGACCATCCACAGCAAGAGCTCACATCTAAGCAAGTCATGTGACACACATGTAACTCAACGTAGCCTGACCCCTGAACAGTCAGTGGGCGTCCAGACCGAAAACAGATTGAAAGTCCAGTTTGAGCAACAGAGCAACATCAGCCAACGTAAACAGAAATACAGCATTCATGTTACAAACTACTATGTGCATTTGCATATATTTCATTGGTCAATGCAGCCTTGTCGGATGATTTTATGTTGTGGTCAGGCAATAAGTTGAGCCAGGTTTCATGTTTTTTTGCCTCTGCATTGGCACGCTGCGTCAGCAGAGTGGCCTCATCTAAAGGAATGAAGCTGGAACTAGACCTCTCCAAGGCTGCACCTAGGCAAACATGCACTGGGGTCTCTCAAAATATGTTTGCTTGGCTGTTTATTTTATAGCTGTATGTAGTATGTTTACAGTTGTTTTTTTCTCAGTTTTTATCTTGTCTTGCTTGACACACAGGTTGGTATGACACATTGAGATGAAACTGATAACAAACACTGAATGTTGGACTGTTGCTTTAAATACATGTACAAAATGTACAAATAAACAGTCAGCAAAGAGTCATCTGAATGAACCTGTTTATCCAATGTCAGTGTGTGTGTGTGTGTGTGTGTGTGTGTGTGTGTGTGTGTGTGTGTGTGTGTTTGTACCAGGTATTCCTCATGTTGTGGGGACATAAACCTGTTTACACAGTCATGTTGTGGGGATTTGCCTCCCTTATGGGGACAAAAAGCAAGTCCCCTTAATGTAAATCATTAATTTTACAGTGAAGACTTGGTTTAAAGTTAAGGTTAGTTTAGGGTTATGTTAAGGTTAGGGTAAAGGTTAGGCATGTGGTGGTTATGGTTTAAGTTAGAAAAAGAAGAGAAACAAGAAATGAATGTAAGTCAATGTAATGTCCTCTGAAGTGATGGAAACATGACTGTATGTGTGTATATGTGTGTGTGTGTGTGTGTGTGTGTGTGTGTGTGTATGTGTGTGTGTGTATTGTTGAGTGGACAGGTGATTGACTGGACCCCATACTTAAACATGAAGTCTTTTTTTCTCTCTTTTTTGAGTAAACAAAGGATTCCCAGTAGTATTTCTGCTTGCAGCATCCTTTGACAGCTGAACTCTGACCTTCTCACTATTGTCAATTCAATAGCTGACATTTGAATTGTAGTTCACTGAGCATGCTCTGTGGTGATAAATGACTGAAATATGAAGGTGATGTTATAGGAAAAGAAAACAGACAAGCAGACGGTCCAGTTTGAACTGCAGGCCTGGTTTATTTTGGCAGCCATGTGGTGAATCTGGGGGTGTGATGGTTGTAGATTAGCTAATCTGATGTAGGCCAGAAAATCTGGTTTGATCATTTGGTTTATTTGAAAGACAGTCAGGAAGAGAACAATATTCTATCGAGATAAGTTTTGAAATCCATCTTGAGGCTTTGTCTTTCTGTCTCTCGTTGTTAAACTACCATCAGTGAAACTCCATACTTAGTGCAGATATTTCACATTAAAAGCCCTATGTGTCTCAAAAGTCATAAACCCTCCTGTTCCTGGCAGGCTTTTAATGTGAAACATCTGCACAAAGTATTAAATTTAATTGACAGTAACTTAACAGATCACAAAAGCAGCAAAGTAGAAGTGATTGAAAGAATTAGTGAGCTTTATTTGTTCTTATTGGCAACAGCATTCTCATTAATTGAATGTCTTTTATTTGAGAATCTACATTGTTCACATATGGAAGTAATTCTCTACATTCATTACGATATAGATAAGTGTAAAAAATACCAAACATCATGCAGCGCAAGCAGGAAAAACATTTTTATTTTCTGTCTCCTTCTTTAGGGAGTTTGATCCAGGATACATTGAGGAGTTTGGTACCTCACCTCCCTCCCTCCCTGCTCTTCCTCCTCCGTCTCCTCCCCCTCTTTCTTCTCCATCGCCCCCACTACCACATCATCAACAACAACAACAACAAACACTGCACTCGTCCCACCGCAGCAGAACATGTTCAGCAGGAGGAGTCCAACTACGCATCAAGAACAGGTAGGAAAGCGCTGAGACCCCCCATCAATGTGCAAAAGACTAAACTCCTCAGAGTTGTGCTCACAGCCATAATGTCACTGACCTGGACTTCCTGTCTAGTTGAGGACTAGGTTCCTTCCAGTGTCGATAAATCCTCTTTATTTTTCTGAACATGTTTGTCGGTTGCACACCCTGCGGGTCAAAACAGGAAATGATGTCAAATCAGTGACAAGTTTACCGCTGTCAACTGAGGAGGTCATGACCCCTAGTGTTAGGATGTCCTGTGTGCGCTTCCTTTCTGTGTGTGTGTGTGTGTGTTTTACGGTCAGAGGATTTATTAGTGTCCCGTTGTATGTTTGTGATTCAGGGTTCAAACTTAGCTCAACAGGAAAACAAACAGCTCACATTGCCACGGTAACCACCTCACAGTGTTTCCTGTGTCTTCATCAGCTGCATCATCACAAATCAGTCCAGCTGTTTGTTTATCATTAAAATGAGGTGTCACACTGTGTGAGAAATCAAATGATATTGATAGCTCTTAAACCCACTCACATTGTGCAGCTGAAACTAATCATAAGACTTCACATTTTTACATGTTTACGTGTCCCGTGCATCAATTTGAACACATTTCCCCAAACCAACATGAGTCAGTTGCCAGTTTATTATTATCCACCTAACAAAAAAACACTAATCCTTTTTCAAGGCTGTAGTTTGTACCACTGTTGAATTGTATTGTGTTATACTGAGAGGTGTTAATATTAGTTAACTGTCTAATTTAGTGTATACCACATTTATATCTACCTCTCAGTCTACTCTCATTGATGGTGGTGGAAAAAGTCAGTGTTGACTTTTTCAGTATTTTACATTAAACCTGCATTCATTATTTTTTGCCACTTGGAGGAAGTGGAAACAAGCTGTAAACACAACACTGACATAGTAGCACCATTTAGGTTGATACAAATATATACGTAGTTGTTACAAGCAGTCGCCTATTAACAAAGCACCAACTACCACGGCTTGAGGCTGAAGTCAATGAGGAAGAACCTTAAAGTGCCAACTAGGGCCGCTAGATGCTCCAGTTGACTCCCATTCAAAAAGCCTCAACTTCTATCTAGGAATACTAGGTCAGTCCTTTTTTCAACGAGTCATTATGGTCTCAATCTCTAAATTCAGGCCCTCTAATAAGTGTACTGGTGGTCATTTTCGAAATTAGTTAATAAGATTTGAAGATTTACAGTAGCTTTAATGTCTGCCGTGTGGGAGTTGATTGACAGCTGTGATTGACAGTTGGCTCATCTGCTAATCTCCCTGGCTCCAGGACTCCAGCACTGAGTCAGACTATTGTCGCAATATTTCACTAGGTTTAATGTTACTTGATTATGATACCTGTCCTGTTAGCACAGTTTGTCTGACTCATCCGCTGCTAAAGCACTAGCTAGTTGCTAACTTTGTCTGTCTGCTGTTTGGTGCTGGGCATGTAGTGTATACTTGATTTCTCAGAGCTTTTTTGTCGAAAACGGCTGCATGACGTTAGCTAAAATTAGGCTGATGAGAGCTGTGAGAGTGAACAGTAAAGTTGTGGGCCAGAAGGATGCTACACATCAAAGTGTGTTTACAGCTATTGGGGAATACAGCTACATATGTGAATAAATAAAATAAATAAATTGCCTCAATTGATGTCACTAGAGTCAGCATTGGTTGAAAATGAAAGAAATGTATGGATGTAGCCCACTCCTCATCTCTGCTTGAAGCTAGCAGCTCGAGGCTACAATAGCCACCACAAGCATAACACAACAGAATCGCCAACTGAACTGTTGATGGTTGCATTATGGGTAATGTAGGCACCAGGTTTTGACAAGGAAGAAGAGTCTACGGAATAAAAAAAGACAATATCTATATTCTAGTCAGTATGAACAGGAGGAATGATTACAGTGAGGAAAACCTCTTTCACTGTTCATATGGACACCTGACTGTTGTTTTAAGACAGACTTGAAAAATTGTGAACCTGTCCTTTAATCATTCTTTGGTTGCACAAGAGAATATTGTAAGGAAAACAAATGAAATATGCTATCAGTAACCAGTTTGCACATAGATTTGTTATAAACGTTTTCTTGTCGTATTGATTATAAAAAACGTAATCAGGGTTCAGGGTTGTATTAGTAATGAATGTATTTGCTAATGCAAAGTAGTTGTATTTGAAGGAGAGGGTTGACATTTGCTGTGTTTTGCATTTAGCAGAGTGCACTCAGGTGTACTGGTCCCCCATCAGCTGGTCTAGGTCACTATGACAAGATATGTTCTGTGTGAATAACATGTTATGTTGATGTGTGTGAACGTATGAGGCATATACATCTAATCTACAGTAGTTTCCTGGTTCAACACTAATGTCACTTTACCACCCCTCTCTCTCCCTCTCTCTACCTCTCTCTCTAACAGTGTTGTGTGTCTAAACTCAGTCTGTACAGACAAACAGTCTATAAATACTGACACTCTGCTACAGCCAGTTTCATCCTAATATGGAGGTCAGGTTCTGAAAATACAGTGTGTGTGTGTGTGTGTGTGTGTGTGTGTGTGTGTGTGTGTGTGTGTGTGTGCATTTGTGTGTAGTGAACATCCCAGCCTCAGGGCGGTGCTAGTGTGACTACAGACATTTACCCTTGTTGATTTTGTGTGCCCTGTCGTCTAGTTCCCGGCAGTTATCATTATATCATGTTAGATTTGAAGAAAGTTGAAGCCTGTACCCAATACTTCATTCCAAATCTACGACTGTTGGTCCTTGAAACTTCTTGAAAATCCACTGTAGAGTTTGAAAACAAGGTTCTCAATTTCTGGAAAGCTTGCAGCTTCAGGATATATATATATATATATATATATATATATATATATATATATATATATATATATATATATATATATATATATATATATGTGTGTGTGTGTGTGTGTGTGTGTGTGTGTGTGTGTGTGTATGTGTGTATATATATATATATATATATGTATATATATATGTATATATGGTGTCAGTTTGGAGGGGTGACTGAGCAGTTGCAGCGCACATCCTGCAGGCTTCAAGTTAGATATCAGCTGCTGTCCTGCTGCAGTGCCTTTGAGCAACATGTTTGCAGTGATTGTAACAACAGAGTCATTAAAATGTACTCTACTGTTGGTCTCACAGAGTCAGATAAACAGCCAGAATGACTCTATTCTCCCACAATCCCCTGGGCTCAGGGTGGTTATCAGATAACACTGAGGAGAGACGAGGGGGGAGTTGGGGTATTGCAATGCTTGTATCTGATTGGTCCAAAAACAGGAAGTGGGCCAGAGCCCCATGAGGCTGGGTGTTAATCTGGAAAGGACAATGATTTATAAACAGTCGTCCTCTCTCCTTTCTCCGATTCCTTCTTTCCTTTTCTTTTATTTCTCCCTCTCCTCTCTTCCCTCTCCTCTTCTCCCTTTCATTCCCTTTTGCCTCTTCCTCTCCTTCTTTCTTTCCTTTCATTTCCTTACCTTTCCTCCCCCATCTTCACCTCTCCTTTCCTCCCCCATCTCCTCTCACCTTGTTTCTTTTCCTTTCATTTTCTTTCTTCTTTCCTCCTCAGATGCTTCTTTGGTTGAATCACCGCATTTTTCTAAGACGACATCATCACATCATTGCACAACACACACACTCCAGTGTAACACCAGCTCCCTTATATACACACACACACACACACACACGCACGCCCACACACACACAGCTACTGTCCCCAATTGGACAAGCCATCCCCAATTAATTGGTCTGTAGTCCGAAATTTGTCCCCGAAAGTAGCCTATGACAGACACACACACACACACACACACACACACACACAGTTCAAAGGCAAACAGTGCAGTCTAGTGTTAGTCAATCAATTTGGGAATCACAGCAGCATCTAATCCTGTGTTTTGGTGGTGGGTGGGAACATACTTTGGTTTACATTTAATGCAGACTGTCATGATTAGGTTTGTTAACATGGTGTGAAGCATGCTGTTGCTATGGTTACCTGCAGTTTAATATACCTTTAGAACGGTGGTTAAACTTCTGACCAGAACTATGTAGACACCAAGTGTCCTGTTATAAGGTATAAACAGAAACCTTCCAGCCAGTCAGAGAAGCAACCTTTTGTGTGGTTGCGGTTCATTTAGTCTGCATATTGTAGTCCTTGATGAGATTTGAGAGGTCCTTGAGGATGTTCCAGGACTATTTTCGGAGGTACCAGAAATCCCTGAGGATGATCTGGAAGTCTTTGAGGAGGCAGAAGTAGTACCAGTACCATCCATAACTCCATATAAAGTACACAAGCACATACACAGTTTTGACACATGCATACTTTTGATGCAATTTTGGCACACCCCAAACACACACATACAAGCTATTAACATAGTTTCACAACCATATTTGATACACTTACGCATACACACACACACACACTTTAAAAATGTGTCCTCTGGATTCACTTTTGCCCACCTCTCAATCTCTCTCTCTCTCTCTCTCTCTCTCTCTCTATCCAATTTTGGTTTCCGGGCAGATCAGAGAGATTATTATTATGGGCTGGTGGAACAGTTTCCCACGGCAACAGATAAGGTCTCTGTTCAGAGAGACACACCCTGCACACACACACACACACACACACACACACACACACACACACAGGGCAATAAAGACAGTTTGAATCAAACTGTGTCAGCACAAACATTTCTTTTCTCTTAGTGGTTCATTATAAAAGTTTGTATCAGCTCACTTTATATTTTCCTCATGGCTCTTACCTCAACCAATCACGTTCTGTTTTGAATTCTGTTTGTCAGTGTTTTCCATCCTGTAGTCAAGTCAAGTCAATTGTATATAAGCCAATATCACAAATCACAAA
Organism: Thunnus maccoyii; assembly: GCF_910596095.1. Classification (NCBI taxonomy): domain Eukaryota; kingdom Metazoa; phylum Chordata; class Actinopteri; order Scombriformes; family Scombridae; genus Thunnus; species Thunnus maccoyii. Next base: position 3,761,806 of record NC_056551.1, read on the forward strand.
TTTGCCCCTAGAGGCTTTACAACATACAACACTCTCTACCTTAGACTCTCGATTCAGATAAAGAGAAACTCAAACCAGGCAACCCCACTGAGGACAGGACTTATAAGATGATATATGCTGTCAATGTATCCAGCTGTGGTTGGTCAGAAAATAGTTCCAGTGATAACTTCTGCTATGTCTCATTTTTTCATTTCTGTTTCTAATCCTGCTCAACAAACAAGATAGGCAGTAAATCAGAAAGCTCTAAAATTGTTGGAATGTGGATATTTTTTCTCTTAAGATAGAGCAAGGAAAGCACTTTCCCCTCTGCTCCCAGTGTTTGTGTCAAGCTAGGCTATACACCTGTGTGTGTATGTGTGTGTGTGTGTGTGTGTGTGTGTATGTGTGTTCTGATGAAACTAGGGCACACACATATAGCTCTGCACCTTAAGGCAGAAAGTTGCAGCCTTGACACCTGATTTGAACACTACAAAGGGAGAGGATTTCCACACCGTCCCGTCATCCATTTCTTTCTGTGATCTCAGACACGTCTTACGACATTCTCATGACACATAATTCCCAGTAATCCAGCCGCTGGAGTGCTGGGAATCATCTGTTATTGTACTGGGAGGGGCTACACCTGCATAGGTACCAACACCTGTATATTTAACCTGCAGACGCTTCTTCTTCTTCTTCTGTTTCTGATGCGACAACACACAGTCGGTCACAGAGCTGCAGTCATACCTGTGTTTTCAGGAACAATACCCAAATACTTTAATGTGTATTAACTGATATGAGTTTGGATCTGTTGCACATTTACAAGTATTGACTGATTATAAACAATAGTGAGTAGAGTACAGTGGTCCTTGAGGAAGCATGGAGTCCTTGAGTTAGTTCCAGGAGGGCCCTAGAAAAGCTTTCAGTGGCCCTCGTGTGGATTCTAGAGGAGATTACAGTGACCCTTGATCACTGTAATCAAGCATGAAGTCCTTGAGAGGCTAACAGATGTCTTAATGAGGCTCAAATTGTTGTTGAGGAGAATTCAGGGGTACTGGAAGAGGTCACAGTACACTTTAAAAAGAAATCGTAAAAAAAACGCTCAAAACGGCCGAACAAAAACCATAAAATTAAAATAAAATAATTCAAATAAAGTGTAAAAACAATAAATTTACAGAAATTTTCATCAAAGGTTTTGCAGAGAAACACTGTTATTTTACAGATATTTCCTAAATTATTACACATCTGTTAACACATGCTCAAGATTGCAAAATGACAAATGACAAAATAAAAAGTATAAAAATACTGTATAAAATATTAAAATCATCTCAAACTTTAACTTGCAGTGTTTGTGTTTAGATTTAATGTTTAGATATGTAAAATAATGTTAAAAAACTCTAGAAGTGCCAATTGGTACACCAAAATCAAACCAACTATCTAATAATTTTATTAACTGCAGCTGTGTTTATCCCGTTATGACATGTCTGAGGGTCATGAGGGTCTTTCTCTCAATGTTCTCCTGAGAATTAAATAAAGGATCGATGATGATGATGACAATGATGATGATGACATGTCTTTGAAAAGGGTCTATTCCCCTTTCAGTATGGCAACTCACAAGTAGGAAGATAAAAGTAAGTTACTTAGTTTTTCTATCGCCAGTGGGGGAAATGTCTTACAAATGTACTCTGATGAGATCATTAAAGTACTTAAGAAATCATACTTCATATTACATATATTAATTACAATGTAAGGTTTAGAAATAGTGGTTAACATTGACTAATATCTCATCTTAAATACTGCAGTTGTTACTTACTAGTGATGGACTCTGTCGGGTTCCTCTTCTCCCCCGTAAACCTTGTTCCAATGTTTGATCTAAAAAATGTAAGCAACTTTCTTATCATTACCAGTTATCAGTGTTGGAAAAGGGAATGTAGAAATTACTCAGAAAGAAACAAGCAGCTACACATACAGGTTCGGGCCAAACATCTCTCTAATATCAAATAAGACAAGCACAAGCTGTGTTATATTTCTGTGTAGTTAAAGGAAAAATTTGTAAAACAGACAAAAAAAGTTCATTTTTTATAACCTAGTTCTTATTCGCATTGATGGACATGACAATGACTTGTCCGGATCATATTTTACTCGCATGACTACCAGCCTGATAGTTTTATCATCCATCAGTGCCATGTCAACTGTTTTATCAAGTGCGTTTTAACTCAGCTATGCATATTTTAAAGTTTCAAAGGGTTTTTAAAGGTTTTTACCCAGAATTCATATTACAATGGCCATCGGATTGCAGAGCTACTTCCTGGATAATTTTGTGCATTACTGAATACCCCCATTGTGATACAAATCCTACCAGCCAGCATGATGGGAAAGTCATAGAAAATAGGGGTTCATGTTCATGGTGTGTTTGAGGCACTAAGTGCATTTTTGTATTTGACAGGAGAGGTCAAACACTTGTTTTGATTTGGCACCATTGTACAGCTGTGTCAGGATGAGTGACTATGCCCTTAAACTCAAGAACAACATAGATGAGTAAAATACTGCCTGACAGGTATGAGCCAGACTGGTGCTTCTGTGCAGAGTTTGCATGTTCTGCCTCTGTGTTCACATGGGTTTCCTCCCACAAACAGGTAATTTTCAATTCTTGGGATAACAAATAAAAATTAACATGTGCCAACGAACAGGCAATAATATGGCCACTAGTGTGCATGGCATCCATTCACTGTCTTTATGTCAGGATGAAATGAATACTCACTGCCTCTGAAGATCTTGTGGCAGGAAACTTTTCATTCCCAAAACGTCTGGATCATGAGGGGAAAACACACACAGACACACACAGACCAATCTCTGCATGCCATGCCTCTGTTTGCCTGCCTGTCCCTGGGTTTAATTCTGTACCGCTAGTCACTCCTGGTTCTTTTTTCTGGTCCAATAAATACAACAGTATTCCTCAACAGTCAAATGTGTATGCCCATTGTAGTTGCAGGTGCAAGTAGTATGATTTGTATCACAATAAACAGGTGTTAATGTGAAATAGGTCATATCTGACCACATCAAGCTAACAAGGGTGGGATAGGCAGGGGACAGATAAACACAGATTTAGAGCATACCAGTGGTCTCTCTCTCTCTCTCTCTCCCACACACACACACACACACACACAGACACACACACACACATATGCGCGATGCAATCATAATGAATATTTTCAGATTTGCTTCATTACGTTATAACATTATAACACAATCAAGTAAACATTAATGTTACTTTACCTCTCAAATTCGCCTACACCAGTGCTGAATGTTATGATTATGTTATAACAATGTTATATTATAGCTAAGCCGTGAATTAGGTTAACTCAGCAACAACCATTAATGTCAAAGACAAAGGTTTGCTGTAAACAGAACAAGCAAAACTTCCAACTAAACCACATTCAATACTATGTTTTGCTGGCCAGGAGACACGAATCATGCCAACAAGCTAACGTTACCTGTAGCTAATTTACTTAATGAGCTGACCTAACTGTAAGACAACGTTACAGCCAAAGTTAAGGACATGAACACAAAACATAATGTTATGTAAGGTTGTTACAGAAAATAACGGAAAATATTTTCTTACCTGATATCACCAATATTGTTGCAGGATATAAATTCACTTAACTTTAACTTACTTAGGTGACCAAACAGACAGTCTGACCCTCTGTGTTGTTTGTTCTCCATCGACATCCCACAACTCAAATTTACTCAAAATAAGAATTCGGCAAGCAGATGTAAAATAATCCAGGTAATAATCCAGGTAACAGCCATAAATAATAATATAGTATTTTTATTAGTATTTTAATATTGTATTTTTTCTGTACAAAAATGAGAAATAAATGTAATTTGTCATTATAGGCATAATACTTAAAATAACATTTGGGTTGTTAATTTACAGATAATGTCCATAATTTTACAGAGTTTTGTATACAATTTTTAAAAAACATTATTTTCCATAAAATTGGGATTTTTTTACAGTGAAGAAGAGGTTCCAGGCATCTTTGAAGAGGTTCTAGAGGTCCATAGGAAGTTAAAACGTGACATGATATGATAAAGGGATAAGTAAGTTTAAAAGAAGTTCAACAAGCTCAGTTTGTACACACCCACACTGTACACTGTGTCTTATTTGGCAAAAGAAGTGAAAACATCTGTGTGTGTGTACCAAGGGTATGTGCATTCTCATATTAAAAATGCATTTAAATCCAGAGTGTACTCCGGTTTTGTTCAGAGTTGTAGGTTTGTGAACCTCACAGCTTCACAATTAAACAGGATTTCTGGAGTACTGTGTGCAGTCACTGGGGCTAAGCTAGCTGTTGATGGTCAAATCTTTCAAAACCGAAGGCTTGCTTGTTAAATCACAATTTCTTGTTTTCCGTTTGTATAGGAGTTAAATACAGGAGATGCAGGCTTTGGAACTGTTGGAAAGCACCTCGAGCTGTTCTAAATAATGGACATGGTTTTTGTTTTTCCTTCCAAGAACTGCTAACACGAGATACTGGTAAAGACATAACGTAGTTAAAATGCAAGATGCTTTCACCAGTCAGGAGCATAATTACTGTGATTCCACAGCTGGATGCAAGTCACTGAATAAAGGTGTGTTCAGACAGAAAGCAAGAATAATTCACACATTTGTGTTTATATACCCCAAACAGCGAATGTGCCAACTGTGCAGACATTGGCTGTAAGCTAGCTAGCAACAGACACACCCACCGTGTGTGGTAGTTTGTCAGTTTTCAGCTTCTGACTGAACTCAGAACTCACCAGAAATTCTTTGTTATTTCCCTCCAGTCTCTCTTCTTTTTCCTCTCATGTCTCAGCGCTTCTGAAGTCAAATCATAAATCACCAGAATATGAGCAAATTTTTCATTCAAGTAGAAACATTTTCAACTGGCATGCAGGGCAAATTCACATTGAATTGTAACTTGCTCTTGACTTTGTTATTGCTGCCTCTTAAATTTGCTTTGTGTAAGACTTTGCATTAAAAGAATAATTACTTAATTTGTCCAATCCCCCATCTTCGATGTTATATTTTAGTTCTTATTAGTGAATGAAGACTGACACACCACTCTAGCTGCGGTGCTAACATTCAGGACAAGCAGGACTCCAATTACACAATGGTCCAACGAAATCAACACAAATGTGATGAACTGTATAAGTGATACTCTCCTGCTTTGAGTATAAATGCATTTCAGCAGTGACAATACATTTTGAAATATTTGTGTGTCCCTGAGACATCTGTTCCAGCTGAGCAGCTGTTTCCAGCAGCTGGAGTAACGTTAGCTACAGTCAACAATGCACATCCCTCATGTAGGGTATGCGTAACAGGTTATTTAATACTGTTGGCTATAGTACTTTTGATTAAATAAAAATGGGTCATATGTTTTAATTGATGGACAACACATCTAGTCTGGTCTAATTTATGTCTTCTATTGAAGTTGAAGTTGAAGAATGGGAGCTCTGTAATTTTAAATTAAGTCATTATTTTTTTGTTATTTAATTTATAATTCAAGGAACTTGATGTTTACTTGATCTGTCTTTTGAATTCCTTATTTACTCTGATTTGCGTCAAACATAGGTCACAGTTTATAAAATGGCTTTATTATGGAAAAACGTCCACCGTAAATAATGAATTATTAATGATTAATCAATTATTGATTGTTAACACGGCTGACTATCAGTTAAGAAAATTGCTTAAAATGCACTAATGGTATGGGAATGGCATCAGTTTTGCAGGTATCTGGTCATAAACCAAAGTATTGGACAACTTGAAATTTTGGTACAAGATGAAATGTTGAAGGACCGCCAAAGTCATCAGAATTGATTCTATATGGACCTTGAATATCTGTAGCTATTTTTTCCGGCAATCCATCCAGTAATTGTCAAAATACTCTGAACCTAAAATGACAACCTCATGGTACCACTACAGGACAAGTCAGAGGATCACTGAAATCAGTATGAATTGTCCTGTAGTAAACATGATTGTCTGTACCAAATTTCATGGCCACCACTAGGTGTCGAGAAGGGTCACTGAGGTCAGTAGAATTTGTTTTCTGGGGAACATGTACAGTACCAGTCAAATGTTTGGACACACCTTCCCAATCACTTGAATGAGAAAGCTTGTTGAAACGTTTGACTCGGTACCGTAGGTCTGTACAAAATTTCATACCAATCCATCCAATAGTTGTTGAGGTATTTCAGTCTGGACCAAAGTGGTGGACTGACCAACAGACTGACTGACAGTGCCATCCATAACTGTATAACAATAACAATAACTGTAACTCATAAGTAATGAGTAATTTATTACATTTTTCATGGAACTTGTCCAATGCTGATCATCAGTGGTTTCTAACCTCTGTCAATATGTCTCACATTGCTTTTGGAGTCCAGTCCACAGTGATAATCTAACATTCAATAATAGTTCATTGTTCACTGTAGAACCACATGCTGCATCATGAGACGTTCTCCCCGCGGCTTCAAAATCCATGTCTGCTGCAATGAGCTCAATAATCCACTGTTTATCTGTCCTCCTTCTTCTTCCTCCTCCATGATCCTCTTCCTTGCTGCTCTGCTCCTCCTCCCTTTGTCACTCACCTTTGTGCTCGTTATTACTTTTTCTTCACTCCTTTCCCTCTCCTAAAGTAATTCTCAATTTTATTTTCATTCCATGACTGAAATCTAGAGAGATAATTTTGTGAAGCTCACTCTCTCCCATCCTTCTGCCTTTTTTAATCCTCCCTTCGCTTTATCTCCCGCACTATTTCCTCTCTTTCTACCAGCTCTCTATCAGTCTCTTAGTTGCTTCATTCCTCAGTATCTTCTCCCTAACGGCTCTTATCTCCCTCCATCCTCCCTCCTTTTCTTGCTACTCATTCTCTCTCATTATCTCTCACCCTGCCTCCCTCTTTTCCTCCCTCCTCTCTCTCTCTCTTAAGACTCTCAGTGTCTCTCACTTGCACACCACATCAACAACTACCATCCAGCAGCCCCAGACCGAGGATGTTTACTTCATACTTTTATCGTACGGTGGCCTAATGACGCTTAATTGCTTCATTTGCTTAACGAGCTTGGGGCCGGGGGCCAACGCAGCACCACTCGATCCAACCTGCCAGCACCAGACTGGAACTGGAGCAAAGCGTTAGATCAGAGGGCAGTAGAGACGGGATTGGTCAACGTGAGTCTTTTCGATGGAGTTTTGTTGGAACAGAGAAGCAGATGAAAAACGAAAATGCAGGGCCTGAGTCCTTTTGTGTAATTTGTGTTAGTTTTCAGTAGAAATAGAGAAGATACAGGTAGGAGAGGAAAGGAAGGTTCTTAGGTTAGAGGTTAAAAAAACAACACATACAGGAAAAGTTTTGAAAAGATATGGCAGAAGAAGATGGCTGAAGATCCAAGTGGTGACCTTGGGTAGAGCAAAATACTTTCAAACAGAAACATAGATTTCAGTAAGTAGCAAGTGCTTTTGGAAGTTTTCAGTACAGGAAAGGATGTAAGGGAGTGGTTGGGGAGGGTAGAGTTTGAAAACAGATTTTCTTGAAGCTTTCTAGAAGGAAACGCGCCAAACAGCGATAAAGACTGAAGAGTAGTCAGTGTGAAGCGCAAAGAGGGTGTTGAGACTGAACCTTCTATGACTTACTAAGAGAAGACAAAACAACTCGAGAAGTAAACTAAAGCAGAGCTGAAAGCAGTAGAAAGAAACTTTGATAAAGTGGACTTTGGATCGAGGCCATGGAGCTGTTGGAGGTGTTCTATCGCAGGAAGCTCCGTAAGAAACAGAAGAAAGCGGAGCTGGGCCGGTCAGAAGGGGCACTGTGTCGGTCGCCATCCGAGGCCAGCGTCAACAGCCTGGCAACCGGTCTCATCTCCAAAGTCCTCAGGTTCACCTCCAGGTAAAACAGGTCACATGTTCAATTTAGAGACAAGAGGCATTTAAGAAAAGAGGTCTGATTTAAGTTTGCTGGGGTCAATTATGCAAAAAGAAACTTGTGACTGTTTGCTTAAAGATTTTTCATTAAAGTTTGCATGTGGTTACCGGTGAAACAGGAATATTGAAGTCACAAACATGACTGACTCTTTTTAGCAAAGAAAGCCGTTTGACATGCTTACTTTAATCAAAAATCACTGGTTTTGATCGAACTGAATGTGATAATCGTTGGAGTAATGGAGTCGCCTTTCAGTCCCAATTTTTTCACCATGGCTTGAGACATGACGACCTTGGACTTGAACAGGGCAACTTTAAATTTGCATCTGGCAAACAGCACCACCATTTTCTTGTTCTATTTCAAAACGAAAGCAAAAAAACAAAACAATGACTGAAATAATGGCGTGATGAGTAATAAATCGAAGTCATAAACTTGCTTTTGGTGTTCATTTTAATTCCTTCCTTTCGATTTCACAAAGGTTACTGAAACTAATACTGGTGACCAAGATTTGTTTATTGCGGACTTTAGACCAAATTTGTGAAATTTTTAACTTAGACATGACCCAGGGACCTGGACATGACTTTTATGACTTACACATGGCCTCGGTAACTTGGACATAAAACATATGACTTGATCAAGACATTTATGACCTGGACATGAGACTCAGACATGACAAATGTTATTCGGACATGGCATTATGACATGCGTGTTGACGTGATGACATGATGTTTATTACTTGGATGTGAAATTTACAACTCGGACATCATATTTATAACTTGAACATGACATCTATGACTTGATAATGCTATAGTGACTCCGCTGTAACAAACTTATGACTCTGGCATGTAGTTTATAACTTGTACGTAAAATTCAAGACTTGAACTTGACATCTATGACTTGGCTATGGCTATGGCTTGGACATTACATTAATTATTTGGATATGACTTTGGTGACTTGGACATGACGTTTGTGACTTAGTATTTACATTTAAGACTGGGACATGACATCTATGTCTTGAACTCGGACATGGCATTTTTGATTCAGATGTGACATTTGCATTTTTAAAACATTGACAATGAATCCAGGGCCAAATGGTGACAAAAAGATTTTTTGATCTTTTGGTTTCAGAGTAAGACTTGGATTTGAAACACAATCCAAATCAAACAGAGAGGGGAGATATCTGTGTAAAGTGTAAAGTGATGATAAGGTGTTGAGGTATTCTAGTCACGTCCTGTCATTACCCAGGTCCCTGTGGTTCGGAGACATGCAGGCTTTCATGTCTCTGTCTTCTACTTACTCAGATAAAATCTTTTCCTGTTTATCTGTGTGGATAAATACAGAGCAGCAGAACATGTCAAATATGACGAGGATGAGGGGAGATTATTGAAACCACCATACTAGGCAACATCTCTTTCATCATAACTGGTTAGATAACACGTTCAAAATATAATGATAGTGATGTCAAAAAGATTATCACTACAAACAGAAACACATTATTTTGTCCTTGAAATAATATCACCATGAAATTAAGATTTTTTCCAACCAATTTACAGTATTTATTTATTTAGTATTTTTTGTATGTTCAACATCAGATGTACAAGACACAATGAAGAGAAAAATAAAAATCAATACAAGTCATGTCATACCACTGACTCTCAGTTTCTCTTTTTAATATATACTGTGTTCATTTACTAATTATTTCACCTTTACTTTGCCTTTTTTTATTGCTGGTAAGTTACAATCAGTGGTATTCAACACTCCCAGCAGATGTTTCACATTAAAAGCCTACCAGATGAAGGACAGATTATGCCCTTTGAGCCACTTGATTGTTCTTAATGTGACATGTCTGCATAGGAAGTGCTAACTTTCATTTAGGGCAGCTCAACATTGATCAAAAAAATGGCAAAGTTGAATTGACTGGAATTGCAGTACATAATGAATAAAGACAGTGTTTATGTTAAAAATAGAACCTGACAGCAGCAGAGTGGTGAGTATGACGTGAATCTGTTGCACTGATGGTGTTAGTGGGAATGTACATTATACTGAATTTATCAAGACAACATGAACATGGAGGTAGTGTGGCATAATAGAAAACACTATCAACAGCAAGTTGATGGTGTTTTCAGATGCAGGTCAGAAAACACAGACGTTTTCTATAAAAGTATGATTTGATATACTTATAAAACATGAAAAATCATAAATAAAGGCCCGACTTATTAATATAAAAAAGAGTCCAATAAATGACACCATACAGATTAGCTTAAGACGGCTGTAAGACATTTGTAGCTTTTTCTTTCACGATGAACGGAGGTTGTGGTCAGTTTCGGTGTTAGTTTCAAAGTAATAAAAAACACTATTAATACATCCATAGAAATGTTCTCCACTTTTCTGGTGTCCATATGTAATGAATGATTTGTTTCAAATACATATTTCTGCAAAAAATTTGCTAAATAAAACGTAATGTTGCATGAAAGTTGTGTATGTCTTAAGGAAGTTTTTACTCACGATTTGTTTTGAGAGATTTCTATTTTTTTAACTAAGGCCATCAGTTATGTTTTTGGGTGCTTGAAGTTAAAAGTATGTCAGTTTTTCCTGGATTGGAAGGAAAGGGAGAGGCAGAGACATGCAGAAGGTGAGTCAAATCTCTGTGGAATAACATCATGCAGCTGTGCATGTGTGTATGTTGTGTTATCGTGGGAGGACACAGTGGGATAATAATGTTGAAATGATCAGTTTTCCAGCTCTGATAATAAACTCTGTTCAGTTGTTGATTCCCTGCAGCAGTGTGAGACCACTAATAGCTCTGTGAATGAATGGTTCTGTGCAGGATGAAAGGGGACAAACATGGTATTGAAAGTAAAAATCATGACTGGGGTGTGAGTGTTGGATCTTGTGCAGCTTTCTGTTAAACAGTCTTAAGCATCTTAGTATCAGCTATTCACTTGTATATTTGAGAAAAGAGTCACAAAGATAAAAGTTGCTTCTTCAGAGTTTTGTTTTTTCAGATTATATCGTAGCATCCAGTCCATTCAAACTTCCTAAGAACAAGTCATAATTGTGCATCCCTCAAACACAAACAACTAAAAGTGTTTTCTGAGAACTACGGTTCAAGTGATTTGGTTTTGCCAAATTCCAAGAAACATGACCTCATTGTCCTCAATGCAGCTTTGTGTACAGAGGAGAAACCCTTTTGATTTAGGTAACAACACAACCTTTTTACTGGCGCCATACTCAGGTCAAACATTACAGTTTGTACCCCACTAGGGGTAGGGATCTAGGATTTATCACCCATCCAAGCATTTTATATTTCTAGTGTATATCATTAGGGCTATTGTGGCTACAGATGTTCTGACCATTACTGTGAGGTGATAGTGTCAACTGGAGAGCTGTTTCTGGTGGCTGACCCAAAGTGTTCAACTTTACTTCTTTTACAGATAATGACTCATCCCTTTATGTCAGAATGTATTGTTGCGCTGCAAACCCATAAGTCCAATATTGTTCGTACACTAACTTTCTTTTTGTATATTAACCCTACAGACGCAGTGAGACGGCATCTCGTCCTCACTCATGGCACTCAACAAAGCTCGGTGAGGTTCAGCAGGAGTCAAACAAAGGAAGGATGGACACAGTGAGCAGTGCCTGGCACCCCAGCTACCACGCCAGGTCAGTGTATGTCATCAAGAGGTGCTCATAGCCAGTACCACAGCTCCGACAATAAACAAACAATATGTTCTAGGGCCCTTGTTTAGCTCTACCATTAATTTTTATTCTTTGGATAATTTCTTGCGCTAACATGCTGACTATAGCTGTGTAGTCAGCATGCCTCTACCAGAGGGAAATTATGTGAATATAAAAGTATTGTAAAATACACAAAAACCTATCAGGAAGATTCAGAGTCCACCCAAGGGAAGTTCTTGATCACCGCTATGACCTGCAAGAAGAGGATCATGTGACTAACGGACACAACCCAAGGCGTCAGTAGGATACTTTTCCATAGCATTGCTAGCTTGCCCACTTGTAGGGAAAAAGTATAACGCAATTGCCCTTAAAAAATTAGTACAATTCTCCTATCACAGAATTTTTCCTAAAACTGAAAAAAGACTTCCAGAAGCTCTGTTCAGAATATCTAGAAAAATATCAGATAATGAAGAGGACACTGTAATTTTAAACAACAAACATTGTTTTCAATAACCAGGTCCTACTGAAATGTGTCCATTGTACCATTTTTTCAAATATAAACTCAGCAGTAAACATGCTAGCAGATTAGCTTGCTAGCCGTAGTGCTAGCATGGCTATCCCCACTGGTCCTGTGGCACTCGTCTTGCAGGTCATAGCTGGTTTGTCAAAAGTCTACTGTCCACCCAAACATATCCTTCTTTCTTTATTGTCGTGATTTCTGTGTTTTTACTGCATATCTACGGTGGTAATCAGGTGTAAAAGAAAGTGTAGTTACTGGATTTTTTGCCAACAGAGGGCGCTCAAAGTGTAAAATGAACTACGATCAATGGGAGATTCACAACAGGGCTTTATGAATACAGAATATGCAAAGTCCGAGGTTGTGTTCTTGGGACATAATTACAGGAGAAACATGTACATTTGGCTGATTTTTAACCACAAAAAGAACTTATTCCAAGTGGTGAAAAGGATATGTGTATGTATCATGTGTTTTAGCAGAACTGAATACAAGTCGAGCTGGTAAATAATTCAGGTAATATTCTGAATTATTTTCTGATCAGGTGAAATGACAGAGGTGTATTTGTACATGTTTGTTGTAGCTTTTGGTGGATGTGTAACATTAAACAGCTTGTCTGCATCTTAAAGTAGCTCAGGCATCTCTCTCTCTTTGTTACAAATGTTTGTTTTTCACTTGTTTGGTCATTCATGCAGGTGATGAGATGATGTAAGATGTAAGCAGGTGTAGTCCTTAGGTTTATTGATAATCCGTCAGTGCTCAGCACAAACAAACAAATCCCATTTAGTTTCTTGTTGGGTTGAACATGGTGCAGCTGCTTGTTACTATTTTTGGTTCTCATTGTTGGGGACACATTGCAGTCAAATTAACAGTTTACAACTGTGACTTTCCTTTATTACCTTTACACTGTGTGCTATGTTTTGTATTTCCATAGTAACCTATGCCTCAGGCCTTTTTTGTTTCCGTGGATTCCCTGATTTTATTTGCATCTAATCATAATGCCCATGTCATCCTGGCATTTGGACCTCTGAGAGAGAGGACAGAATAAAAAACGGGATAAGACTTCAAATGCTTTGCACAGTACGTCAGATGCAACGTCATATGAAAGAAATGCGATTCTTAATCAGATTTCCAGTACCTTTAGATCTCAGCTACAGTAGCTACCGTTCAGGACATAAATCACTGGAGTGATAAGCAGGTTCATTTATAACCTGACATCTTCCTTGTAGAATCAGTGGACACTTGTTTGAGATACGATAACAGTAACTGTATAGTAAGGAATGAAATGACTCAAGATAAGAAACACAATGATATCTTTTATTATACTACTCTTTACATTGTTTTAGGTTAAATGTTGTTTTAGTGTTAAAGCTGTGCTCTGTTCCGGATCAAGATCATATCTTATGAATTTGTCTGTGTGGTCCTCCACAACTGTCTAAAAAGTTGTTTTGAAGCCTGGATTTTGGGTTTACTGCTCTGAGAGTCAGTCCCTCAGAGGGTCAAAGTTCATGTCTTCAGACAGTCAGATCATGTCTTATCTTATCCTGGACTAACAAACACCAGTCTTCTCTCTAAACAGCTCCCAGATCGAAATCCTGTGAATTTAATTCAGTAGTTTTCAGAACAGTTTCCATTTTGTCCATTAATGTGTTTTCAATGTCCAGCCACCAGACGGCCGCAAATAACAGTCCTGCTCTGCACGAGGAAATAACCTCTGGAGAAAAGATGAGAAGCAGAGTAATTTATAGCCTGACAGCTGTCTTGTAGATTAGATGATTAATAGACGGATGTGGTTTATGATAACCATAATGACAACAGCACCAATTACAAGTCAACTGGGGAGGCCGTTTGTGGTCAGATACTTTAATTTTTTGTGAACTGTTTTAGATATTAAAAAAATATAATATTAATATTATTTTTTTTTAAAAACTAATATAAAAAGAGCTGAAGTGTGTTCAGCTGCAGATATTCTAATGTTGAATGAATTCTGCTCCAGTAAAACTCTGAAATGAATAGGAAACCTCCCAGATTATTCTTCCATATAGAAAATGCTAAGATTTCAGTAGGGCTACATTTGGGTATACAAACCAGCTGACTTCATTTTAATGTAAACTTAAGTTTGAATAATTTCTTTATTTTTGCCATAACCAATTTGAAATGTTTCTATAACACTCTTATATAACCCAGTGTTTGTGTTATTATAAGGCAGGGATTTGTTAAAGTGACAGAGGTGCACAGACAGATCAATATGAGCAACTGTTAGCTGCTATCTGTCTGTTATATGTTGTGATCTTTGACCGTCTGCGTGGTGTGCTTTGATTCTCAAGTGTCAAAATCTGGTTGTTACATCAGTAAGTTCACACCACCAGTGACCTCAGACTTCGAATTTTTGCGAGTGCATACTGACTTCTAGTACGCCAATTTTCATTATTATTTTATTGAAATATAATAATTATTAGTTACTGAAAGTAAAGTATAACCTTCATGGTCCCAGTTGAAGTGCTTTTAAGTGCTTTTTGACAGCTAAAACGTGGTTTTAGTGTTAAAATTAGGTTTAAGTTAAGGGTATCATTAGGATTAGGTGCTAGGGAATACAGTATATTATGTCGATGAGGGTCCTCACAAGTGTAGAGTACAAATGTGCATGTCAGATGTGTGTGTGTTCATGGAGATCATCATGGAGAGCTCTTTCCATGTTGTCCATGCGTGAAGAGTTTTACGATTCAGGTCTGTCGTCTCACACCAGTAAGAGCTGTGCTGGATGACAAGGCTGCAGACATTATTAGTTTACATGTCACACAATAACGTGTTCCAAAGTTTCTGCAGTGATACATTTAGCAGTTTACATCATCAGAGGAAGTTACATCATTCTTTCTCTCTAACAGCAGTGAAGGGCAAATGAAAGCCTCTGACGTGTTTCTGTGCATGCATGTGTGTGTGTGTGTGTGTGTGTGCGTGTGTGTGTGTGTGTGTGGATGGGGCACTGACGTTGATGCCCACAGACAGTGGCATTCCTGATGCCCTTCTCCCAAGGAAACAACTCTCACCCCCCGGACACACACATGCTCTCTCTGGACAGTCATGTTAATAAAGTGACGGTCTGAATAAAAAGTTTCACTAAACATTTCTGCAGCTCTGCTTTAATAGATCTGGAACTGAGAAACAGAGGAGAGAGACAGGAAGTCAGAGACAGACAGTACAGCTGACCGGAGACTGAAACAAAAGTTACAGAGGCAGAGAAAGTTACTGACACAGAAAAGGAGAAAGACAGACAGAGACTGTCCTCTTTTCAGGAGCAGTAATTGCATTATGTTCAGTTGAAAGACTTGGTGAGTCAAACGGTGACGTAGATACAAGCGCACGCACACACACACACACACATATTTGCATTCCAGCCAGTTATCTAGAGTGAGGTAACAGCAGATTGAGCTGCAGATCACCAACTTTATGACCAATAGACAGAACATATAAAGCCTCTTTCAGACATACACCTTGTTGTGTAAATGTTCTGGCAATTTTACAATGTAGTCCTCATGTTTAAATAAGCACCAGAGTCACTTTTATGTCAAAGTCATGATGGCAATTTGACAAGGTTGGACCTGTAACTTGCTTGTGATCTTCATTAAACTGTATCATTAGCTCCTGATCTGTGGATAGACAGTATTTCTGGCATTGATGATTTTGAACTTTTGGTGCTTCCTCTCAACCTGCTTTTTAGCCTACAGCACGAATCAAGACTTTATTAATCACTTTTACTTTCATGAAAGTGATCGTTGGAGGATAAAGTCATGATTAATGATGCGCAACCTTCATTGTTAAGACCAGCAGTTTGTAACCTTTTTCATGGCATACTTTTTTCATGTTTTCATACTTTTAGTTATGCTGGCAGGGTGGCTGTAGGGATGGCAGTGTTGGTTGGTTGGTTGGTCCACCACTGGCAGACAGGACACAAGGGAGAGACAGAGATGGGTATGACATGCAACAAAGGTCACTGGCTGGAATTGAACCAGGGACATTGTTTGACTGGAGGGGGACTTTAAATTGACCAAAACATCTGACAAGACTTTGGTTACAATAAAATACCTACAAAACTAAGTTAGCAAATGTTAAACTAAGATGGTGAACATGGTAAATATTATACCTGTTTAACGCCAGCATGTTAGCATCGTCATTGTGAGCATGTTAGCATGCTAACGTTCATTGTAGCCTAATTCTAATTGGGCCACATTTCCTTTACCAAAGCTTTAAATATGTGTCCCTGATGAAAATTTAAATTTCCTTCTGTCTCTCTCTCAGCGCCTCGACCACTGACCTCTCAGGCGGGTTTGACTCTGGCGGCAGCTACCTTAGGAAAAGTCCAGACCAGTACAGCTCTAGGGGTAGTATGGAGAGCCTGGATCCTCCTCAGTCCTCCCACCTTCACCACGGAGCCCAGCAACACCACTCACTGGGCCACCACGCCCACAGCGGACCTCACCCCGCCTACTCCTCCTGCCATCAGCTGTCCTCTGCCAGGTTCATACAAACAAACGCACCTCAGTCTTTAATGTCCAGGGTGTGTTTAGCCTAGCATTAAGACTGGAAGCAGGGGGAAACTTCTAGCACTAACAACTCCAATAACTCCAAAACTCTGACTTACATGTTGTATCTTTCTTTATTGAAAAACTATAGAAATAGAAATGTAAAAAGGAGATGTGTTTTTTTAGCCGCAGTTATTGTTGGAGCTATGGGTGCAGTGAATGCACAGAACATCTTAGTAACTTTAGTGTGTGAATGCACTAGTCAAACCTGAAGAGTGTCGCCTATTTCTGCTAGTATACCGCCAAGAAACTAAAGGAGACAGAACAGAAGGAGCATAGAAGCCTTATTTTGCACTATGAAAATCCAGGGAATTTTAGCCTCCCCTTGTATGATGCCCTGGATCCCCCTTTCTGTTACCCCTTTGAAAGTACGGTTCACAACAGCTTGATTCAACATTTGATAATCTGACATTTGTCTTTCAAGGTCAAGGTCTCTGTATAACTGTTATTGGGAAAATAAAAAACTAAAATTGAAGACTACAGGTGTGTCATATCTCAAATTACATATCTCGTTGTGTTCTAGGTCCTCCAACAGCATTGACCACCTCCACAGCAAACGAGACTCCGCCTACTCCTCCTTCTCCACCAGCTCCAGTATCCCAGAGTACCTTGCCTCCGCCCCCTCCTTCAGCCCTGAGCGCTCCTATTCGCTGGAGACCGTCCCTCAGAGAGGAGGAGGAAGTGGAGAGATGCAGCAGGCCGACATACGTTACATTCGGACTGTTTACGACACCCAGCAGGGACTCTCTCAAGAGCACGAACTGAGCTCCACCTCTGCCGCGTTGCTACGCAACAACGATTCCAGGGGTGCGAGGGGAGGGCAAAGCCGAGATCTGCAAGGTAACGTTTCTGTTTCAAGAATGTGGTCATGTCATTTTGATGTGATGACATCATTGTTTTTGCTTGTACCATTGGTTCCAGGTTCAGTGAGTGGAGTCTGTTACCGGGGCAGCAGCAGCAGTAGTGGCAGCAGCAGTGGTGGCGTACCGGCTTCAAACAGACACAGTGTGGGTCCAATATGGGGCCCGGCAAACAGTCGCAGCTCTTACGAGAGCCTGAAGGGAGCCCCAGCTCCACCTAGGCGCAGTGACAGCTACGCAGCCATCAGGAACCATGAGAGACCAAACTCCTGGTCCAGTCTTGAGCACGCCCGGTCACTACGGTGAGCATGTTTGTCAAATCACAGTGAATAGTGATTGCAATCCACAAATAGACCATGATGCCATACTGATAATGAAGATTTTGTTGTTGTGAAATATCATGTCCTTGTCAATGTCATTTAATCTGATTTAATTGTATCTATTCCAATCTAACATATTTTATTCAGGTCTCTGCAGAAAGGTTCCTGGCATCACTCCAGTGGCCCTGTGGCCTCAGGCTCAGGTATATTTAGACCTGTCTCCATGGTTTTACTCATTTTAAGAACAGAACAAGATCCACATATACCATTTAATTCTGCTTTACCAATAAAATATGTAGAAAGAGGTTTCAAAAGGCTCAAAATTAGCTTATAGGAATGTAACATATAGAAAACAATGGCTAAATGGCCTGCCACCTTTAGTTTTTCAGATTTTTTTATTGCCGTACATGAGACTAACAGAATCCAGTCTGAACATGGTGACTGCAGTTTTAAGGACAGTTAGTACAAGCTATGTTATCATCATCCTCTTTATTACTCTTGCTAACACATTTCTGTGGTTCCAGCTAAAGGCTCGTACGGCACCGAGGGTCAGCTTCACACAGTGATAGAGAAGAGCCCGGAGAGCAGCCCCACTACAAAGCCCCGACAGGGCGGAGGCTTTCCCCAGCCCCCTTCGCCACCTGGACCTTCCTCCAGCCCTGCCCCCCAGTCTGGACGCCTCATTCTGCCCACGGGTGTGTACCCTGTCCCCCAACCTGAGCCCCACTACGCACAGATGCCCAGCTCCAGCCCCGTGCCATCCTCCTCTGGAGTCTACCCTGCTCTGGCCAAGGAGAGCAGCCGACAGCAGCAGCAGGGGCTGCAAGGTGTTGGAGGGTGGGATGAAGAAGCCACAGAAGGGTGGAGGGATATAAGGATGTCAACCACAGAAAACGGATACCAAAATAACATTTGTTCTTCACCTTACCCCCACTCAGCTTCTTCAGCACATGCTTCTGCACAGCTCAGGACTCAAGCACACGAGATAGACAGGTGATGGTTTGATTTTTTTCACATTTTCATCTTTTATACCGATATTTCAACTTCAATTTGAGTGTCAAATACTCACCATCTGTAAACTTGTAAAATGTTTCAAATGTGGTCAGTTGAGTTAGCTCAGAGAAAAGCAGCTTATATCAGTTTGAATTTATGTTGGTTACTATGATTTCCTACTAGTATCACAGTGAAAAATGCGTCCACAGAACCTTTTCAAATCACTCATAAAGCATAATTCATTTCTCCTCTGTCCATTGGTATGATCAGTATGGTCCAGACAGTCATATATTTGCTAAAAAATGGCTAAATGCACAATCTTCTATCACGACCCTCACACACAAACATTTAGACATTTTTTTAGAGTTTGATTGTAAATTTCAGGAGATGTTGAGTTAGAGAGGAAAGGAATGGAATAAGGGCATCCAGTAAACTGGGGATGTTGCTGTTGTGTGGATTGCATTTTAATATGCTCAGTTTAATGAAATGTTGTAGCAACATTAGCTTCAAAGTTGGATTATCAGAGTTGGATTATCAGATATTAGTTAGCTAAAATGGCCATATTAAGTATTTAATGTTGCTAACCATTTCCTCTACTTAAAGCTGGACTTTTGTCTCCCCTTTCTGAGAGTAAAGGGGAGCACTCAGCTGTGATTGCCTGACAGAGGCATGCAGGACACTGTCATGCGCACCCCGAACGACAGGCACATAGAGAGGGCCGGTACAAGCGGATATGTTGTGACAGTCCATCGGCCCAAAAACATATTTTTTGACGGTCTACCGGCCTACCGGGGTTTGTCCCAGTATGCCAGTACACCACTGGTCACAACCTACTGTTGCAGCTGTAAAAGGGTGGATAAATTGTTTTGAGCGTCGCACAACCCCGCAAAATGACTTGTTTAACAATCAGAATTTGATCCATTCGGTCCTATAACATTTGGAAAGTCTAGAAGAGCCGCACGATTAACGGCCAAATGGCCAGCGCAGGAATGTCGCCCCCGAGATTTCAAAAACTCCGTATACTGTGAAATTATTAGAGAGATTTATCTGGTGGTGACAGGCTTAATCAGCATTGTGTGAACTCGTTTGGCAAGGGCTTGAATGTAACGGACATTCATTTATATATAAGAGTTCTGCACTGCAGGTTTAAAGTTACAACTTGCTCTATTTAGCTACATGATGAGATTGGATTATGTGCAAAGCAGTTATCTGTGGGGTATTGTACAGGTTGTAAGGAGGATTGGATGTAGCTTGTAGCCACAGGGGTGGAGTTGTGCCCTGCTGCTGCCCAATCAAAATACAGAGCACCAACATTCCTGGGTGGCAGATACAGCAGTAGTAGCTCACTGCCTGAAAGTGCTTGTAGACAATTTGTAGGGTAGATTCTAAAAAATGGAATTTGGAAAATCTTAAGTGACCAATGGATAGGAATAAGGATCCTAAAGGTTTAGTTCTGGCACCAACCAGAACACTACCTCCAGTTGCATAAAACATGATAGTCATCAAGCAAGGACATCCTTCTTCTTGCACGAGGAAAATCCCATGATTTAAATAATAATTATATAATAATTAAAAAATTATAATTATATTATAATATATACTAATAATTAATAACTAATAACTAATCTACAGACCCCACCTGAAAGCTGCTGGAGGAGGATCAGAGAGCCAGGCAGGGGCCCAAAGGCCTCAAAGCCACCAGGGGCCTCACCGTCAGAGCCCCCAGAGGGCCCATATTCATTCAAATCAGGGACCCCACAGCCAAATGTTCCAGGAACAGAACCAAGATTTCCACAGTCACCAAATCCAGTCGACCTCTGGCCACAGGCCCCCATCCTCACAAGAGTGGAGGGACCCCTACACACCTGACCAATCCAGGAGAGACAAAAGCAGGTATGGAAGGGTGACTGTTGTGTAATCTTCACATGTTGGCATAATTTCTGATAATGGTATTGATGTCCTCTGTTTCTCCATGTTATCCTTCTCCTCTCACACATCTTCTCCTACTTGTCCTCCATTTTCTCCTCCTCCCTCCCCTCCTTCAGATCAGTGGATCAGCCCAGTATTCATAGAGAGTCAGTGACATCATCCAGGGTCGCCCAGGGACAGGTGCCACCTACCCATTTACCTGGTTACTCACAGCCTCAGGCTCTGCTCTCCTCTGCCTCCCAGTCTTCTCCCCGTCACCACAACGACTCAGCAGCTCTGCAGCACCAGCACTGGGACCAGAGAGAGCAGGACAAAGACAGAGAACATCCGCTGACCCGTCTGGAGATTGCCCTCGCAGAGGTCCAACGATGTGCCAGCCCTGAAAGTGTTGCCTCTGGCAGTGGCCATAGTAACAGTAGTTTCAGTGAAGGCAACCAGGGACCTGCCCGCAACCTCTCTGTCCTGGAGAAGGTCAGTCGGTTTGAGCGTCGTGAACGCGCCGGAAAGCAGCACAGTCACAGCAACAGCCATGGGCACAACAAGGCCACTCATCACCGGGTAATTCAAACACACATTTGTATGTAACTTACCAGACAAGATTTGCTTTCCTTCCATTACTTACCTCCTAAATCTAAAAATCTTGCTCCTTGTTGGCTCTGAGGCTGCTTCATTGCTATATGTTTTTGAATAATTTAGAATCAGATGACTGAGAAAGGCCGCACTGCCCCCTGTGGAGCAGAGGACCTCAGAAACATGCTGGAGAGAAGCACCAACGGGCCCAAAGCCCATAGAACTCTGAGCTACAGAGGAGGCAGCAATGACTACATGAAATACAGGTACATATATACATATATATATATATATATAATTATGTGTGAATGGTTTTTACACACACTACACACACTGTATCATCTATATTAACCCAATAAAGGTCTTTATCCCAGTAACTGAACTCATCACAATTCTCTCCTTTGGCCACATTTCATTTGTGTCCACTTTTATTTATGTTCCAAATTATTACCCAGCAGCAAAAATAAAATGTATTGGAACATCTGATTAGGTGTTCTTTGTGAAGTCCTTTCAGATCAGCTCTTTTCAAATTGAGTCACATTTAATGGACTTTACTCCCTGACAAATGGCAGTTACATTTCTGTATGATGTTCAGGACCCCTGCAGATCCCAGCTCAGCCCTCCAGAGGAGCCGCAGTAGCTTCCAGCTGGATGAATCCAGGGAAGGAGACAGGAGCAAGGACTTTCCCTGGAGACAGGATATCCAGGAGATGCTGGGTTCAATGCAGGACACCTCCTTCAACAGGTCAGAGTCCTTCAACAGGTCAGAGTCCTTCAACAAGACAGAGTCCTTTAACAGGTCAGAGTCCTTCATCAAGTCAGAGTCCTTCAACAGGTCAGAGTCCTTCAACAGGTCAGAGTCCCTCAACAGGTCAGAGTCCCTCAACAGGTCAGAGTCCTTCAACAGGTCAGAGTCCTTTAACAGGTCAGAGTCCTTCAACAAGACAGAGTCCTTTAACAGGTCAGAGTCCTTCATCAAGTCAGAGTCCTTCAACAGGTCAGAGTCCTTCAACAGGTCAGAGTCCCTCAACAGGTCAGAGTCCCTCAACAGGTCAGAGTCCTTCAACAGGTCAGAGTCCTTTAACAGGTCAGAGTCCTTCAGCAGGTCATGGTCATTCAGCAGGTTAGAGCCCTTTAGCAAGTCAGAGTCCTTCAGCAGGTCAAAGTTGGATCACAATACATAACAGGTCACAGTCCTGAGTCTTTCTCATCCATTCTAACATTTGTCTCTAATCAGAACTTACAGGGACTCCTTGAAAGATGCCCAATCTAAGGTCCTGCGGTCCACCTCCTTCAGACGAAAAGACCTCAACTCCTCAATCAGCCCTCCACCTCTTGCAGCCTCTCCTCCCGCCTCCTCCTCCTCCAGCAGCCATCAACCTCCGCCCATCCCCACCAAGCACCACTCCTTGGAGAAGAAAGGCCCAAAAACCATGCCGAAACCACAGGGTGTTGTTATCACACCACAGTCTCCAACACTAGTCACTTCCCCTCACACCCCAAAAGAGCGGCATGTAGTTGGCCCGGAGTTTCGAGGCCCAAGCCCCCCGGCCCTCCCCAGCATCCCGCCAGTTGGACCTCCTGCTCTGATGCGGATCTGTGGCCGGAAGCGTCTGACTGCAGACCAGAAGAAACGCTCATACTCGGAGCCAGAGAACATGAACGAGGTCGGGGTTTCGGATGCTGAGACTACTGCCCTCTTCAGGCGCGGAGGAGGTAAATAAAAAAACTTAACAAAACCCCTATTCCCATCTCCACTGCCTCACTGATGACCTGCCACAAGATCACAAATTAAGTCAATATTGTAAATGTCGCACTGACACAGTGATCAGATTTACTTAGGGCATATTGCACTTCTTGAATGCACAGAAGTAATATAAAAATATAAAGACCACAGACACCACCAAGGCGATTAAAAAAACAGCAGGAAAAGGCGGGTCAACCTAAATGACAGCTCGTTGATAAAATGGGATAAATTTGTAATGCTAACAGGCATTGTTAGCCTCTTAGCTAGAATCTTACATGCACCTGCTATGGTGTTTGTTTAATTTTAAACATGTTTCATCTCATATATAGTGGCTGTATCACATGAAAACAGTTCTGAAAAAAAAAAAAAACTCATATTGTTTATTTGTGCAAAAAGAACCCTAGCTAGCTCCAGCTAGCTTGCTGTTGACATCAAACAGAATCGGCCTTTTAGAATAATATCCCTCTGCATTTAGCAAAGCACAGGAAAGGCAGACTCTTGTGTCCAGAAATTATTTTGAAAGGCAGATTCTGCTATGCACACCTGAGAGCTGTCATCAATAGTAAGCTATCTTTGTTTACTTTTGGGAGAACCAGGTCTGGGTGTTGAACACGTTTTTGTGTACTGACGCTAAATGCCTCTGTCGTCCCAATAGTTGCAAAATGTCATATGTATCTAGTATGGCACAGTAGAAACAATGCCAGGGTCCACTTGCAGCTAACTATGTGCTATGACTCTGATCTCCCTCTCTGTTAGAGACCAGTGTGGCAGACCGCCGGAAGATGTTTGAACTTGTGGCAAATCGTATGGCGGCTTCACAGAACGCCACATCAAGGCCCGACCTACGGCAGCTTCAGCACGATGCTCTGGCTGAGTACGTGGAGAGGAAGAGAGGTGTGAAGAGAGACGACGGAGGACAGAGGAGTGGGCTGAGGCCTCGCAGTGCTTATGTACAGCCTGAAAACAACAACCATACAGGTTGGTGGAGGGATGGAGTAATATATGGATAGTGAGAAGAAAACCAAAGAATGCTTTAGGGTTGATGGTTTGCTGGGTGGATAAAGGCTAGATGGCAGGGAAACCAAAGATTTAACTTTAACTTGACAGACTGAAATTAAAAAAGACTTCTTCTCTCCCTGCTTCCTCCTTTCCTTCTCCATCACTTCTCTCTAGTCTCCTACTGTCACTCAGACACCCTCAGCCTCTCCTCCACCTCCAGCCTTCTCTCCCTTCAGGACTCTGGCCCAGATCGGAGCTTCTCCTCTGTGGAGAGGCGTCAGTGCTCCACCCTCCCTCCTGGAGGTGACCTACGGAACCACCAGTCTAACCTATTCTACCCAGGCAGGGTGACTACTCCGAGGCCTCCGGCACACCCACAGCCCAGGTAACCAAAACCAGACAAAATTTATGACTCACTAAATTGAATTTGGTGACAGTTTTTGAATACCTTCAAATTTGCAAATATCAGTAAACTCACTGATTCAATTCACACCAGAGGAGGGTTCAGATCACATTAAGCAAAAACATTGCCTGCAAGTCCTTCAAAAGAAGAAGGGAGTAATGGTGTAACCAATTCTCATAAAACAAGTATAAATATAAAACTACAATGCAACCAATCACATGAAACTGTTGACCAGTTAAGGATGACATGTTGAGGGGAATGCTGAGTGATGTACTGCATTCATGTTACAAAGTAAGTCACCAGGAGTGTGCCTTTGCACTTATGTGATTCTGAATGCGGCCTTAGTGCCAGATACTTTCCTCAGGAGTTGAAGGAGACCAAGCCAGAGTTAAAAGGAGAATGAATACTTGACTTATCTTTATTATTAACACAACTCCAATGGGATGATAATGTTTCTCTGTGTCTACTGGTGTGGAAGTAGGTAAATGTTTGTGTACACATTAGCCACAGCAACTTAATAAGGTGATAATATATCTGGGCTGTAAACCTGTCAGTTTGTTATGGAACTCTTCTTCCCACAGTTGCCAAAATAAAAATCAATTCATCCAATGTTAAAGCTTTATTTGAATTAACTTGGTTGAATCTCTGTAAAAGCAACTGGCAAAAGAGTGAAGAAAAATTTCTTTCACATATTAATGTGAATTGGAATTATTACATTATTATTACAGTTTCATAACTCCTCTTCTTGTTCTGTCCTCCCAGTGCTCCTTCTGGCTCAACATTTGAACTCCAGCCCCACTTCTCCAGCACCCAGCTCCTCCAGGATCTCACCCCTGAAGCAGAGCTCAGCAGACAGAGTCAGTCTTTGAGCAGAGATTCAGGCCTGGGCCACCAGCAGCACGGCGGAGTGTCCAAGCAGCACAATGTGGCTCTGCAGAGGGTCGGGTCAGTTCGGGGCTCAGGGAAGTCAGCCTCTGCTGAGGATCTTTTGGAGCGATCAGAGGAGAGACCTACAACTCCTCATCACTACCGCTCCCGCTCCTCCCCCACAGTGGAGAGACTGAACCAGGTAACAGAGGACATCCAAATAAAGTTGAACCTTTCTCAAGTTCCCCATGTAGCTCTGTTAGGTGCTTTTTATGTCAGCATTGATGTCTACAATGGTCCACAGAGAACTATCTCAACAACTTTAACAGTCATGGCCCTTTGGCATTACCATTTATTTGACAACATTTAGCCATTTAGGGACATTTAGTCGTGAGTCACACAGGAAATATCCCGAATCCTCAAAGTTTCCTGTGAGGTGCCAGAGAGCCTGAGACGGTGGCTGGGCGCTGTCTGATGTGGATGATAGCAAAGATAACACACACACACACACACGTATACATGCGACACACACACACACACACACACACACACACACACACACAAGTTCTTAAAGGAATGCAGTAAAGGATGAATTTGTCTTTTATCTCCTTCAGTGATCAGGGCAGCCTGTGTCACATAAACATCATTACAGTTGAGTCAGACAGACAGACACTCTGTCCTCTCGTACTTCAACGATAGATTTCACTGCAGGGGGGTGACAGTCCTGCCTTTACAGTGATTAATTTTTAATTTAGTGGAAAAATCTACATAAAGCAACATACTGGCATTTTTACACATTTTTGCTCAATAACTGTATTTTTTGTTTGCATCTCTTCTCCAATTTTTTATTCCATTTTTTGATTGATGATTTTTATGAAAATCAGTTTGCAGAGACCTGAAGCTTGGTGCAGAGGGATTATCCAGTTTTGGGGGGATATCAGATGGATAACAGTAGAAAGATGACAGGAAATGAGGGAAAGGAGGGAGAAATTGAAAATCACATGCAACAAAGGTCCCCAGCTGGCACACAAACAAGTTTTCAAACCTGCATAAAATAGCCGTTCTCTTGTTTTTTTATGCACTTGATTGAAGTCATATGATGTGAGGCCTGTGATGCAGGAACTGAATTGTACAGCTCACTGTGAAGTTCTGTTTCTTTTAAATGTAAATTTTAATGCTGAGTTTGATCAGTAGCTCCCACACAGACATGTTAAGGTTTGTGGTGGAGAGCTGAAGCAGTTAACAGCTCAAACCCAGGTCACTGGAGACACAACAGACTACAGACCTGTTTGTGTTGTGTTTTCAATGTGTGATAAAGTCTGTGGTCAGACATGTGACGGTTGATACCACAGTCTGGATGTATTTTTTTTTTTAAATGGGTCAGAGATAAAGAAACCAGGATACTGAGTATTAATAGATAGTCAAGTTAAGTTTTGTTTTTAATGGCCAAAATCCCAAATTTATCTCTTCACAAAGGGCTTAACAATCTGTATAAAATACAGAACAGAACCCACTATCCTTAAACCCTTGATTCAGATAAGGATAAGGTTACTGTACACACCCTGTGATTTTTAGGAACAGAATCATTTTACTGCAATTTTGCTTTTGTGAGGTTTATCAAGATCCAAACTGTCTTTTGGAAACATCTTTGTGAGCTCTGAATGAAGCAAAAGTCTCCTTGTAGCTACTATTGCGCAGATCTTAACTGTAAAAACTGAAATAGACTGCTGGGTCATCTCACTGACTGTGAGATGATTATATAAGATTAACAGGTGGTTAGTGTAGCAGCTAAGCAACAAACTGATATGTTATCAGTCTGAAATCTGTAATTTCAAATCCTAGTGTCTACATTACCCACAATGCTGCAAAAGTGGAGACAGTTTGGCAGCTAATATAGCCTAGAGCCACTAAATAATTGATCAGATTTCACATTATTTCAAGTAACTGTCTTAGGACATTATTAAGAAATTATTGCACCCATAAAATAAAGCGTTACCATGACACCCCTACTATTGTACCTTTAAAGGGACAACCCACATATTGTACACACAAAGTTCAGTTTACTCATCATGAGAAGTACAATTCAGCCTGTGAAGAGAGTTGTGTAATGTTTTCTTTATCACTGATGGAGCTTTTAAAAGGTCTGAGGAAATAACCCTGATGATGTCACAGCGATGTAATCGGCGTTATCTCAGTTTCTGCTCAAGACTTTTTAACTGAAAGTCTGTGGTAAGAATTGAGGGTGTGAAGTTGAAAGATACTTTGCCTGTGTGTGTTTCAGGACTTCCCCCCAGGTGACGTCAGGATGTTTGGTGTCTTCGTCTCTGAACCTGGACGCCATTCTGTGGCTGAGGACAGGTAGGTCACACCTCCACTCTGACCATGAGAACATGTGACGCAAATCCGTCTGTCACCTTAATCTTAATCTGTCTGCTCATCAGTCTCATGTATCATGTCTCTCAAACTTTATTAGCATGAATGTAACAAGACACTCCTGTCCAAACCCATGAATGAAAAATCAAATAGAAGATAGATTTAAAAACAAAAAGCTAAATAAGGTTATCAAATTATTCACCAACATTAAAAATCTTTAGACCTATGAGTGTTTGGTCTAGCGGAGGTTCAGCTGCATATAATTTTTTCTCACAGATGTTTTCTGTCTGACGATTGTTTCGTGTCGTTATGTTTACAAAATGAAACACGACTCATTATTTTAACCAGTTTGAGCAAAATGTCAGACTGCAGAACTGAAGGATGATGGGAATTCAGATCATTACTGTGCCAACATTTTAGCTCTCTTCCATAATAGGCTGTTAAAAGTCAGCCAGTCTGTATGTGCGTGTGTGTGTGTGTGTGTGTGTGTGTGTGTGTGCTCCAGGCTTTTTCTTCTTATTAAAACCAACTCTGGCCTTATGAGTCCATGTGCCCTGCTGCTGGCACTACAGAGAAACAGAAAAGTAGAGGGAGAGCTTGAGAGAAGAAAGAGAAGGAAGATAGGAAGCAGAGGATGAAAGGATGGAGAAAGGAGGTGAGACATATGAGAAGTGAAGAGGAGGGATTAAGTTGGGGGGGGGGGGGGGGGGTAGTAAGTAGGGAGGGGTAAGAAGGAGGAAGAAGAAGGGAAGAGGTAAAAAGATGAGATACGAGGGAAAGCGAGGGGGAGTGAAATGAGAAAGGGAAGAGAGAACAGAGAGGAAGGACAGAAGGCATCAAAGTAGAGGGCAAGGGGAGGAATGAGATGAAAGGAAGCCTCCTTGAAAGGATAGGATGTAAAGAGGGAACAGAGGGAGAGAAAGGAGAGATAAAAAGATGGACAATGGAGGAGAGGTAGAGGGAATGGAGGGTCAGATGAGATGTAAGGATGGCGGTGAAGGAGTGATGAGGGAGGAGAAGAAGATGGAGAGGAAATGGAATGAGAGAGGGAGGAGGGACAGAGACAGTGGAAAGAAAGAGAAGTGGTAGAGGGAAAATAGGTGATGAGAGGAGACAGGAGAGGAGGAAGGTGAGATGAGGTGAAAGGAGAGAAAGGATAAAGGATGGAGTTGACAGAAAGGAGGAGATTGAAGGAGACAAGGAAGTAAAATCATCCTGATTTTCTCTCTTATTTCAGTCATTCGGTGTAAAATCTCATTGTTGAGCTTTTATTGATTCACTTCAGTTTTAGTTTTCACAGATTTACTTCTTTATTTTTGTTTTTCAAAAGGTCTTAAATTAAATTCCAGGCAGCTTTAGAGCAGGGTTTTCTGAAAGCTCCTGGAGAGGAAGGAGGTAGGGAGTATCCTGTGGTATGAAAGGAGGAGAAGAGGGAAGAGGAGACCTGGCAGTTAAAGATAGATGAGAGGTTCAGAGGTTTAGATGGAAGGAAAGAAAGAAGGAGGGAAAGGGTTAAGAGGAGTAAAAGAGTTCAGAAAAGGTTAAAGAGAGGAGTAAAGAAAGAGAAAATTACAAGAGAAGAGGAGTGAAGGAGAGGAGGGAAGAAGGAGTTAAAGGAGGGAGGTACTGAGGAATTTAAGTAAGCAGAAAAAAACTTCCTGGCACAGATACAGAACAATAAACAAAATACCAACTTTAGTCCACAGGGACTTATTAAGTTAAAACTCTTAAATATGTTTGCTCTCAAAATGTGAAGGTCAGAGGTCACTTCAGGAATTCTGTGTGTGTGTGTGTGTGTGTGTGTGTGTGTGTGTGTGTGTGTGTGTGTGTGTGTGTGTGTGTGTGTGTGTGTATGTGTGTATGTGTGTGTGTGTTTACCCAGATCTGTCTGGTGTCTGAATATAACCAGGAACATGAAGGCACCGCTGCTTGTTACTGAGCACTGACCTTTAAACATCAGCTGATAGGATCAGAAATTTTGATGATTGTTGAGGGGGAAACCGGACAGTAGAAATAAGTAAATGACAACTCTAATATAGAACACATCAGAAGGATTAAACAGTACACAGTGTTTTTAACATGTTGACTACAAATTACATGTACATTATATCCCCCAGAGGGTCCAGCCACAATATGACAAACATACTGAGGATTATATTTAGAGCCTTACCAGTTGTGGAGCTAAAATGTAAAGTTTGTCTTGAGGATGGCTCTGGGAAAAAAAGACATTAAAATCTAAAGGTTTTGTCCTCTGGGAAGCAGGAACCAGGATATTTCCTGAACATATTAGATTATGAGATATCTTGCTGCAGGCTTAAGTGTTGTACAGACCCACACAGCTGTTCCACCAAGAGAATAAAATAATTTCTATGTCGTCATTGCCAAATAAGATTATATGCCTATCAAGCAAGTTGGGCCAGCCACTGTAGTTTGGCCTGAGCAGATACAATGTAGCCATAAGGTCGGGTCAACCCACTGAGTATCTGCTCTTTGCTTGATGAGGATAGGATTCAAGTATGTTTTAAAGGTGCGTTAGGCTAGAGAAATATGTGAAGTTTTCTGATATAAGTAGTAACTCTCACTGAGCAGACCATGACATTCAGATGAAACTGCCTATCAAGCCAGTGAGGCCAGCTACAGCAGTTCAGCTTAAAGCTAGATCAGATATAAGACCACAGAGTATCTGATCTTTGCTTGGGTGAGAGTTGGATTGAAAGGAAGCTTAAAGGTGAGTTTATTCAAGGCAAGAAAATGGTGTTGCCCGTCATGAGGCCCACTAGATTTATAACAACACAGCCTGATACCTACTGCAGGGCTGAATGATGGGTCAAAACATCATTTACCATGAAGACTGGACTTCCATAGGAATGTTTACCCAACTGTTGGCACATTTTACTGTGTACTGATAACAAGTATCTGTTAACATGTTCTTCCCTTTCTTTAATTCTTTATCTGTCTTTCTTTCAGACCTGCAGACCTCCAGGTATCAGGGGGCCTTGTCTCCCCTCAACCATCCCAGAACAGTCCGAACACCGTCCAGCCTGAAGGACCTTCTCAAAGTGAGCAAAATAGAACAAGATGTTCGCAACACCACGTAGTTATCAAACTTGTGGCCTCTTCTCAACTCCTTGAAATAAAGCATGTACAGACTGGTTAACACTTCAACCAAAGAATAATTTTCCCATTTCATTCCCATCGTTTTTGTATGATTCATCATCAGCTGAGGATGAGGGTGCAGCCAGTCAAGGGCAAAAATTAAATAAATAGATGAATGCCAAGTCACCAACGTAATTGCTTACAGGAATTTTCTGCTAAGAGAAAAGCCTAAAAAAGCTAAAAGCTGCTAGCAGTGTGGAACATTGAGGTTAAAAGTAAAAGCCTTAGTTTTAAGTATGAATATCAACATGGTTTGAAAAAGCCAGCATTGTCTTCAAGAACATTTCAGATCTATACTGTATAGTAATTCTGTCTTGGTTACCATCAATTAAGTGACATGTCTGTGAGGTATTAGTCATGTTCAAAGTATCAGTTTCTGTGTTCTTTCTCAATCAGTCTTCTCCATTCCTCTCCTCCCAGCAGCTAGTGCATAAATGTCTGCATTAGGCCATTGATAAAAGTTCTGGAAAAAGTTTCTCTGGGTTGACGTCAAACTGTCATTATCTGGGATTGATCTCAGGTCACTTGGCCTAGTTTGCGATTTTGGACCCATTGAATCATTCTTTTATTCTTGAATAATGGGCACATGATAAATGCTTTCTCCTTGCACTATGACTCCTCTTTGAATTATCTCTCTGATCCTTCCTTGTGTTCTGATCCTAGACCCAGCCTCCTCCCACACTCCTGTCACTCGTAGGGAGCGTCAGAGGAACAGTGAGCGGCAGCGAGCCCACAGCACCTCCACTTTGGCAGCCTCTGTTGGTTTGCCCTGCCCTTTCTCCCCACCTGGGACTCAGGGCGGAAGTGGCGCCGAGTGGCACGCTAGCGGGAGGCTAAGCCAGGCCAACCTGGATGCCATCACTTTCCCAGGCCTCCCACAAACCAGCACAAATGGTGACGCTGATAGCAACAGTGAAAACCTGGTGACAGACAGACAGACAAAACAATGTTTGAGTGACGCCAGCATATTAGAAGACACTGCAAAGGACATGTATAGAGGGAAAGCCCTCAGTTTTGAGATGAAAGAAACGCATTCTGCAGAAAACACCAAACTTTCATCAGTGACTCAAACACCACCCGTGCCCCATTTCCAGCTTGCAGAGTCATCCAACAGGAAGAATAGTGGGAGCGCCTTGTCGTCTCTATCCTCCCATGTGTCCGTCCACCAGCACCTGTCCTCGCTGCGAATCTCAGAGTCTAGCCTCTTTGGCTCCATGGACCAGCAGGAACCACTTGAAACCACTAAAGGACTATCGCAGGAGGACTTTGACGAGGTCTTTCTCCAAAATCCTGCCCCTCCATCACCTCCTCTGCCAATCAAAGAGACAAACATCGTGGAGGACTTCCCTCCTCCTCCTTCTCCTCTCGAGTTGGACCAGAATGCCCAAGAGCAGACCATGGAAAGGTTTGTTTTCCAATATTTTTATATACAAACCTAAATTAAAACATTATCATTATAGACCTTTTTGATTTTTCTACTGCCTCTTTTTCCATTTCTCTGTTCTCTACCTGTCTTAAGTCCTAGTACAGAGTTCTTAAACAGTTTCATCATTCCCACCACAAAGTTATCCCTCCACTCCCCTCTAATGTCCCCTTCCTCATCTGTCTTTCCCCCGTATGTGCCCAGCCTCCTGCCTTCCCTGAAGCCACAGCCTTCCGCTACCATGTCCATCCCCACACCCTGTTTTTCTGGCTCGGACACCCAGGAGTCCGAGGACACCCTGGGGCTCGGGTACCAGCCCCTGCCCAAGAGGGAAAAGACATCTGAGGAGCTGCGAGTGGAGGCATTGGCCCGGCAGCTGGTGAGTACCTGGAGTTTGCAGTTACTCTAAATAAATGCAGCTGTACCTAGTTCCTAGTTCTGACTCTATCTTTGTCGTATCGACCTCCAACAATTCCTTTGCCATCTTTTCTACTGCACCTCTGAAGTTAGCTTAGTCATTGCACGTAGTTCCAACTATATCTACAAAGTTCTGACTCTACATTCGTCGTATCTACTTCTGACTTTCCCTTTATCATCTTATGTACCTCTAACACTACCTTCTTCTGACACTACCTTTCTCATCATATCTAGCCTACTTCTGAAGCTACTTTTGTCATTGTATCTACTTCTGATGCTACCTTTGTCATAGTATGTAGTTCCAACTCTACCTGGTTGTTGTACCTACAAAGTTCTGACTCTACCTTTGTCGTTCCCTTGCTCCCTTTGTCGCCTCATCTTCCTCTGACTTTACTTTTGTTGGAACCTAGTTCTGACTCTATCTTTGTTCAACTTCTGACGCTCCCTTTATTTTCTTCCCTACGTCTGACTCTACTTTTTTGGAACCTCGTTCTGACTATCTTTGTTAACATAACTATTTCTCACTAGTACCTTTGTAATGATACCTAATAACTTATCTTTGATGTTGTCATCATAATATTCCTTAGTCTACCTTAGTCAGTATACCTAGTTCCAACTATACCTTTGTGGTCATGCATTGTTGTGATTCCTCCTTTTTCATTGCATGCAGTTGTTGCAGGACCGCTCTCTGGCACCCCTCCTGGACACATGGGGGGGTAAATCCACTCTAGAGCTTGTGGAGGAGATCTTTCCAAACAGCAGATTGGGTGGTAAATTGCCATGGCAACGCAGGGGCAGCAGCCAGTTGGAAGAAAGGTAATTCTGACATCATGTGTTTTGCCTTTGAATATTCTGAAACAATTTCAGTAATATTTTAAATGTACTAACACATATAACACATATTATCAACAAAACACTAGAACAATAATCATGCACTAATCTAATAGACCACATTTAGCTAAAGAAATTGTTTTAATATTTTCTGTCTTAGTACAGTTTATATTACAGTTTTGGGTTTTAAAGGCACATAATCCTATACCATTAAATACTGACTATAAATACTGAGGACCATTAGACTTCCTTAGGCTTTTTAGGTCCATTTACTTGCTGTACTTTTTTCTGGTGGATAAATATAGATAGTGTTCCATCATGTCCACGTATTTCCAGCAGCTACAGTGAAATCGGACAGTAGAAAATATTCCAACAATTTAAAATACCAACAATAAACAAATTTCTTTTTTGTGATTTTTTTTTTAGAATTTATTTCCCCCTGAACTTAAAAGATAAACAACCTTTTAAATAAAATT
Source organism: Thunnus maccoyii (assembly GCF_910596095.1). NCBI lineage: Eukaryota > Metazoa > Chordata > Actinopteri > Scombriformes > Scombridae > Thunnus > Thunnus maccoyii. The sequence continues at coordinate 3,795,876 of NC_056551.1, forward strand.
CTCCATGTGCTCCTTTTTTAACTATCATTACTGCATTCTACTCCATTCAACAAGTTAGGAAGAACAACAGGAAAATGCAGGAAATCGTGGGTTAGTGGGTTACAAACAATGGAATGTGCTGAAAATCACAGTCATGATGTAGTTTAGCACTGATGGAGAGTCAGAGTTACATTTCGTTTGAAGTGCTTTATGTAACACAAGGATAAAGACATTCTGTTGAGTGTGTTTATTTAGCCATGAGGCCAAAATTGCAGAAAGTAAGTTTTATGTAACAGAAGGATAAGACGACTGTTGGGGGGGGAAAGGACTTCCTGTAAACCAACATTTGTCATCCTTGTGTTTGCTGACAGCTTCCTTCTCTTATCTGCTGCTGACGCAAAAAAGAAACATCACAGTTTTAGAACCTCTGCTGTCTCTGACTGTTGTGGCTTTTAAAGTCAGTGACATCTTAAGCGTGTTTTGGTTTGTTGATGAACATAATGTTCAGGGAAGGAATTTGTCCTCCTCCTCAGAAGAGGAAAAACAACAATCCGCTAATGATTTTGAAGAATCATTTTAAGTCATGCATGGTCAGTCAAAAGTCATAGGAGGGTTGTGTTTTCACTTCAACCTTTAACCTCATTGAAACTCACTGTTCTTTGTAATGTTGTGTTCTTGTGCAAGTTTGATGTTGGATGCAAGTTGTTTTCTTTTGTTATTGTTGCTGTTTTTCAAAACGAGTGTATATTTTTTGGTTCAGAGGCTAAAAGCAGACATGGAGGTGATGAAGCTAAATATAATTAGTTTTGATTCTTTGTTGCCAACTCCTGGCAGCACGTTCTTCATGTTCAACCTTGGATGTAGCTAGCTAGCTGTGTAGGATAATTTCATCCCCACTCTTGATTCCACCAACAAAGCTCTGATTCTGCTTCTCCAACTGACGAAAGAGTCGTCAACGAGCACAACACCACACCTATTTGAGTCACTGCAGGTCTGGAACCAGGCTAGAGCAATGATGTAACATGAAGCTGAAAATATGATTTCTATTGTAGCCAGTACAGGAGATACCAGACAAACCTGATCAATGTTTCTCAACAGCAGAGTGTGGTAACATTGTCCGACCACAGTGAGTGTTTCATTAAACTCCACTAGACAGATGGATCATGTAAGAACTGTGGATTAATTAAAAAAAAAAAATAGCAAGATAGATTTCTGCTGTTAGACATGTCTGAAAACCTGAAGTGTCAGTTCAGAGGACAGATGTGACTCCTTCCTTGTTGTCTTGGTCGATGAATGTTTTGTCTGGATGCTGAGATCAAAACAGTCTGAACAGCTGAACAATACTGACACCTAGTGGCCACAGTTGGTATAACAGATGGGATTTCAATATATCAAATAATAACTCACAAAATAATGTTCACATTTTTTCAAATCTATATTAAAACAATACTCAAAGGCCCATATGTATGTTGAAAAAGTTATTGGTCATGTGACTTGAAAAAATATGAACCTTTAGAGTCTTTACTTGACAAGAAGTAAACTCTGGAGGATAAATAGTATAGTCAAGATGTTTGCATAAAACATCTACATGACAGGATAAAACAGCTATAAATTAGTCAGCGTCAGTTAGTTGTAAGTCAGCATAGTGATTATTTTATTACCTTTTTTGCTTCCTGTATTTTTCTTTTTTTTATTAATTTGTTGATTTTGTTGTCTAATTTTCACTTGTTTCTTCTTCTGTCTTTTCCTTTCACTCTTCTGTATTTATTTTGTTTATTATATTTTCATTATGTTGCTTGCTATCTCTTTATGTCTTTCTTTCCTTTTGCTCTCTTTACTGAGCTTTTCTGAAATGTCTCCACTTGGACATCAACAACAGCTGTGTAACATTCAAAAGAATAAAATACAAAAATTACAGATTTTTATCTATTTTTTTATTTTTTTTTAAAAAAGGCAAATAAATTGGAAATGTAGGTTTTTAAATAGTGTTGATTCGACCTAGGGTCCAAGATGGCATCTGTGATCCTGCTCAGAGCACAGCGACGGATCAAGGAACGGAGATCGATCTGGACGAGGACGAGAAGGACCTCGACAGCAAGAAGGTAGAAACAGATTCTTTAAATTTAACTCTTTATTATCAATGTAAACTTTTAACATTGTGTTAAATATAGACATGGAAAAAATCCTTCATTTCTTCCCACCTTTACATGAAAATACAAAATACGCAGGAACAAAGATGGAGAGGAACAAATAAACATCACATACATCATGTAATCAGTCATTCTAATAGTAATACTGAGTGGATTATCCTGATGACAGTAGACTAAACTAAACTAATTATTACTCGCTGTTTCTCTAACCAGTGTAACCACAGAGTATTCTTGCATTTCTTGTCCTGTCCACCAGGTTGAGCTGTGTGAGGCCCTGAAGTGCAGTGTGGCGGCTCTGCGAAAGGAGAAGGAGGCGCTGAGTGAGGAGCAGAGGCAACACCAGGCGCTGGGGGCGAGCATCGACTCGCTGGTGCAGGAACACTGCAAGACCAACGAGAGGGAAAAGTTCAGCATGTTCATCGGTACGACATCTGTCTGTTACTGTATAGGAGCAATACAACAACAATTTATTAAGGTTCAATATCTAAATTTTCCATGAGGTTTTTCTAGAGTGTGTCAGAGATGTTGACCCTGTTGTGTTTGCAGGAGATCTGGAAAAGATCGTGAACCTGCTGCTGTCTCTGTGCAGCCGACTGTCGAGGATCGACAGATCTCTGCTCGCTCTGGAGAGAGAAGAGCTGACACAAGAGGACATAGCAGAGGAGAAGGTGAGACAGCATCTACCTGTCTGTCTGTTTACCTGTTTGACACTTTTCCTGTGTTTGTTTACCTGTTTGTCAGTTTGGGTTAGTATAAATATTGACCACCAAGGTTTCACCATATACAGAAGTCTGGTATATTAGTCCCATGTGAATCACTGTCTCAGTACTTTAGTGTTGTTGTTTCTTGTTGTTTCGTCTTCTTGTGGGTGGAGGTTTCTGTGAAATTGTCAACAAAAGAAAATAGACAAAAGAGTATTTTGTATTAGTAGTATTGTCTTATATCTTCATTTCAACAGTACTGCTGTCATATGTGATAAATGAATCAGTGTTGAAGCTTTTTAGTAAACTCATTGATTAAATACTAACTCTAACTTTTCATTTACTGTATGTGCTGCTCTGTCCTGACTGATGATGTCAGACGGTCACATCATATGCTGTTAAATGTATCTGAAAATGTTAGAAGACCTGTTAATGAAATAAAACACATCATACAATATAGTATTCATAATGCTGTCAGTCATACTTGTGACTGATGACATAATGCAAATCACTATATTTTTGTATAGAAATCGATACTTTATCATATTAATGAAGTTAAATATCAAAATATTTACAATATTCATTAGTTGTGGTTATTGCAGTCACACACAAAAACATTTTTAAAAAGAGTTTTAAAATGATTCTCATCCTGTCTCACCTGGTAAAGTAATATGTGTTGAGGTACAGTTTTATGGTAGCGGGTTCATGATCAAAATGACTATAATGATTTACTATAGTTACCCTGAATGATGGACTTTGACAGAGACAAGTCACCCATGTTTATCTTATTTATTGTCTGACAAATAACATATCAGAGCTTTCAGAGCAAGACTGCTAACTAGTGACCCCCTTGCTACTCTTTCATCAGTACCACTAGTGGGGCATATCATTTAAAGTTATGACATACAAAGTCATTGGATCGTAGGCAATCTACTTAGCAACCTATTAGGTGGGGATAAAATGACGTCAGGAAGGTGTTAAGCAACGATAAACATGGTTTACTCCAACCAAGAAACATCTCTTCCATTACAGTCATACAAATCATGTAAAAGCACAAAAATGGACAAAAAAACAAAGATGTTGCAGGACTGGAGTGCTCAGTGCTCTGCAGCTGTGTGATGCAGTGCTGCCCCGGGTGGCCAGAAGATATATTACAGCAATACTACTTAATAGAACTAGTCTCCTTTAAATATCTTCTGTCCACCATTAGTGCAAATTGTATGCGTCACTGAGTGATTGTGTCTGAGTTAGGGTAGATAATAGCTCATTAGCATGTTAACAGCAGCATAACATCATGCTTACAGCCAGAATGTTAACAAACTTATGTTAAGCATGTTGACATGTGTATAGCAACTATGGTGACATGTAACATGCTACTATTAAGTTTGTTGGTATAGTAACATGCTATGTTAGCATTAGGCTCAAACTACTGAGGAATTCAGTCATTAGACATGCAGTCAAAGTGTAATTTTGACCCGTTAGTGTCACTTGTAAGATTATTACCAAATATCTGAACTGACACCCTAAAACTACACTAAATTCCCACTTTTAGTTTCCATTTGGATGTTGAAGTAAACAGTTTACAAGTATTTGCCGACTAATGAGCAAGATCATATTTTGTCTTCTCCTCCTCAGGAGTCCCTCAATCACAAACGCTCTCAGCTTCTCCGTCAAACTGAAGACGCCCGGGAGCTGAAGGAGAACTTGGACCGGCGTCAGCGTGCGGTCCACGCCATCCTGTCTGGCTACCTCACCAAACCACAGCTCCAGGACTACCGCCGCTTTGTCAGCACCAAACCCTCCCTTTTAATTCACCAGCGGAACCTTGATGACCTCATACGGCAGGGGGAGGAGCAGCTGATGCAGCTGGCTGAAAGCCTGCCACCAGAGCTGGCGGCGGCTCACGATTGGTCTTCATTCTCATCATTGAGCCCCTCCAGCTGCTCTTCTCCGTTTCCGTCGCTGCTTCTTCCCTCTCTGATTCCAGCCCCCACCCACTCAGTCAGGTCCACCACTGTGACATCACTGTGATGTCACAGACAAGCTGCTGTTACAAGTGGCAGTACAGGACAGGAAATAAAGACGAGCCGATTGGCTCCCTAAAAACTCACTTGGAGCGTGAGTGATGCTCTGAACTGAAGGAGCTTAACATGAAGGAAGACTGGGCCTGAAGCAGGCTGCGTTCACACTGAAACTACTATGCAGACTTCACACATGAAGAAGAAAAAGCCTTTATTGTGCCTCATTCTATTCACACCTGACTGTACGTTTCACCTGAGGAATAATCAAAACCTCAGCTCACCTCAGCATTAACAACCAGCACTGTGTGTGGAGTCAAAGCGACTGTGGCCAACGTTTCTAATTATCCTTTGCTCTGAAAAGTGATTTTTAAGGTCCTCCAGGTGTTTTCAGGTTGGAAGTTCCCAAGAAAGTTCATTGTCAAATAGCTGAAAGGACAATTCCAGGATTACGGATCATTTCCTGTATTTTCTTAATGTTTTCCAGCTCTTATCATGTTAAGAAATACTTGATATTTTCAGTGTCCTCTCAGTAAAGACAAGATCTGTAAAGTTGGAAATGTTAATCTCAGCTTTAATTTCTGTTCAATTTGCTAGATAGATTCTAAACACTGTAGAGCTGAATAAAATTGGCTTTACTCCCGGTGCAGGCAGGTTAGAAAGGACCAAGAATTTATAGTAAAAGGATAAAAAATGTTTTTTAAAAAGCTCCGATCACACTGGAATTGTCCTTTTACAAAGCAGACGGTGCTTTCAGGAACCTCAAACATTCACATGTTCCTCCAAGACGTTTTATTTCTAATGAAAAGACAAAGTGAGCAGGTGTGTTGTCTCCCAAAGACAATTAATATACCAGTATTTAAAATATTTTCATCAATTATTTTCACAAGACATGCTCAGCTTTCACACATGTACAGTTCACTTACTAAAATAAATGACCACCAAAATTGGAGGGACAATGTTTTTATTTCACTACAGCGAAAAGAATCAAAAGTCAGAATCATCTGAAGCTGAGTGCACAGAACCTGAAGGGTTGAGAAAATGTTATCATCACTGTCGTATCATACTGTAACACTACTACTGCTGTCTGTATGTCTGGAGCTTGTAGCACTTTTAGCAATTTGACTACTGTTTGCAGCAGAATTTACACTGAATGATAAAACAAAGTTCTGCTTCTGCCTCTTTAACAGTTTCCTGTGATGAAATGTTTGATGTCAGAAGGTCAGATTCCAAAGATTCTTACGGGATGAAGTGTTTTCATCAACTTGGTTTCATTTTGGATTTGAGGTTTTTTGTTCCTGTTGTTTAAAGGTTTAAGATGAGATTTTTGCAAGAGCCACAACTGCAAATAAATATCACAATTAATATGTCAGTAATTTTTTAATTAACAGATTAGTTATTAAGTTAAGAGAATAACAAAAAAATGTCACGATTTACCAAACCCAAAGATATTTAATTTATAAAGATATGAAACAGCAAAGACGTCAATCTTCACATTTGAGAAACTTTTTTAAAATTCATATTTAATTTAATTTAAACAATTATCCAAGCCTAGCAAATTCTGATCAATGTCCTGTTGATCATGTACTTAATTCAACCGACGAGCTGTTTTATTGTGGTTAAATGTCTCACTTAGTTTGGGTGCAGATTAAGTTTTATAAGTCTCGAAAAACGTCCAAGCTGCCTCACACATTCATTTTTGATCCAAACTGGACTGTGATGGTTGTAAACAGCTGCTCAAAACATCATTCTGACTGATTAGTCATAAAACAATCAGAGCCACATGGAAACTTTATTTGAAACCTACGACAGACGAAGGATAAAAGACACATTTTAGTTTTATTTAAATGATCCTCCTTGTGTATTCTTGTGAAACAAAACTTTTCATTTTATAGACACAGAAAGTCTCCGTTAAGTCCAGTTCTGATCAAACTGTCAGAGAAATGAAGCCTGCATGTTTGTTACATTGAGAGAAATCAAACACTGCTTTTATAAAAACTCACCTGCCTATTGTATCTGTTTTAGACAAATACTAAGCACCTAGAATTCTTGATTTAATCTCTGCCTGGAGCTTTTGTTCAGTAAAAGAACCAGCACTCTGTCAGCTCTGCCTGTCATTGTTTCAGTTACTGATATCAGTTGAAGACCCACATGTGCTTATGTGATTATTCCTCTGATGTTTGATTTACTCCTGATCAAAAGTTATGATTCCTGTGGAAACATGATGTTTAAAACCAACACAAGATGAAGGCTAAAACACATTTTAAAGGGGTGCTCCAGTGATTTAGTATTGCAGTTTCATACAGTTGGAGGGCTTGAGAGAAACAGATTTAAAAAAGAAAGGTCAAAATCGGTGCAGCAGAGGCAGAGATATCCTGACTTTTAGTCTCTAGAATGAGTCAAACTCCCAAAACTCTGGATCCTACACTTCCCATAATGCAACTTGATAACATCTTTCATTAGACCCTTTTGGCCTTTAGCCCACATCTTTTAAACCCCACACCTCTAGTTGGTAACAAAGACATTTGGTTAAAAATGTAAAGTCTCAATCATAGATAACCTTGATGACATCACTATGACATCATCAGGGTTATTTTCTCAGGCTTACCTCACAGCACACGTTATACAGCTGTCTTCAGAGGCTGAGTAGGAGTCCTCAATAAGAGTAAACTAAAAGTTGTGTAAAATCAGTGGAGTGCCCCTTTCCCATATTCCCTTATTTCAATTGTCCTCCTCATGAATTATTAATTACTGTCATAGAAAGTTAACATTAACAAAAAATATTTGCTAGTGCAAACACAAGTATTTATCTCCAGATCATAAATGTTGCCAAGTAATACTCAAAGATGAGGTGGAGGGAAAGATAAAACTCTCAACAGTCAAGAAAATACAAACATTTAAAATGTTGCACCACCTTGTTCCTCCTTGTATCATTTCTCACGATCACAACATAAGTATTATGTTACATCCTGTTTTTTTTCTTTTCTTTTCTTGGCATTTTTACATTAATTTGATAGAAATGAAGAAATACACTTTATAATTTACATTTTTATAACTTATTTGGTGGTTTTATTTGTTTGGGAGTTTTTTGTCCTTTTATTCTCCCATCAAATGTCAGGTGGCTTTCAAACAGTTAAAAGTTATAATCAACCCAGAAGAAAACATTTCATTTTCTGTCTGAGTATACTGTTGTCCTCTCTGGACTCCCGTATTTGTCCACAGAACACAGTAAACACTTTTGATCAATTCTTCCATCTGCCAGTGAAAGATCAACTTTACATTTGACTCACTTGTTTTTATAAATGTCAAATGTCATTTTACAAATTTTTATCAGTGTCACCAATTTTCTTCCCTCTTAATTTATCTGGGGAGTCTAAATAGTATAAAGAGCATCACAAGCATCATCAACAGAATTAGTATTTATTGTTGAGGCAGCAGTGTGTGGAATCTAAAATACAGAGGAGGTTTTCAAAAAGTTGAAGTACTGATCAGTGGAGGTTTTGTTCCTAGTTTTCACTCTGAACTGTTTATTGATGGACAATGTTTTATTCTGCACCTACGAGTTTTACTTTTCTGTTTTAGTTTTGAGAGCACCTTTCAGCTATTCTCAATCTGTCGTATTCTCCAAACATTACAGCAGTTTGTGTGTTTTGTTCTCGTTAGGCACAGCAGAATATCTCAGATGTATTTTGACGGTTGACTTTGTGAAAGGATGATTGGAAAACAGCTCCTGTTTTTTACTAAATAAATGTATTTTGTAAATGCTGTCAGACTTCAAGTTGTCTGTTTGTTCAAGCTGTTCAACACACACACACACACACACACACACACACACACACACCCACACCCACACCCACACAAATGAAAATTTGTCTTCCATTATGACACATAACATGGGAGATAATGAGCAATTGTTGGGCAGTTATTGCACAGATACGGTGTAGTCTGATCCCGCTTTTAAACTATTTGAAACATTTGAAAAAACAAGAGTTAAAGAGGCTTTTTCATCTTATTGTTTATTATTTTCAATTGCTCAAATAAGTTTGCAAAAAATATATTACAAATGTAGCTGCAGGGACAAAACAGACACAAGCAGAAAAAATAAAACAGATATTTGTTATTAAAAAAAAGATCAAATGTGAGTAAAAATGAGTGAGAATGGATGCAATCACAACAGCTTACATTATGTTTTAACATAAACATATTTCATTGGCCTGTGAAATGATTTATTGGTGTATTCCATTTTTTTTCTGTAATTTCACTCCATATGTAATTGTTTTCATTTCATAACTTTGTTGTCCCTGCTGTAGCCAAAAGAATATCAGCAAGTATTTATTGAGTGTCTACAATCTTCAGGGATCACTCTCAATATTGCAGTTTTGGGATTTATTTGCAAGGAAACCTATAAAACATTAAAACATAGTTAAACACCAAAAGAGCACAATATAGCCTACATAATTAGCATGTATGTAAAAGCTTCCTGTTGTTTCACAGTGAGTGTGTGGAATTCAATCTGAAAATTAGTTTTTAAGGGAACTAGGGACTATTTTCTGAATATGCTGATTTACCACTGACTTGTGATGCTCATTACATTTTCAACTGTCCATCTTTAAATTCCAGATGAGAAAAAAGCCCAAACTGTTACCATGTGTTAGCTGTTACATTCCATCTATGGTTGATTCATGTACTTGTAAAATATTATACAAGTCAACAAGTTTCGATCAAACTGCAGCAATTATTTACTAGTATTCACATCATGAGTCAGGCGGCTCACCTGCCGGAAGGAATGCAGCAGGTGAGGGTTAAATACCTGAGGAGGGCGGAGCTTCACTCCAGTCTGTCAGAAACTCCTCGACCTTTGAGACCTGCAGAGCGGGAGAGAAAGACATAAACCAGGTAAAATAGAGACCAGAATGGCCACAGATTTCACTCAGGACGCGGTGTTACATTTTCTCCAGAGCAGCGGAGGCTCGGTGAAGAACTCGGATCTGCTTCTGCACTTCAGGTACTTCCTCCGGGACCATGCGGACCGGAGCCGGAACCGTGATCTCTTCAAAAAGTTTGTCAACTCCGTGGCTACCGTCAAACAGGAGCAAGGCGTATCTTACGTCATTCTCAAGAAGAAATTCAAAGGACATGTACCCGGAGGAGGTGGAGTGGGTTCCTCCGGACCGCGACGGCTCCCCGCCGGGAGGAGCACCGAGTCCTCCCCAGAGAGCGGCTGCCCGAACAAGGCTGGGAGCAGAGAGCAGCCCCGGCTGAAACAACAGCTCAGGGAGGAGACAACACCCGCCCCGCTGGGAGACACCGCTAAGAAAACAATCCTACCTGCGGCTGGGATCATGCTCAACAACAACAACAATTTGGAAACAAATTTGAACCTGAAACAGCAGCAACAGGTGATCAGCACACCTAAGTCTGCTAGACCAGCAGCTGCTCAGGTGGTGAGTCACTCTCAGATCCCAGAGAAGACAGAGACAAAGACCCCCAGTCTGCCAGAACCTCCAACCCGGGACCAGCGCCCTAAGGCGGGACAGAACAGGGTGGGGTTTGCCCTGCCTCCTGGGATCACACCTGCAGTCAGACATCATGGAGCAACCAGCAAGCAGGTCCCAGTCCCAGAGACCCCCAGAGGAAGGGAGGCCATTCAACAGCCTGAGGGAGGTCTTCATCAGGACCCTGCTCTTCATCATATCAGTCTTCAGTCTCAGGTCACCCCACGCCGCGCCAGATGCAGGAAGAGCTACAAAAGTGCAGTCTCTCATGATGAATATGAGGAGGAAGAGGAGGAGGTCCCAATGAGGCGGGGCTCAGCAGGAGCATTGTGGCCCCTGAGCACTCCACTTGGGCACTCAGAGAGGGTCCTCTCTGCCTCCTCACCATGCATCATAGACCCGCCTGCGCCTCCCTCCGTTGTCTCCTCCTCCTCTTCATCAGAAAGGAAACCCCCGAAAATTTACATCCAGGATGTGGAAGGGGAAACGTTGCCCCCTCGTGGCCCAGGGTGGAGCTTAGAGTCAGGGGCGGAGCTAAGAGGACAGTGTGCAGGGCCAGGGCGGGAACCTGCGTCTGTCCCGGGTGACACAATGTCCACCCGATGCAGCCTGCCTTTAGAGGCAGAGCGCCACATGCCGTCTCTAGACCAAGCTGAGGAGGTGGCGCTGCACGGCAGTATGCGCCCGGATCACCGATACACGCAGCCTGCAGGTGTGCAGCTGGAGGCCAGGCAGGGATTGAGTCAAAGTCAAACAGGTCGCCTGTCATCTAGTCAGGGCAGCATCTTGTCCCCCCCATCTGACGCCAGCTTCAGCAGTGACTGGCAGTCCTCTGACTCCCCCAGAGGTTCAGAGTGGAACAGCAGCTACGAGGATCTGCAGGCCAGAGCAGGTACAGCAGCAATTTGTAAGATAAGATTAAAGGATAAGTCTGGTGATCAAGTCTGTTTTTTTCTTACTGTCAACAAATCTCATGAAAAGACCAAAACGAATTGATTGAATTACCAACAAATATTGTCAGTGAATCCAAAGCCTGATATCGTCTTTCTCTGTGCCATAGAGCTCGCTTGTTGTCGAACAACAATTAATAACACCTCAATGAGTCACACTGTTGCACTGGGTGACATGCTCCTTCATTACCATGGACACAAACACTGTAGTTTATGACTCAATCCCACACACACCGTCCTGCTGCCAGAAATACTCACTATAGCACAAAACGTGTATTAATCCGCAGCTAAAAGTAGTCCCCGATAAATGTGCTATTTCCTTGCAGACGCACAATAATGTCAAAACAAAATTTTGATTTAAATCAGGAACCGCCTGATCAAAGAATAAGTGAATGAGATTATGAATCTGACCAGACATTCAGTGTCAACCTTTCTTGACAAATTGCTACAAGGTATTGAGTATCTGCATGAGCCCTCCCCTCACCTGTCAATCAAACACTGTGGACGGGGCAAGGACATCTACTGCGTCTAATTTGCATTTTGTGGCAAATCACTGTTGTTGTCGTTGTAGAGAGCGGAAAACAGACATTATGAGAAATTAAATAAAATGTAAATTGTGTTTTTAACTCTGCCGTGTCAACAGGTGAGACTGTGGGCGTGCCTAAAATCCAGGAAGTACTCCAGCGAGCCCAAGCACCTAAACCTGAGTCTGTGATGCATCGTGCTGATAGTAAAACCACAACACCATGGCATCCCTCTACAGGCCATCTTCATAATGACCAGAAGCCTACAGTCTGTGTGTCGCCATTGCGTCATTCCACCGACAATCTCCATGACAACCAGCAGTCTACACCCTACGGACTGCCATGGGACGGCTCCACAGGTTAGTGCTAAAGTTTCTGTCGACCAAGAGTTCAACCAAGAACATTGACAATCTTTCTTTATGCTGAGGCGGCTGTACACCATAAAAGTTGTCTGAAAGTGTCCGACGTTTACTCCACCCCACAGGTGATCTCCACCACGACGCCGAGGGAGCAGAGTCAAGCGAGGGCTCTACCTGTTCCCCGCCAGTGCGACTGCGCCCGGCGGTAGCCAAGCGGCTCAGTAGCAAGCTGAGGAGCCGGATGTGTCGCAGCCTGGGCGCCAACCTCGACCACCTGCTCGAGGAGGAGGAGAGGAGAGGAGGAGGAAGAGGAGGAAGTGAAGCAGCTCGGCTGAACCGTCTCCACCTGATCTCGTCCTCACTCAGCCTTCATTGCAACCTGTCGTCCTCCTCGCTGTCGTCCTGTTCCACTCCGCCTCGCTGCCACAGCCTTGCCGACCTGGTCGAGGATGGGGAGAGGAAGGGAGGGAGGAGGAGCCTCCCAGCCGGCACCTCCTCCACCGGTGCTCCACATGTTAGGCAGGTGAGACTTACAGACTGCACAGTTTGTTTCTTTTTAAATGTCTCATTCAAACCTACTGTACACTCTCTAATGTAATTTGGCTGATAAACTAACACTTTCCACTCGGAAATGATTTATGTTTCTTACCCTTTTGTGTCTGTATCACTACATCGGGCATTTGAATTATAGTGTATTCAGTGAGCCCTCGTGTCCTGTATGGAAGCATTGTTATGTTATTCATAGTTTTTTTTTAATTTTCTGAAACAAAATAATTTGCTGTTTTGTTGGTGAGTCAGAAACATGAACTCTTATTTTAAAGCATACAATACAATATGATACAATAACACTTAATTGATTCCCAGGAGAGAATTTAAATTAAATTATGTTTGTTCCTGTCGTCAGTCGCTGGTTCCTCTGGAGCCCAAGGAGCACGTCTGGCTGGTGAAGGGGGCAGAAGGCGTTTGGCCCGACATCTACTCCCTGTTCAGAGAGGACTCATCCCTGCTCAACAGAAGAGATTTCATCTCTGGATTTACTGTGCTGCACTGGATTGCCAAACATGGTGACCACAGAGTCCTCAATACCTTATGGTATGTAGCTAGCAGTTAGATTCTTCAGCTTTACAATCTGTAAAACAGGAAGGTCTGGTCTACAGAGCATTCTGGTTTCACATCATAAAAACATAGTTTGAATAGTAGAGTTTTGTGGGCCTGTAGTGATATCTGAACTGCTTACGTGTATCATCAATATGTCTGGAGGTTTCTGATGTCCAGAGTGAAATATGCTGTATATCACTGTTAGTCAGATTTTCATGAAATATGCTGTGTATATTTATGGTCCCTGTAGCATGATCTTCAGTGGCTTTTCTAACCAACTGACATTTTCTCTAGTGCAGCTGTCAGGCCAAAATGTCCTCATGTGCTGAAAAAATATCAAAATCAAACAGGCAGATTGTGATGAAATTTTCTGATCACATTCCTGCTCCCCAAACTACCCTTTGGATTTTAATGCTACCCTCAGGGTAGACTTAACATTTTCAGTGGAGCAAAGGCACATCTGTGCAACTTGAAAATATTTAAACTAAAGCGAAAAACTGCACTTCAGTGGGGGCTTTATGTATCTACTTCATAAACGTAAAGATGATGAGATGAAAAAGGAGAGAGACTGAGGGACATGACAGAAAGAACTGGTGTTCCACACCTGGAGCTCCTGGTGTGTTCAGTCAGAGGCTGAGCTGAGCACAAACACACCATCACACACAGTTGGTGTATATTTTACTAGCTACAGCTAACATCTGAATAGTCAGTACATTGCCCCAGTGGTCAATTCAGTGACAAGGAGAAATTGCTTTGGTTTCTGTCTGAACACACCTCAAGAATAGCTAAAATCATCAGTATGTTGTTTGTTCCGTCCACTTTTGAATTGTAAATCCAAAGAGTTTATCCTCAGTATGATGGCCTGTCAGGCTAAGCTCTACATTGTCAGACTTTCAACAGTCTAACATTGAAGACCCACCAGAAGTGAACTAATCATGCAACACCACCTCAACCACATCTCACTCTATGCTGGGGGCGTGTCAACACTTGTAAGCTAGTGAGTAGCTTGCTTGTAGGCGAACATTGTATAAATAGGCAACTTACTGTGTTCTCCAAACTAACATTGTGTCAAGCCCCACTTTTTTTGGTTTTAATCTTAAAGGAATAGTGTGACTTTTTCCAAAATAAACGTATTCACTTTCTGGCGAAAAGTTACATGAGAAGATCGATACCACCATAGCTGTTACAGCCAACTGCTTGTTAGCTTAGCTTAGCATAAAGACTGGAAACAGGGGGGAAACAGCAAGACTGGCTCTTCCCATAAATAACAAAATCAGCCCACCAGCACCTCTAAGCTCACTGATTAGCAGGTTATATCTTGTTTGTTTAATCTGTACAAAAACCAAAGTGCAAAAACAATTCACCATTTTATTGGGGGTTATGTACCAGACTGTTTCTTGGCTGGGAGCCTAGCAACTGCTGTGGGACATGTAGAAATGTTGACCTACAAGTGGTGCTAGAGGTCAAGTCGCTCAATTTGTCCTCTGGGGACCACGAATGTGAGATATTTCACTCGGGGCCAAAGAGTTGGTCCAACATGCTAACATGATTAAAAAACAACTGCCACCACTTTAACTTACTTTAGATCACTTGCACTTAATTGTTTTCTCATTTTCATTGCTAAATAATTTCATTGTGTGGAAAACTGACCTGAAGGAATTTCTAGAGTTTCAAAATGCAATTTTTACTAAATAGCATTGTGTAACTAATTTATTTCTAAGGATATCAGATGTATTTATGTCATAAGATACTTTATGCAACCAGGCACTCATTTGCTTTTGTTGGTTTTGGTTTCAGGTATGGAGTTCAAAAGGCCGGTTTGACCTTCGACATAAATGCCAGGTCATCAGGTGGCTACACACCTCTCCACATCGCTGCTATCCACGGCAACAAGAACATCATGCGGTTGCTGGTTAAAAAGTTCAGTGCTGACGTGAAGCTGAGGGACACAGCGGGAAAAAGGCCGTGGCAGTACCTGAGCCGCACTGCACCGCCGGACATCTTCCAGCTGCTGGGGGCGCCAGCGCGGGCCAGTCTAGGAGAGGGGGCAGGAGCTGGGAACAGTAGCTTGGAACAGCAGCAGCATCGCCGTCGTCGGCGCCACCACCTCTCCTCTGCTTCCTCAGGAGAGAGGCCACTGACCATTGCAGGCTTGACAAAGGTCAAAAGATCTTCGTCATTTGCTGCGTTCCTCAAACACAAAACGCTGCGTCATCTTCATGGACATCAGTCTGACTCCTCTGTTTAAAAAATCTCAACTGACGGACAACATTACTGTGGTTTCTGTAGAGTTCTGCAACCTGATTGGACCAGCTAGTCAACTGAACAGCTGTTAGCCATCCAGCAGGTTTCACAAACATAAAAGAGGTTTGAAACTTGAATTGGGTCAAACCACAGCACGACCATGATCAAAAAGTGGCCAATAATCTGCCTCTCGTGTTCCACTGTCAGATACTCTTCACAGATGGATTCCTGACAGTGACTGTCTTATGCCAAAGTCGTTAATGGCATGTCGCTGCTGTACTACAGATACCACGTCTCACTGGCTTTAAAAACAAGACTAAGAATCTACAGGTGGTCAAAACACACCAAATAAAATGCAGTGTAACAGTTGTAGTTTTGTGATTAAAACTTTGATACATTCCAACATGCTAATCAGCAAGGGCTAATATTCAGCTACAGCTAGTCCCACTAGTTTAGCTATGCATTAGCATATTGTCTACCTAAAAGGAGTCTCCCATAAGGGCCCAGTCAGACCAGCAATTATACCTGCAAAAATGAATTCATTTCTGTGGAATCACTGCAATTCCATTGAAATTATTGCAGATACGAGTCAATCTGCATGACTTGTTCCCTATCATTAAAACTTGGGGAATCTGGATACAAATTAGTGGTTAGCGTTAAAACGTCCAAGCTTGCTAGCATGTCACCAGTTAGTTCGGCAGCTACAGTAGCTCATAGCTAGCCCCCAGGGTAGCCGGCTATGTCACCAAGCTACCAGCACCACGTTTTTTAAATTTTGCTTTGCCACTTTCAGTTTGAATGCTACCAGTCTCAAACGGGACCTGCTAGCAAGGAATAGTTGACTGTTTAACTCACCAAACACCCAGGATTACATTTCAGGAGTTACAGTCATCAGTTTAAAAAGAACATGTTTCTGAAAGTTGATGTTGCCTTTTTGACAGTAGTTATATACACTCTCTTTCTTGGTACTTTCTCATTTATGGATAAATGTTCTTCAAACTGTCCAAAGCCACTCAAACTGTGTGTGTGGTTTCTCTGACTTAATATTTAAAAAGGTATTCATCCTTTTCAGCCAAAAACCTTGAGCGCAGTCCAAATAACTGCGGGGAGCATTAGTTTCTGCGACTGAGAAAAGATTTCATCACAAAGTCTGCTGGATCTGAGACATGTGATGGCTTAAAGCGAGAGGTGAATTGCAAGCACTTGGCAGAGCGGAACGGTTTTCAAACTGATTGTCTGATGTCATTGTTACATAAAAAAACAGAAACAGGGGGAAGTTTACGAGCCCTGGGGACACGTGAGCTCCAGTTTCAGTCTGAAGCTGTGATTCACTCACAGGAGATACAATTAGAGTTCAAGCACAGTCAGCGACAGAGACGATACCACAGCGTCACTCACATCTGATCTCTGTTCATTTACTTTACATTCCATCACTTTTTAGACTGATTTCCTTTCTTCCATTTCTATGAAAATCAACTTGTAAACAATCTAAACCTGGGTAGGTAGTGGACAAAATAACATGAACACCTGGGCAGTAGTTTTTGTAAAATTTTCAGTTTTTGTTATTGGCACAGAGTCAAAGGTGTTTTTCAGTTGGTGAGGTGATTTAAAGGATATTTCTGGTTTATTACAACGTGGGTCATGTTTTCCGAGTTTTGTCAATCATTTCTATCAGTAAAAATGTTGCATTTACCAGCTGATATCTGGGAACACGGTGATCTCGCCAAAAAGAAATCTGACAGGTCAAGAAACATGATCAGACATGTTAGCAACAATGTAAACAGGTTAGCCAAACATATTTAAAGGTGAATCGGGGAATAGTCATCCTAGCTGCTTGTTGTAAACACCCATGACAGATTAAAGAACGACTTCCTTCTACAACTTTGATTTATTGTACTTTCCATAGTTGTGCGACAGTTTTCCTGTGTTCTCCAATGGTATTTACTGATATTTCAGGTGCTTTCACATTCAGTGAAAGCACCTACTTTCAGGTGCTTTCACTGAATGTGAAAGCACCTGAAAGTACCTCCAAATTAAGTGTTTTAGGTAATCTGGATAAACTGTTGGGTGAAACTGTGTTGTCACCATGTTCACAATGTTATTGTTACTGATAGGACTGATGAACAAAACTAAGAAAATGAGATCTGAGTGTGTGATGGTGTTGTATTCAGTTGCACTTTTTTGTCAGGTGTTTGTGTACTACGTTCAAGTGCTCTGGTGATGATTTAACAGATTTGCTTTTTAATTCGATTTTTCAACATAGCTTATTGATGCAACGCTTGCTGCAAATTCTCAGATCCTATAACCTCTCACTAACACTTGAACACATTACATGACTATAACATAACTCTCACAAAAACCAGACCGGACAGGATGTTGACTGTGGTGGGTTATCTGTTGGAGATCAGTCTAAAAACTGATGGAGAATGTGGAAAATGATCAGCAGGGATGAGGAAGGATTCACAATTAACGGGGTAAAATGTATAAAAACACAAGTATTGTCCTTTAATATTCATTACCAGGATAAATCTGGTCTGTTTTAAATTGTAAATTATTCTAGTAAGTTGACTGTATTTTGTTTTTCTATATAGTATTTTTGACACCACTGGACAAAGTTTATTCACTGAATATTAAATATGTTTCACAGCTGGAGGTGTTGGCTTTTTATCAAAGCTGTGTTCAGGTTTCATAGATGTGAATTTTTATTAATTTATTAAAAGTCTGACACAGTAATCTCTCTAATTTGGTCACTTGGTAACAGTATGTTGGGTGAAGGTGGTATCTACTGTCTGTTCAGTGGGTAATATACTAAGTATATGGACAGTAAACTTATATTATCATCAGATGATCCTGTATTATCACATAAACTGCGGAGGGGAGAGTTTTGCAGAGGGGCTCTGTGACAAAATCTATTTCTAAGACCTTAATCTTTTTATTCATTATGTTGAGCTCACATCATGCATATTCGTAACTGCTGTAGGACTGTATAGGAGTACTGGTTGTTTTCTGGGTAATAATAAACCTCCATGTATTACTGTAATAGTCTGTGTTACTGCGAAGATGTCCAAACACATATGAACACCACCTCACTGTGTTGTTGATCTCCCTTCTAAATCTTAACGGTGGTTTAGAAACTGGTAACAACATGTTGAATCTGTCAGGGGAAACACTGGAGGAGCTGGAGGACGTGTTTGCTCATGACTCTGCATGTGTGTGTTTGTGCTCGTGTACTTTTGTCTTTGTACAGACTAGTTTTAGACTTTAGAATGACGACATTTTTGTAGGGTGGTGACATATTGTCTGGTCCTCACTTCAAGGGGCAGTTGAGGGTGAAGGTTAGTATTAGGTTTAGGTTAAGTTTAGGAGCTAGGGAAAGGATTATGTTAGTGAGGTTTCTCACAAATGTCAAAGTGCACATTGAGTTCAAGTGTGTGTGTGTGTGTGTGTGTGTGTGTGTGTGTAGAGTTTTTGTTTGAACAAGCTTGGCAGATCTGGTGTGTACATTCTGAACCAGCCGGTTAGACCTGTAGTGTATAAGAGTTACATAATACTGTAGAGTTTTTCATATCACATAATAAGATTGGCATGAATGCTGATGTTACAACATTCCAACAGCAAAATTACTGCTATGTTGTTTTTAAGAAAACAAAATAAACAAAACAAAAACAAAATAAAATACAGAATCATAATACAACCAATATCTCATACAGTAATATTAGTAGACTACAACAAAGAAGGGAGACCCACAGAAACATTTACAAAAATGAACTGAGATTTCTTAAAGTTCTAATGATAAATGCAAACAGTGTTGAGGTCAATATCAGTAGTGTATGAAAGTGTGAGTGTAGTGGCTGACGTCAATGTGAAACAAAACCAAAAGGATGGTACAAAATATGCACTGCTTCATGTGTAATGCAGAGATCTGCACACTGGCATTTAGGCAGACAGGCTTAAAATGCTTCCAGGAAAACTGGCCAGGTGTTCCAGGTACACTGATGGTACCTTAGCTCCACGTCAAGGACCTGCAAAACACACACATCCTCAATAATCAGATCCTGGAAGCTGGTTTATGAGGAAAGAGAGAGAACAAGGAAGACAGGAACATGACAGAGGGTAAGTAAATATACAAAGGAGGCATTCCTGGTAGAGAGCCGGAGACAAGTAAAGTGTCACCACCACATGATCTCGCTGCTTGATGTGTCAAATGTCTCGGCTGTAGGACTGGAGCAACAGAGCCCAGCACATCAGCCTCTGTTAAGAACACTGCAGAGAACTAAGGAAGGTTTACCAGTTGTGGTCTGTAAAAGCCACCACAGCCTCACATTCAAGCTAGTGTTTGCTTTTCAACAGAATAATAGCTCAGCTGATATCTGACTTATCAACACCCAAATTGTCAGACTGAAACAACACAGTACCTGCACTCATAACTTGCATCACTTGCATTACGCATGTACGCAGTATATAACACTCTCAAAGCTTTTTGGCACTATGGAGACCATAAATGCATTTGTCTTCAGCCTTCAACAGGTCTATGATGGCCGCAACAACTGTAGGAAAAGTCTATCCTTCATGCACCAGATAAACTCTGCCTTGCCCAACCTAATGACTCATGTGAATAATATAAATGTCTATAAAATTTGGGGCTAATCCTTCCAGAAGATGTTAAGATTTTTAACTGAACAGGCGAAAACTTTGACCTGCTGATGGTGCTAGATGAAAAATTCACAGAAGTCAGCAGGATTTAGGACATCAAATATTCAGTGTGGATCAAAGTGGTTGATCAACACTGCCATCCATAAAGCCACATCATAAGCATGGCCAAAAAAACCCTAATATGACACTTTTACATGTAGCAGTCACCCTTTTGTGGAACTTGCTATCATTTCCCTGTCTCCCTGTTCCGAATTCGGACAGTTGCATGTCTGGGTTGATTGGACGGTTATGCAGATCACCTGTGTGCAGAGTGTGGGGACTGGCTCCCAGGTGGTGATTTAGAGCAGCTGGGTGCATTCCCCTCTCGGCCAATCGGGTGTGACAACACCCTTTTTCTGGGGTTTAAGAGAGGAGAGAAACTGCACACCGTGGTCACTCTGTTCTTTCCTCCACTGGTTGCAGACTTCATTTGAAAAGATTGTCAGACAGAAACTCTGGCCTGTTCAGGCCCTTTTGTGTCCTCTTTCTGGTCTTTTTCTTTCTGATGTGAGGGTACCTTTTGAGGGAGTACCATAACATAAACCAAGTGTCCTGCATTGGTTTCCTAGTGCCCATCGTACAAGAAGTTGTGCTTGCCCCACGATAGCCTAAATACCCGCAGGCTTTAATTTTTATACACATTAAAGAGGCATTTGTTTATCCTTATCAAAGAGGCATTTTTTCGTTAGTATTATTGAAGAGGCATTATTTCATTATAATTATTGAAGAGGCATTATTTCATTAAGGGGATGTTTCACATTGTGCGACACCTTGTGAGGTTTCTCCAAGTGAATATTATTTGTTTTTTTTTATTTCTTTATGTGACTGGGAGCTGGTTTTCCGACTTCTTACAGAACATCTATGTTCAAGGGGAATCAGTACCGCCACATACATACCTGGGGTCTCTTAAAACCATATAAACTGTCCAGAGAAAAACAATGACAAGCCTTTTTCACAGCAGACATTTAAACTTGTCATAGTATGAAAAGCACAGGTATTACTAGTAACATTAACAATGTCTCTGTTCTATTCAAGTGTCCCAGTAAGCCATGACAGTGATCCAACATGAACAATACAAGGACCCTGAAACTTAAGCAGCTAAATGGAATTCAGCCATTATTCATTTTATTATTTACACCTGAGCTTTTCCTGCTGTCAAATGTCAAAATTTGTTCAGTGAAACAGTCTTATTGCCAATGAAGAAAATTCTTATCTTAATTAATCAAAATGGACTAGACAGGGTGTAATGTGGTCCCTGGTCTCTTAAGAATAATACACTGTGCCCTGCACCAGAGTAATCCTCACTGACTGCATGCTTTGACAGTAACTTTACAGTCAGTGTACACATAAGAAATGATCAAAATGATGAAAATGGGTAAAACCTTTAACAGTTTATGCCTTCTACAGGGGGACACTTCTGCTGTTTATCTGTATGTATTTAACACTCTGAAACCTTCAGTGATCAGTGATCACTGATGTTTCTTCTGTGTTGTATTGTGAGTGAGCTACAAGGAGCCCTGATGTGTTTGTCTGCCATCAAGCTGAACAGATTGCTTGATCTGAAAGCCACCAGTATCTAACACCACCAGCAAAAATGTTTCTCAGACACAGAAAAGCTCCAGTCACAATATATAGGCAAGTGTAATAATATACTATTTAGTCAGTCAGGTTGATGGCAAACCATACTCCACAACTGATCATTCTGTTGACAAGAAATCTGCATGAGTTTTAGCCATAGTAGCAGCATGACTCTGTCTGTCCACCGCTTTGGTCCAGACTGAAATATCTCAACAACTAGCCAACTAGATGGATTGCCATGGAATTTGGTGCATATTCATGTTGTCCAGAGGTTTAATTCTTATAATTTTATTGGTCCCTTGACTTTTCCTCTAGCACCACCAACAGGTCAAAGCTTTCACTTATTCTTTGAATCATCTCAGCACCTACGAGATAGATTGGTAGAGAGGAAGGTAATAAAAAAGTAACTTTGCATTACCTCACAATACCTTTTTTAAGTTGCCTAGCAACAGGTTTTGCATTTCCCCCTAAAGGCCATCTCACCTCTGGATAAACCTCGCAATAAAACTCACACCAAATAAAAGGAAACCACTGCTATATGAAAAATATAGCACACAGGACACAGAACACTACATTGTGTTCACATGTCAGCACTGACATTGATCCATAAACATTAAAGCGGCTTTCATTGGCAGAGACATGTACACGCACACACACACACATACACTAGTCCTCTCCAAAATCACAAAGCTTTGATAAAAGTTGAATTTCGCTGAATTTTTTTCACCTTCCCCCACAATTTCCCATAAAACACAGCTGTTAACATGATGAAGACAGAGTGTAACAGCTTGATGAGTCTTAGCAATTATGTTCACGTCACTGAATGTTGAATCAGCACTGATGTTCTGGTTGTTGTCCACAGCTGCTGTATGCACGATTCTTTCCTTTGAGTTGAATAAATATATGCAGCATCACACAGCAGCAGAAACAATATGTGCACAGCAGTGGTAACTTCATTATTTAATCATTAATTATCCCGACACAGTGACAGGATCACTCAGTGTTTCTACATTTGCATATATTTATTTTTTTCAGCTCCACCCCAAGTGTGTGGTTCTAAAGCAGAACTGGTCAGTAGAGCAAAGATCTTAATTCACTGCACTTACAGGATGTGAATATGAATGAGTAGCTGTACTTGAATAGCTGTATATAATAATTACTATACTTTAAATAAATATCCAAGTATTTCCAACCGAGTGGAAATAATGTCTGTAGTGTGAGCAAGTAAAGGTCATAGTCAAGGTCCAGAGCTGCAACTAACCGTCATTACCATTGTCAATTAAACTACTATTTTTTCCCTTTGATTCATTGTTTAGTCTATGAAATGTCAAAAAATAAAAAAAACTGCTCATCACAAATTCTTAGAGCTTCAGGTTTTTTCCGAGGGAAAATCCCAAAAGTTTTCAGTTTACATATATAACAAAGAAAAGCAGCAAATTCACACATTTGAGAAGCTAGTTTGGCATTTTGCTTGGAAAATGACTACAATTATTAATCAATTATCATATTTTTCTGTTGATCGACTAATTGTTTGATTGTTTTAACTAATATAATCAGGCATTTTAATCTTAATTATAAACGGGCAACTGCTCACTTTAAATAAATGAAAAATATATCATGTAGCCAAATATTGAGTCTACACATCAGTGGACGTCATGGTGATGAGGAGGCGTGTTGAGCTGCCTCGATAAAAGCAGAGAACACAAGTCTAGTTACATTTTGCACCTGAGCTGCTGACAGGAGCTGAACTCTTACTTGTGAAACAGAGTGTTGAAAACACAAAACAAGCTGTTGAACTGTGGAAGTCTTGAACTGAGTAAGCAGCTGTTGAAGATCCTGCCAGTGTGTCTTTCACAGAGTCAGACAGACACTCTTGATGTCTGGAAAAAAAGAAAATATTTGTCTGGACATGAAAAAAGAAGAGAAGAGGCAAGAAGATGCAGTATTATTACTAGTAATCTACCCAGAGTATCTAAAATTGGCTCCACATTGATGGACTATGTGTATTTGTTAGTGATAAAGACAAACAATATACTATAATAACTTTTGATACTTTAAGTACATTTTGCTGCTAATACTTTTACTTAAGAAACATTTTGAATTAAGGCTTTTACTTGTAATGGAGTATTCTTAGACTAGAGTATTTATACTTAAGAAATGAAATAATCAAATGAATAATAATCTCTATATGCAACACTGCAGTATGTCTACTGCAGTCAGTCATTTACAGAATTCAGTGTTTTTCCCCCCAAAGTTATGCAATAAAGGACAGGTTTTTACCTTTTGTTTTTACATTTTTCTCTTCAAAAAGAAGACAAGCCTGTAGAGCCAACTGCACCATCTGGTGGAGTTTACAATCCTCCCACAAACAGGTCATTCACTGCAAATCCTCCAGTATCTGTTTGTGATAAACAGGTTTGCATGCTGGCTAAAAGACAGAACACAAGAGCCTCCAAGAGCCACAGGTCCTTAAAGATCCCCTCCAGATATGCTTAAGACTGCAAGAAATACTCTGCTTTGAATAATAACTTGTATCTGATATGGTTTTTCTACAAAAAAATATCAATTATCTCATTAAAATCTTTAAAATGACATCTATTCCTTCTCCCTCATTGAAAACTCCAGAATCTCTGGATCTATTTTTCATTTCAAAAGTTTAACTGCTTGACACAAGATGCCTTCTGCTTCACTATTACCGGTAAGTTAATTCTCAGTGTCTGTGCTGGAGGCTTCAAGTTTCCACATCACACTAGTGAGTTGCATACTGAAACCCTGATTCTAAACTAGTTGAGATTTAAGATGAGCAGAGAGAGACTCTCAGCAGATGAATGTGAAAACAAACTCTGCACATAAATCATTCTGCACAGAGAAGAAAATAACATCCAACTGAAGATAGAAAAACACACTTGTGAGTGGAGGTGGAGGTAGATAGCATGTAACAGGTGTACCATCAGATTCTGTAACCTGATTGGCAATACAGCTGAAATTCTTGATGATTTTATCATGCTTTATTGCACGTTTTATTTTGATAGGTGATAGTACATAGACAGGACCACACACTGACAGCTTGGATGCATTTCAGATGCATGAGCTGACAGTTAGCAGCTCCTTGAATCAACAAAGCCTCTTGCTGCAGGTCAGTGTGCTTTCTGCCTGAACGAGGAAGATACCTGCAATGTTAACATGTTGTGTTCAGGCACAGCAGCAGTGACTAAGAATCTGCTGTATTGTCATTTTGATGGAAATGTATCCATATAATGGACACAAACATAGTTAAAAGTAGCTTAAATAACAACATAATGTGGCATCAAATGAACACAATTTGTTGTACCTTTACTTTACGTAAGTTACTGTAATAACTGTCTTATTGAACATCAGGTTGATCGTTATGTAGGGATGTCAGTTTTGCAAAAAAGTACATTCAAATAGGAAATATCTTATATTAACTTAACTGTCTGCCACTGACAGCATATTTGAGACATTATATACTAATATGTGTGTGTTGTATGATTGTATTAAATCCATGCAGATAGTTTTAGATTTATTTGTTGGGTTTTGATATACCACCTGTTTATTCATCCATCTTGTTCCATCTACAGACTTTGAATGTTGTGACCTTTCACCCCTGACTTCCTCTCTGCAGGTCGCCACTGTTTATCCACGACGTAAACGTGAATGTATATGAACAGGCAAATGAAGACAAAGAGCCGTTTGTCAGTTTTCATATTCTTTTCTCTTTATTTATTGGTGCCGCGGTGCGTTCAGGGACCTGGAGCAGCCACCAGCAGCTCCCACAGCAGGAACAACAGAGCTTTTTCTAAGAATAATAGATTAAACAGATCTTCCAGAGATAAAAACAGAGCGCGTTGGGAAGATTGTCACTAGTCTCATTTTCCAACTCCAAAAGCACATTTCTGTCTCTTAGCTTACTATTAAAATGCTTTTTAATTCTTTCTTTAATTTCCTTCTGGCTGCTTCAACACAGAAACCACATGCAGTCTGATTTTTACCAGGGTTGTCATAGCAACAAGTCTTTATTCAGTTAGCTGGGTCAAGACTTCTTGAGGTTATTAAAAAAAAAACAAGTCTTGGTGTGTC
This sequence comes from Thunnus maccoyii, assembly GCF_910596095.1. Taxonomy (NCBI): domain Eukaryota; kingdom Metazoa; phylum Chordata; class Actinopteri; order Scombriformes; family Scombridae; genus Thunnus; species Thunnus maccoyii. The sequence continues at coordinate 3,821,762 of NC_056551.1, forward strand.
TGCATTCAAATAATCTAGTAAATTGGATCATAATCAGCAGGATAACATCATGTTAGTTTGGATTAGTTAAACCAGGTTTAAAGGACGGGACCCTGATTAGACAACAAGTACTGTAAGCCCTTCAGAGTTTTAGGCAGCATTTGTTTGAAACTCAGGAGTGCCAGATGGGTGGGGTTTATGGCAACAGACTGTGGTTAAGACCACCCATCAAGAGCGGCTGTGGTTACTAATTTGTCCGTTATCTCTTTTTTTTTACCCTGAAAGAATAATCTCAAGTTTAACCCAAAGAGATGAACTACAGAAGCCTGTTATCCCGAGAGTTTTAGCTACAGACTGTGTATACTTTACTTTTCTGTTGACCATTTTCAAATGCTGACTGTACAGGTTTTGGTTATTTTTTCAGTGTCAGGTATCCATTGGTTTCCATTTGGCATTTGTACGGTCACACTCTTTGAAACTTGCGTGAGGTTTGTAATCATCACAGTGAACATCAGGTCTACAGACATTTTAGTCAAAGTTATGTTATTGTTGCACTTGATGATTCCACAGCTCAAGAAGGTTTCAAGACTGCAACTTTACGTTCATACTATTTAGAAATGAATGGAAACCAATGGCTGCCTGTAACAGCAGGAAAAATAATTAAAACCACAATCAGCATGGTTAGCTGTGATGTAAAGGTCAGGTGATTTGTTGTAAAAAAAAAAACAAAAACAAAAACCACAGCTGCTCTTGGGCTCCAAAACAAACAGTAAAATTATCATTTGGCAGCCAAGACGCCTGCACGAGGAAACCAGATTTAAGCAGCAACTTCAAACTCTTTTTTTTTCGTTTGTGGGTGAATAAAGCAACCTGAGAAACTTTCATTCAGTCAAGCCGTCACAACAAGCTGAGAGCGAAAAGAGAAACATAGGGATTAATAGGAGGGATGTTTATATTAGCATCTTATTAACAATCAAATTGCACTTCACTAAAAAAAAAAAAAAAAAACTACCTTTTTTTTTTTATCTGGGCGAGTAACAGTTAATCATCTATACAGAAACATTCATACATTTGATTTAGACTCTTTAGGAATAAGTTATAAATAGAGATGAAAACATGCAGGGATGAAAAAGTGGACAGAATAAAAACATAAATATACGAAATCAAAGTAAAGAATTTAAGATGTGAACAACAAATATAAGTTGACAAACTATGACATTTCCAAGAATATTCCATAACAGGACAGAGAGCGAGACACTGGGGGGAGAGAAGTCAATTCTAGGTTTTTTTGAAGGAAACTTTTTATATTTATAGTTTTTTTTAAACCTTTTGTATTTGTGTTCAACAAATATATAATTAATAAGATAGTAGCAGCAGCAGGTTTTTTATTTTTTGAATGTTTAAATTTTTTTGGGCTCTGTTTTCCAGCTGCAGGGGATGATGGGAACTGACCGCAGGGCAGCTGAACAGATCGGGGGGCACTGGGGTCGTTTGCACCGAAAACCAAAACCGTCTTACCACACTGACATCATGCGTGTCACATCAATATCCTCCTCTTTTGCTGTACGTTTCATTAAAAGCAGTGACGTAAAAGACGTTTTGCCCTGGCAACCGTAATGTGTGACGTTTCCAGAGGAGCTGCCTCAATATTGCTTTTTTTTAATGCAAATGGAAACATTGAATAAAACGTTTCTCTTGACTGTGTTGCTGAGGGAGTTGCCCACTGACGTTGCAAAAACAACAGCCTGAACGTCACTATCCGATCAAACGGTGGTGATCGGTTTTAAGTTTGAGGAGGAGGTTTTAATCTGAAAGTGAAATATGAAGATGATGTCGGTGTTTAAGGTGGTTTTGGTGAACAGGTTTGGTCTCTAGGAGGCACTGACTGGCTGCAGAGGCGGGCAGGGGGAGGAGCTGCCTTCCTGTCGGGACAACAGGACACTGCAGACACCCAGACCTCCTCCTCCTCCTCCTCCACCTCCTCCACTTGTTGTTATCGCCCCCATCACAGGTGTTGCCCCCTCCTGGACGGCGGTGGTGGTGGTGGTGGTGACGTCTTCGTTGTAGAGGCGCTTGATACCGTCATAGAAGTCGTCCACCTCCATCTCCTCCACCTGAACACACACACACACAGACACAGTTCATTGTTTGCTCTATAAAAAGGTCAGAAAATAGAGAAAAATGCCGGTCGACAACTATTCTCATCGAAGAGGCTGGAACCTGAAAGTTTAAACGATTCTCAAACATGTAGTTGATTTAAGAGAGATAGGTGGTGTTACCTTGCGCTTGGCGGAGGCCTTGCTGCGCAGCGTGACCCTCTGCAGGTGGTTAAGATGGCGGGGGTGTTTGGGTGGAGAGAGTAGAGCTGGGATACTGCTGTTCGTGGAGGAGGGCTGCCAGGACTGCTGGCTCCCCTCTTCCCCACCAGCAGGTGTCTGTGGCTGGGCAGGGGGGGCAGTGATGTGGGCGTGGTCCCTGGCAGACTCAGTGGTGGAGGTGATGGTCCCTGGGAAGAGGAAAGTTACAGGAAATACTTGAATGCCTTTTTTTGTATTTAACTCAAGTTTATTTGCTGGTATTCAAACAGCCGGCACAAACATATAAAGGCTGAGTAAAAAAAACATTACTTACTTTACTTACTTAGTCAGATAGTTCACATTGTAAATTCAGTGTGATGTACATTTCCACATCACTAACATCCTTCAGCACAACAACAGTCATGTCATCCTCACCACTGTCTTCCTTTTATCCCAAATACTGTTTTCATTCTTTAAAAATATATGTAATTGTTTACTTTGCTGTTTTTCTGATTGCTGTTAAGTTAATGTAAAAAAAAAAAAACAACCTCAACACTTCCTGCACACATATTTCAAATTAAAGGCCTTCCAGCAGCACAAACCTTCCCTTCCTGTTCAGCTTTTAATGTAAAGATTTGTGGAAATGTTAATTATACTGGATGGATCAAAACAACAGGCAAACATGGAGGAAGACGAGAGATTTCTTATCAAAATACAATGAATATACAGTAGATACTGGAAACAGAAATAAACAGCCCAGTTCTAGTTCTAAATGATTTGTATTTGAATTATTTGAAAATGTATCAATTTCACATAAATACTTTGATTGTGTTACCATTCCCCACTTAATCTTACAGCACCAGTGAAAAGCTACAAATATACAGGCCTATAAAAAGGTTAAAAGGTTTTTCATTCTTTACTGAACCTTTCAGGGGAAAAAAAGATACATTTTTTACTGCTTACTGTCTTACTGCTTTGATTTTTAGAGAAAGCACAACTTGCTTTTACTTTTAATGGTTGAGTAGACATCATACCACATATGTTCATGTATGTATGAATGCATGGAAATACCTGAAAATCATACTTAACTAAATAGAACCTTGCTGGATAATTAATTGAGGTTATATTAATTCCTTATATATTAATATAATATTATCATATTAATTACTTTTCACACTGGTGGTTTAGTCCTGAATAATACCAGATAGAAGTTTTTACTTTGTGTAAATGTGGTATAAATGAAACATACCCAGTGTGCAGCAGGGGAGTGAGGGGTCCTGGACCGGAGGCTGCAGGGTGGTTTGGCTCTGCAGGGGTTGGTAGATGTAGACAGTGTTTGGAGGCAGGGAAGCTCTCAGTGTGGACAGACTACGAGCCACGAGCTCTCGACTCCGAATCAACTCAGAGCTGTCGATCTAAGAGACAGAGGAAGAGGAGGACAGAGGGATGAAGGAGAGGTAGCCAAGGAAGGAGGGAGCGAGACAAAGAACTCCCCTGAATAATGATTAATTACAACGACAATAATAATAATAATAATAATAATAATCTTATTTTAGCAAGATAGAAGGAACAAACCAAAATCAAAAGATTCACATTCAAGACACACATTCAATATTCAAGACAGGCTGCAGACATTTCTCTGCTTCACACAGCAGGATTAAAACAACACAGACAAAACTAAACATCAATCAAATCAATAAAATAAAAGCAAAATAAAACAAAGTGTTGAAAATAGACAAATAAAGGCCAATAAAATAAAATAAACACCAAGGATAAAATGATATAAAAACCAATGATTAAAGCTTAAAAACTAAAGCTATAACACTACTGAAAATTAAAATTGAAAGCCAGATTAAAAAGATAGCTCCTTAATTTCCTTTTCTTGCCATTCTTATATCCAGAGGCAGTGTGCGCCGTGAAAACAGAAGGCTGTCTCATCAGTACTTTTATGGGACACATTAGGAACATTTATAAGAGAAGCAGCGGAGGACCTTAATGATCTGGCTGGAACATAAGATGAAAGAAAATCTCTAATGTAGTGAGGAGTAAGGTCATTTAAAGCTCTATAAACAAGTAAAAGAACTTCAAAGTTCAGAGAAATCAATTCTGAAAGATACAGGTAGCCATTGTCTGAAGCAGTGTGGTGATGTGATCCATTTTCTTTGTTTTAGTTAAGACTCTGGCCGCAGTATTCTGGACTAGCTGTAGTTTTCTAATAGACTTTTTAGGTAATTCAGTAAAAAGGGAATTACAATAGTTTAACAGGTAGTAATGAAAACATGAACATTTCAGCATCTCTCTGACTTAAAAAAGATCTGACTTTGGCAATATTTCTGAGATGAAAAAGGATGTTTTAATTGCCTTGTTAAAAAGAGAATTAATATTTAAATCAGAATCTAAACTCATTCGCAAGTTTGTGATGTGTGTTTTAATCTGTTTGCTAAGAGAACCAAGTGTTGAGCGCAGTTTTTCTCCTCATTTAATTTTAAAAAGTTTTTATGCATCCATACTTTAATGTCAATGAGAACATGTGGTGCATTGGGGTCATTTGGCGAGACAGATGTACAATTGTGTATCATCAGCATAGAAATGGTAATTGACATGGTTGATATGATGGTTAATAATGTTTCCAAATGGCAGTCTAGAAAACAAAACTGGGCCGAGAATACTTCTTTGAGGAATACCATATTCAATATGGTGGTACATAAGCACCCAGGCTGACCAAAAACTGTCTTCCAGTTAAATAAGACTGAAACCAAGCTAAAACACAGCCAGACAGACTCACCCATTTCTCAAGTATGTCAATTAAAATTTCATGGTCGATTGTATCGAATGCTGTACTGAGGTCTAAGAGAAGAAGGACAGCCACATTGTTTGCATCCACATTAATTCTCAGTAGGGCTGTGGAGAGGAAGAAGAAGTGCTGTGGTTTGCCTGATAACTAGATTGGAGTTTTTCTAAAATGCCGCTGTTGGTTAGATGAACAAGAAGTTGATTAAAAACAATTTTCTCTAAAAGTTTACCAAAGAAAGGTAGATTAGAAATGGGCTTGTGATTGTTTAGCTCCCAGTACTCTAGATTGGATTTCTTGAGGAGAGGTTTTACCATTGAAGGTGCACCTGCGGGGAAGATGCCTAAATTAAGAGTTAATTATACTTTGTTGCTCGGGAGACTCCATGGAAACAGGATTTAAACAGCTTGGTTGGGATGGTGTCTAGAGTACAAGTGGAAGACTTTATCCTGCTAACCTGCCTCATAGTGCAAATCAAACTGTAGCAATTAAATTATATGACAAATCCAGCAAACTGGGTTATTACTCTATATTACTTATATAATGTACCCATACCTTTGCCTATAATTTACCCACAGAGAGCATGAATGTGATCAGTAAATTTAGTGGCAAATAAATTCCATTAAGTGTTTTCAGAAAAGCATAAAAACAAGAACAGTAAAATATGAAGAAACAAAACAAGGAGCATTCAAAAGGATAATGTTTAACTGTGTTTAACCGCCACCTGGGGGGTCCACACACTCACTGCCTTGCTGAGGGACAGAGTCAGTGACAATCTGCTCAAGGACAAATGTGTCAACGAGACTTATTGACTTTTGGTTGCATATTAAACAGCTGTGTTGGCCAACAGAGAGGGGGAGGGGTTAAACCAGGAGCCAGCAGAAACTCATACAGTTACTGTGTTTTTGCTCTCTGATATAAAAAAACTTATCTTATCCCATGTCTCTCCTCTTCTGCACTGAAGCTGCATGTTCACTGTTCATGTGTCTTTTTGTTGATGTCAGTGTTGTTCTGTTTTCAAAGTGTCTACGTCTCTATGACAGATGTTGATCCATTTCGAGGAACTAAATCAAATTTCCTGTGTTCGTCACCCTGGTTCTCCACAGAAGCTCAATATAAGCTTTCTGCTGTTTCTCCATTTATACTTCTGTTTCTTTGCTCCTGTCACATGATCCACCCTGAGCATTTACAAATTCTGATTGGCCACGAGTTGTACCTAATTATGAAATCGAGATGTATAGACCGTACCTGTGCCTTTTTTAGCAGGTCTATGGTGAGAGCCAGCCAGTCAGGACAACAGGTCTCCAGCTCTAGGGTGATGAGGGCCAAGGCCAGCATGGATCCTCTGAGCTACAGGAGCACACAAGGGACAAACCTGTTCAGTGCTCATGAACAAGAGAGAACAAGAGAGAACATCGAGCCTTCACGCTCGATGCGAAAGCCGCAATGACATCATTTTTGGCACACGCACCCTCGCACCAGGGACACTGCATCAAGCATAAATCTAGCTTTAGCCTCCAGATCTAAAACAGAGTATCCCTTAGATTTATCACTGTGACATCACTATATGTGTACCTGTATGAGTGTGTGGTCAGCCAGACAGTGGTATAGTCGCTGTGTGAGCAGGGCGAGGTGCTGAGAACGGTTCAGTCCCAACATGGAGTCCAAATACCCAGAACGACACGACAACACCATTGCATGGAACTGTGGGAGAGGAAGAAGAAGAAGTAGAGAAAAACAGTCATCATTACAAGACTTATTTAACTGTAAACCTTTAGTTGACTGGTAAAGAAATTAATTTAAGTACGTTTAGAGTAACTTGAACACATGTAGAATGTCACACTTGGGTCTGTGGACACCCTGTAAATGTTTTTTTCAGTGTTAAGTTAAAATTAATCCAGAGAACAATTCTTCACTGAATTCAATTATTTCAGAATTGAAAGCAGCTGATCAAATGCAGACCAGGCAGTAACTTCTTTTGCCACCAGGTGTCACTAGCTGAACCGCTTAAAAAGCTGTCAACATGAAACACTTTTGATTTATTGATTGGGACAGTGTGCAGTTTTAAACATTAAAGATGCACTGCACCGGAGTTAGCTCAAAGCTAATTTGCATCCGTAGTCCCCCAAGGGTTAGGGTTAAGGTTTTTTTTTAGGTTTTCTCTCTTCGAAGGCCCTTAAATGTAGCTCAGATCATGTCAGATGCAGTGAGGGTGTGTTAATGCGTGTGTGTGTGTGCGAGAGAGACATACGATATGCAGGAAGTCCAGCGGCGTGGCGGTGTGCAGATCCCAGTTCAGTTTGTCCAGGATGATCCTCTCCATCCTCAGGATCTCTGATGGAGAACAGCCACAGCTGCTGGAGGCAGCCAGCTCCCTCAGAGAGGGCACACACTAGGAGAGACAAACACATACACATTTGTACTTCTATCTTAGTGAGGACACATATTAACATAACACATCTCCTAACCCCTTACCCCACACTGAACCTAAACCCTTGATGCAATAAACTCCAACTACCTGCATTTTAACATATGTAAAAAGTCAACTTTTCATATTATTTTGTTGCATCTTAGTTGTTGTCTGTGTGTGTGTGAGTCTATGTTGTGTGTATTGTGTTGTTTGTGTTCACCTCGTCCTCCTCACAGGTCTTGGCAGCCAGGAAGAAGCAGGCGATGGCGATGCAGCGCAGGTACTTTGGACGGGCCTGAGGACACACAATTCAATTAATCAATAAAATGTTTATACCAGTGTTCTGGAATCAAGCTGACATTTGCTGGAAGACATAATTTTATTGCCTATAATTGCCTATAATTTCAATGACTCTATTATTATGTGTAGTATAAAGATGAGCAATAAACCAGTTTGTTGCTTTCCTTTTTAAAGTCTTGATTGTGGAGAAGCTCTGAGCCTTTGCTCAAGTTTTATTAAGATCTTGCAGCTGATGTCGAAGCCACAACTGTCTCCATACTGGCAGCCAGAAAACTATTCTTGGTCTTGCTATCATGTAAATGTAGTACCGACTGCTCAAGACAGCTGTTTCACGTGACAGAGTGTGATCAAAGGAAAATACTTTTCCACTGCGCCAGACTGACTAGAAGCACCAAAACCCAGAGTTAAATTTACTCATATTCCTTTCAACAAACATTGCAGAGTTTTATGCATATCAATTAAAAGCACTGTGGTGGTAAAAATAAAATGTAAAAAGGGACCATTGTTGTGGTTCAACTTGGAGCTCACATGTTCTAAATGATGGTCTTCATAGTGTTAGAAGCTGTCATGTTAGTAGACATTGTGTGGACTCATGAACCATCATAACTTTAGTTCATGTATGATAAATAGAATCTGTTATGGTTTATTTGACAAAAGATGATCCATATCATCAAAAATCCTTCAAATACAACCATGTTAAAGAGCACATTTGGCTGCTGTCTCATGTCTTCAGCTGGCACATACACAGATGTGCATGGAGAATGAAGAAATTAAAGCCGCAAAAAGTCATTCTAGTTCATTTTTCCACTTTAGTTTGTTTGTAACAAAGCAGCATCGATCAATATCTACTTCAACAGCACTGCACTGGTTATTAATGCCTACATCGCAATTTCTTTCAGACTGTTCAAAACATGAATCAGCGTTTCTGTACAGGCCTGAGGGGAGAAAGCCTGAGTCAGCAGTCTGCTGTCTACTTCAACAGTTACTGTATTTATTGATCAGGTTGTAGCTTACTGTCACACAAAGAAAGTAAGGTATGAAACTCAAACACACACACACACAGTCACAGTGTTTCTTAGTGAAAACATCTTATCAGACACACACTGAGTCCAGCTCCCGATAATCCTGGAACATTTCATTCCACAGCTAAAAACACTCGAGGGACATCCTGGCCCGTCAGGACACACAGAACTGACACTTCCTGTTCCTATGTGAACACAGAGTGTCAGCTGTGAGGGGAGCTGTGAGAAAAGCCTCTTCATCATCCAGTCGGCTGGCATTACAGAGAGCTGCTCTGTAGTAACACAGCGATGGGACTCAAAGACAGAAATATCAAGAACCTCCCACTGACCCACTGACATTAACGTGACTGTCTAGTCTGAGGGTTGTTTTCCTTTTGTTTCTCTTCGGATATTAATCTTGAAGCTGGAATATCAACTACCACCATGCATCCAAGCCCTGCACAATTAAAATCTGAAATTTTAGGGGCGCCCTTGTGGCTAAGAGGTTAAGAAGCCGACCATGAACTGCAATGTCCCTGGTTCAAATCTTGATGGGGACCTTTGTTGAATCTCCCTTGCCTTCAATTTCTGTCATCTCTTTACTCGCTGTCTAAAGGCATTAAATGCCCCTAAAATTATAAAAACAAATTCTAATTTTGGAATAGGGCCTGTCTGAGCATATTTAAACAGATGACTTGTGTACATAACAAACAAAGGTTTAAATAATTTACCGTACATACTGGTATTTACTTACCTTGATGGGAGCGAGGAAACGGTCCAGGATGCTAACCGCTAACACCAGGGTCTCTGGGTACAGCTTCAGTTTGCTGTGGAGCTCCGTCAGCCAGCGCACGGCCTCGTCCCGCTGGGCGGGGGAGATGTCTGTATCCTACAACAAACGACAACAGTATCAACAGCCTCATCCTGCTGGACCGAGAGGGTGTCTGTATTGACCATCTGTTCTCTTGAGGACAATCAAATATGCAATCATACTTATTTATCCTAGCAAGGCATCATAGTGTTTGCTGAAAATAATTGTGTTTTCATTATAACTAAACTAGAGCAGATTTACCCAATAATGCCTGATTTATTAATTATTACAAATGCTACTTCCAAGAGTAAAAAAGTTGATAATTATATATAATATTAAACCACCTATAGACAATTTATTTTACACTAGTAGTTGATCTTTCCACAGGTCCTTGTTGCTTTTGATAAAGATGTTTTGTGATCTCAACATATACATTTTATTTTCCTGTGATCATGTGTGATCAGTTGACAGTTTGCTGTGGTCACAGAGACAGAAGGTTTTTTCATGATGAAGAAAAAAATGTTTTGTTGTTTCAAGAAAACAAGTTTGTTGAGACAGCTAGATATGATCAATCAGATCAAAAATCATTTTTAACAATTTCTTCTCTAGGCTAGGCCTAAGAGAGCAAGTCTGGAAACAAGTAAGTCAAAAACAAAATCTAACTACTAAAAACAACTACCTTCTGCCATTTCTATCTATACCTAACCATCCCACAGCAAAACTCCGGTTTACAGTAAAGACAAGGGGAATTATTTCTGGACAGAGATCAGAGAGAACCTCCAAACAAACAAATCAACCCTGAGTCCAGAGAAGTGTCTCTTCTGTCTTTAACACAGCAACGCTATTTCAGGAAAACGCTTGGCCTGGTTTCCACTGCAGGGCCAAACAGGATTTACTAATCCAGCTGAATCACCTAGTTTTGGATATTTAGTGATCAAGGATGCCTTTGTGACTGACATACTTCCACTAAAGAGAAAAACAGGATCTTCCTAAACCAGCTGGACGACCAGACCAAACCTACCACAGAATCTGCTCAGAAACATTCCGGGAATTCCATTTGTTCACCGTCTGACAGCTGAAATAATTAAGCAACTGACATTTCTTTTACATAGGTTTTCACGCAATTAAAATATGATATATGATACTGTGTGGTTAAGTTTTATGACAATTACAGCCTTTTAGTTTGCACACTCAGTATGCTGAGCTGGGTTTTAAAACAGTGACCTGCGGATAACCTGCGTCTGACACTAGTTTCATTATGACATTTTATCTGACCTGGGTTTAATAGGTTGTAGATATAATTCACCTTTGCTACCAAAGCTGGAGCACAGCTTTCAATCTATCTAATCTATGAGGTAACACCACTCAGTCTGCAATTGGACTGGGTGAAAAAAATCATGATGATCTTACATATTCGTCTCAGCAAATCTGCATTATACAGTATAACCTGTTGAAAATTATGTTATTCCAAATCCAAACAGTAAAAATGTTAGAATTAGCACTCATTATGCTGCATCCTTCTTCATTTTAAATGCTATAAAATATAAATGATATGGAATGAAGGGGAAAAAAAGTTTCTGAATGGCAAATGGGTGTTTGAGAGAGAAATATTTGACCAAAAAATACCCCCAAGAACTACATGAGGTCAGGTGGTGACTCCTTATGTTGGTGTCAGTAAATTACAACAGTCTAGTATGAATGGGTCAATCATGGCTTGAATACATGTTCATTTGTTTGTGAAAGAGGTTTTAGATAAATGATAGTTGGTCATGCCCAAAGTGGCTCCCAACACCAAATTACCAAACACTTACTCCTCTACCAACCAAATGTAGGTTTACAAAACCTCAGAGCTCCCATATGATAGCTGGTTACATGTCAGAATTAATGCTGAGGTAGAAAAACTTCAAATCCACTGATAAATGGTCACAGCATTTGGATAGTCATGGGGTTTTGATTTTCTGGACCACACAGCAAGACCACACTGAACAAAGGTTAAAGGTTAGGCTATACGTAATCACTTTTGTATGTGTAGTCACTGATATGGTAACACATTTTTTTGAAATATTCAACATTCAAATAAATAATTTTGTATTCCTGATTTGTTACAGAGTTGAAATCGCTGGTTGAGGGAGTAGAATGTGTAACAGTGGACTAGCAGCAGGGGTCAAAGGTCAGAATGCAACTGACCCTGACTAATCTGCAACTTGACACTGTTCAGCCTCTCTGCTCGAAACTCCAAACTAAAAACAACTGGCCCACTTTGAGTCCATTTCTGCTGCTGGACAATAGACAAAATCGAAGTGGCATCCACCAATTTTCCACCACTTTCCATGTCACTGTGGCAGCAAGCCAAGCAAGGTAGTCTAGCTGTGTAGCTCTGGCTGGGGGATCCTGAAGCATTCACATGTGCTGTGACTACATATCCCCTCTGGCATGTGAATGCTAGAGGGGATATGTAGTCCCTCCAGTGTCTTGTACAAGTTTAGGGGAACCGGAGCCTAGTCTACATTTCCCTTTTTTAAAAATGGGCACCACCGTCCATGTCTACCAGTCTCCAGTCACTGTCCCTGACCTCCACATGACATTGAGGAGGTGTGTCAAACAAGCTTGCTTAACAACAAGCACTGAGCATTTAATCTCATTCCTTCCTGGTGCCCTGTCATTGTAGAGCTTTATGACGCTGTCAGAGTTTTGTGAGTCTGCCTCCTCTATAGAGGGTGTGTTAGTCAAGTTAAAAAGATCTACAAAGTGTTCGTTCTACAGCCCGACAAGGTTGACATTTCAGGTCCGCAGCTTCCTCCGGCCTCCTTCACTGCTAATGTCTATCAATCATGTCCTCAACCTCCCCAAGAATGCAAGAAAACTTCAAAGACCTAGCGGACAAGGTCCTCAGCCAGAATGTTCTAGTTTACCATCACTACATGTTTGGTTTTACCAGGTTTGTCTGGCAGCCTTCCCCACCACATAATCAAACCAGGTCATGGTCATTTGACAGCTCTTCATCAGATCTGATGATACAAAGTGGTGTCGATTTGTTATGGACAGTCCGTAACTAGTAAAGGAGTCCATTAACAAAGCACCACTCAAGTTCAGAACAGGCAGGGTGTTCTTCCCAATCAACCCCTTCCAGGTTTCTCTTTGCTGAGGTCGCTCAGCAAAAAATAGAGTCCCCACACGACGCCATCCACAGGACAATATCCAGAGACTTCAAGAAGGTCATCTAGATACTGTGGATTTACTCATATATGTCAAAAAGTTGTTTGCTGTTATCTAGTCTATCAAAATTACTCCAATCTAGCGGATCTTTCAGTAGGCAAACAACCATCTTCTGGAGCCCTAAACTAGAACCAAGTCAACAGGTAACCAGACATCATTTGAAGTCAGTGTCTTTTCTAAAATGATTATTTCTTGGACTAAAGATGGTCTATGGTGCAGATGTACAGACATAATTGATCAATGATATATTGGATGCCAGCTCAGCTTTCCAACTCTCAAGCTGACCAGCTGCCTTCATGTCCTGTCTGTATGATGGAGAATGCAGTGACATTGAGCAAATGACCACTTTTAAACTTTCAATTCAACTATAAAAAACATCACACTGCTGATGTTTATATGGCTTTGTGGAGACCTATTGCGTCCTTGACCTCTTACTTCAGTTTACATGCCTGCTAAGTCAGCAAAAGGCACTAATGGGCGTCATAACTGCCTCAGTGCTGTCATTTAAAGCCTTATAATGGCCTCTTCATTATCAGCAAAAACCTATGAATGATTTTGGCAGGTCCAAGGCCAAGATAAAGAGAGGTTGGTCTTGGTTAATAATGTTCAGCAAAACATCCCCCTTTTATTATTTTTTTTTACATGTTCAGACCCAATGAATACATCAGCACTGGAAAATAACAAAAAGTAGTGCTTGGATAGAGAAAACCTTGGTTGGCCTGTTGAGCCAAGCTGGCTGCACTCTGGGATCCAACATGTATCCAACAACAACAGATCAACAAGAGGAGGTCGATTGTGTTGCATTAGCCAAATTAAACTGGCAGAAACATGAACGTACTGCAGTGACTCAGCAGCAGACAATCTGGATTAACAGTCAGAGATTACCGTTGTCTTAATTCCATTTAACTTAAATAGCTACATCTTTACATCAGCTGTGAATATGAAAAAGTGCAGGTAGCTACAACAGTGTCAGGCACAGAAATAGAACAGAAGAGGGTAAAAAACAAGAGATGCACAGTGAGCACAGATCTGAGAAATTTTAAAGACATGACTGCAGAAAGTAAAGAGAACTAACTAAAGCACAAACCCCCCATCGTCAACATTTAAAACACATCTCTTGATTCTCCACCAGCGTTGTGATGAGAATCTTTCACAGCTGAAGCAGCAAAAATCATGTTGATTTTCTAGATAAACTGTCCAGAGACTACAAAATATAATAGCACTACAGGTTTCTCATGTACAGATTAGTGACCAAGTGTCAATCCTATTAGCTCAATTAGCATGATTAGCTTGATGAGATAGGGCTCCCTTGGCTACTTCATGGGAAGTTGAGGAAGCAACCACAACAAGTCTCATGCAGGAAATGATCCAGCAAAAAAATATTCCAGTACTAATGCAGGGTGTATGCACGATGAATACAAAAACACCAACTTCCATATTGTCCTGCACTGTAAACAGTACTAATGGAGGATAGTGGGAAATTTCTTAAAGCATTTCTTGGGAATGCACCAAGTAGTTTTTCAATCTACTTTCACCAACAAAACATGACAAAAGTAACACTAAAAATGTAGATTAAGATTATAAAATGTATTATAAACTTTTGTAAACATATGAAAACTAATTGATAATGTGAAAGATGGACTAATGGACAAATAAACCAACAATCAGACAGACCAGACCAGCGTGCTGACAGTTATAAAAATGGTAAGCTAATGTTAAAGTAACAATACTATAAGGTGGTAAATGTGGATCCAATGCTACGACATAGTGTTTCACAGAAGACATTTCGACACATTATTTGTTATTAGTAACACCTGTGATTTTCCTACTGTGACGAGTCAAAACGCCTGCTGTGAAAAAGGCCTCTTAATGCAGCCAGTAAACCATTTAAATCTTCACCTAGATGTCCACTATAGTAATATTATTGCGTTTGTTAACTGAAAGAAAGTCCTGTTGTTGGACGCTACAGTTAAACATGGGCAGGTTCATTTTAAGACTTAAGACATTTAGTGTACCTGCTATACTGCACGACAACATAGACCACAAAACTACCACCACAGTGCCCTTTAGGTGTATTTGGACACCAGTATTAGCATTCAGCAGACATTAGACTCTTTTTGCTTATGTATTTACCAGAGAGGGGAACAGGGGTTGAGGGTGAAACCATGAAACCAGAGAGAACACCTCCACCAGCAGGCAAAAAGAAATCCTTTAACATGTTACTGGATAAAGGCTGTGTTGTAAAAAAAAAAAAAAAAAAAAGACTGCAGAAACAAAATCTGTCACAGCTACACAGAGAGGGCTGACCTGACCTAACACAGAGGAACAAGCTCTACTGAACCTGGTGACCAAGCTAATAGCTTTATTAAAGGCACACACTCCTAATTCTTATCATATTATTTTAAATGTAATGTACTACATGTCAATTATTGTTTGTTTCATTAATAACTTTTATCAATCATTTGGATTTGATAAGTAATAATAATGAATGATACATTTAATCATTATTAGAGGTAATTTACAACTAAATTACATCTTACTAAAATTGAATTGAACCAGAAGCTGACCTGCAACTAAAGCTACTTAACAGAGGACAAAATGAATTAGTGGAACTAAAATAACTCACGTGATAAAGAAGTACTGAATGATTCAAAGTAAAATTGAAGGTTTACTGTAATTTCACAGGTATCTGACATCATGTGAGGGTGTGCCCGAGGGGTGTGATGAGACAAAATGTTTGTGACATCATGTGAGGACGTGTCCTGAGGAGCGTAAACTGGGTGAGACCAGCTGAGCTCAGTGTATGAAACACAAAACACTTGTGTCAGTGGAGTCTTTGCTTAGTGACTCACTGTGTGTCTGCTACACTGCTGCTTCATGATTATACATTATTAACTGCTGTGTCTCAGACACAGCAGTCTAATAACTGACAAAAAAGTCTAATAACTGACAAAAAGAAATCCAGTTTCACCAAAAACCTCACGGATTTAGCAGATTACTGTTCTGTAGCACCTTCAAATAAATCTTCAATTTTCTATGTCTTACCATCTTTGAAATTTGGCCTGAAACAAGATGGGAAGAAGAACTTTGAAGTTCTGAAAGGACACTTCATTTCCTTTTATTGCTTCCACTTCCACTAATATTTCAGACTCCAGTGATATTTAAACGTGATTTCTGTGCTTAGACCTCAGCCAGCACTTCAACTGTCACCGACTCCTGTCAGGACGTACATTTCAACTGAAACATTGTCCTGCTTTAATCACTTACACTTCAATTCATGTCCTCTCGGCACTTGGACTTCAACTTCATTCAGCACTTAAAGTGTGGATATAGTCCAAAAGCTGACGCGGTTCTGTCTATAGTACACTTATTGTCTGCATATTCTGACGTCTTCGCTGGTTTGTCGAGGTACACGGTCATAAATTTTGGGCTGCATGTGGATGTTAGACGTAAGTTAGCTTCAACTAACACGTCAACTTCACTCAGAACTTACACTTAAACTGATTCTTTAATTTTATTCAGGGCTTCAACTAAAACTTTAGCTCCTGTCGACATTTCCTATGTGTTTTTTGTGATCTTGGTGTTGTTGAGGATGAATTTCATTTTGTATTCCATTGTTCTTTGTACAGTGACTTCAGGAATTAGTTGTTTAAAAAGATTCAATTGATAAATCCTGATTTGTTTTGATTGTCTGAAGCTGATATGTCGAGTCGCCTTTTTAATGTGGACAATTTTGTTTTGGTGAGATTTATAGAAAACGCACATCAGCTGAAACAGAGACAACTGTATCCATCATAACACTAACATAACATTTCTGTCATGTAAACTGAAGGTTTTGAAATGTACTCCTTTTGAATTTGTGGAACTGTACATTATGATTTGTCATGTGGCCATCCTGGTTATTGCTTAGTGTCTTGTAAGCCCATATGGGCTGGGCACCACAAAAGATGCCTGACACTTGAATAAACAAATCAATTAATAAATCAATCACTCTTAACTGCCATTTCATCTTCTTTCAGTAATTCTGTTTCAGCTACTACTTTAACCTTCAGTGTCTCAACTTGACAGACTACTGCCATACAAACACATTTGTACTGCAAATTTTCTTCTAGAGATTGACAATAAACAATCATTCTGCTACTACTGATAATGATAAAGTAATCAATAGTAGCAGCCCTAGTGGAATTCTCTGACTGATTTGGACAACGTGTTATATCAAGTTCTCAGAATAATAAGACAAAGTGACCAATTGTTTTCACCCAGCAGTGATGTAATTACTTTGTGATCATAACAAAGAAAACAAGCTTGCCATGTTGAGAGCATGATGTAACTTTAGAGATTAAAAGAAAACAGAAAAAAACTAATCTACGGTTTTTGGTCACTGAAACCTTTTCTGCTGTCAGACTTGGTTGAACTTAATTGAAAAATCTGGTTGTGTGTGACATACACCAAACTACTAAATGAAGTCAGCGCCTTAGTCAAACAGTGTGGTTGCAGCTGATCAAAGGTACAATTACAGTCCCAAACTGCCACTCCTGAACGAATTTCTGTTTAGATGTGTTTTGCCAGTGAATCCGTCCAACGGTTTAATGAATAGAAGCACCCAGATGTGAATCCTCACCTGTGAGGAGGGCTTCTTTGGCACGTAGACCTTCCACATCTTGGCTTCCCTAGAGGCGGCCTTTTCCAGAAGAAAAGACAGCCTCTGGCGTTCCCAGGGTTCGGTGAACTTCATTCTTCCCTCCCCTGGTTGAGCCTACCTCCCCACTGGATACAGCTACCTGCACAGTGACACAGCACGTCAGAACAGCACATACTCCAACTCACCACATCCATCCAGAACAGGTGGGCTTGATTTACACAGACAAATAATGCTCTGTGACAGTGCTGGCTGACATTATGTAATGACACAACATTTTTTTATTAATAGTTGGGATTTAAGATTCTCTTTAATCTTAATGTTTTGTACTTAAGTTATAGTTCAGTGACCAAGAGACAAATGAGATTTCATATTTACTAAAAATTAAGAAAACGTTTGTTAAAGGGGTGTTTTTTACATCATTACATCATGTTATGTAGCTTCACAAATAGATGAAACTGTTGCATGATGATGCATGAAAATGTTCCTTCCACTAGCGAGGGATTGAGAAGACAAAGAGAAAAAAAAGCAAACAGAACAAAGCAGCAGAGGGCAACATGACAGGGTATACAGTATACTGTGACTAAACAAATGTTCTTCAACTGTCAGAGTTTGGTATTCTGTTTATACTGTGGTAACTATCCCTTTAATATCTCTGGGATGTATTTGGTCATTTTGGGCAACCAAAACCAAAACAGACATTTCTGTCTATGATATAGGGATTAATTGTTATTGTGATGAAACAAACATCGGTGCATGCAAAGCTGAATGAGGACCTTGTCAGAGGAAAGCTGG